>NC_059072.1:28763470-29065889 GCF_020497125.1 Mauremys mutica | reverse complement strand
TCAAAATTAAAGTTCTCAAATCCCCATTTAGTCCCCTAGACTTCCTGCTGGGGGTCTTTCAGGCCTTCTCTGGTTAGAGCTGTTTCCCTGAAAACTCAAAGTTCCCTACTAGAGGCTACTTACTCCCATCAGCCATTGACTCTGCTTGTTCTTCTTCGAGTGCTTGCTCATGTCCATTCTATTGTAGGTGCCAGAAGTTTTCCCCTCAATGGTATCCTTAGGGGACCGGCTCTGGCACCCTCTGGAGTGGTGCGTGTATGCCACGGTATAAGGGGCGCTACTGGCTTCCCCCCGCCCTCAGTTCCTTCTTACCGCCAGTGATGGTGCTGGAATGTCATCTTGCTTCGGCAAGCTACTTCTCCTACTGCACCACAGTGGTGGTTTGATTGTATATAGTTGTTTTAAGTAGTTTAGGTAATAGTTCCCTTAGTGTTAGTAGAAAATAGTTAGTTAGATAGTCCCATATGGGACTTAGCCTTGGGATGGGGCATGCCCTGGTCCACAGGCTTCAAACCTTGTGACTGCTGCAAAAAGTCCATGCCAGTCAGCGACCCCCATAGAAGCTGTTTGAAATGCTTGGGGGAAGCCCACAAGAGCAACAAGTGTCACATTTGTAAAAACTTCAGGCCATGTACCAAGAAGGAGCGGGATATTCGTTTCCAAGCGCTCCTTATGGAGTCAGCCTTTGCACCGGCCTCAGAGCTGAGGAGATTGGACTCTGCACCAAGCATCATGGCCTCGGTGCGGAGTGCGCCGCCAGCACCGACATCCAACCAATGCTGACGCTCATCTCCAGTACTGGCTTAGAAGCAGAGAAAGGGCCGGTAGGGGATGTTCTCCTGGAACCCGTAAAGCGAAGGAGAGAGCCGGAGGAGAATAAAGACCCGCAAGGGGCAGCTCGTTGCCTCCGGTTGGTGGCCAGGATCCAGTGGTAGATGAGCTGTCGAGCTTGGCTCGAGACCTGCCCGCCACCCTGGTTAGTGGCAGAGACACTCAGCACCTGGCAGTGCCATCTACACCAGATGCCTTTCAGGCCGCTAAGGACATATTGTCCCTTCTGGAGCCGCCCACCCCAGCCTCGGAGGTGCCCTGTTCGAGGGGCAAGCCTGCCATGGGCCCCTTCCAATGGTCTCCATCAGTGTGGCACCACTCCCCGCTCCGGGGAGTGCCCCAACAGCACTCGCCCGAGCAGCGCCACTAACCCCCAGATGTGGGTTCACTTACCTGCCAGAGTTCCCAGCGTCGGTCCCCCTGACTCCAGGCAGCGCTCTTCGGGATCATGGCATTGAATGCCGGTGGTTGGGCACAGGCCTGCGGAGGCGCGCCGGTCCCCAGAGCCTTGGTACTGGGAGCATCCAAGCCGGTCTCCCAGTTCAAGGCACCATTCTGGAGGTTCCAAACGTCGGTCCCCGGAGCCCCGTCACTGGCTGTCAGAGCGCTGGTACGGATCACCATGAATGCGTCAGTGGTCTCCAAGACGTTGATCCTCTCGCTCCTGCTCCAGGTCTATGGAGTGGCAACGCTCTCTAAGCGTAAAGCGTAGATCACCGGGATACCATCAAAGATCTGCTGAGTGCCACCGCAGGTCACCGGACCCACGGCACCAAGAGCCATCATGGCAAGTGCATGAGGGAGTAGCAAAAATTACTAAGGCCCTGTGGCAGACACCCTCCTCCCTGCCCCTAATCACCAAATGGACAGAAAGAAAATACTTTGTTCCTACTAAAGGATATGAGGATTTGTATACCCACTCTGCCCCAAGCTCGCTAGTGGTATCCGTGGCCAGTGAGCATGATAGGCAGGGTCATTTGATGCTGAAAAATAAGGAGGCGAAGAAGATCGATCTATTTGGTCGAAAAATTTATTCTATTTCAAGCCTCCAACTGAGGGTGGCCAACCATCAAGCCCTGCTCGGCTGCTATGACTTCAATATATGGCAGTTGATGGCTAAGTTTGCAGCCTCGCTGCCAGAGGAGCCCAGGAAAGAATTCCTGGCTATCCTCGACAAGGGCATGGCGGTGGCCAGAGCAGCCCTCCGGGAAGCCTCGGCTGCTGTGGACTCTGCGGCCTGGACCATAGCTTCGGCCATTTCAATGAGGCGTGCGTCCTGGCTCCAGTCGTCGGGGGTCTCGATGGAGGTCCAACAATCCATCCAGGATCTCCCATTTGATGGCCTAGCCCTGTTTTCAGAACAAAGAGATGCTAAATTACATGGCCTGAAAGAGTCAAGGGCCACCTTGTGCTCCCTGGGCCTCTACATGCCAGGCCCGGTGAGGAAGCAGTTTAAGCTGCAACAGCCCCATAGATTTGGGAGCCAGCCCTGTTCAGAGCCCTGTCCTCAGCACAGTGGCAAGGGGTTATACCCTCCATTTCATTTTTATACTCCCCTTCCACCCCCCTTCCTCATCCCTCTTCAGACACCCTTCTCATAAGCATCTGCCATATTCAGGAGGTGCAAAGCCTCCTATGAGTGGGAGCGGTGGAGGAAGTCCCTGAGCACCAAAGGGGAAAAGGGTTTTACTTCCACTACTTTTTTTATCCCAAAGGCCAAAGGGGGCCTGCCCCCCATTCTAGACCTGCAGAACCTCAACAAATGTCTCAAGAAGTTGAAGTTCCAGATGGTCTCTCTGGCCTCCATCATTCTGTCCCCGGATCCTGGAGACTGGTGCGCCGCATACTTCCACATTTCAATTTTCTCCGGCCACAGAAGGTTCCTGCGCTTCCTGGTCGGGTCAGTGCATTGCTTCCCTTTAGCTTAGCCTTGGCGCCAAGGGTGTTCACAAAGTGCATGTCAGTAGTAGCAGCCTATCTCAGATGTCAAGGTATTCAGATCTTCCCGTACCTCGACGATTGGCTCATAAAGGGCTGATTGGAAGGACAGGTTCAGCACAGCATCGAGATGTTACAAGCCACCTGCGAAGCACTGGGCCTGTTGATAAACGAACAGAAATCAACATTGGTTCCAGTTCAAAGGCTAGAATTTATCAGAGCAGTCCTAGACTTGACCCAGCCAGAACCTTTCTGCCGGAGGCCAGGTTCAGGGCAATGTCGGAGCTCATTGCAAGTGTCGCTGCCCACCCACTCACTACTGCCTGGGTTTGCTTCAGACTTCTAGGGCACATGGCTGCCTGCACATATGTCATTCAACATGCAGGGCTCAGGCTTTGCCCTCTTCAGTCATGGTTTACTCCCTGGCCAGACATCACCTGAACAAGATCCTTACGATTCCGCCATGGATACTTACTGCCCTGCAATGGTGGTCTGACCCGGCGATGGTACTGGAAGGTGTGCAGTTTGCAAGCCCGCAGCCCATGGTCTCACTAATATCGGATGCGTCTGACCTCGGGTAGGGGGCACATCTGGGCACACTGTGCACGCAGGGCCTATGGTCCAGGGAAGAGCTTGCGCTTCATACAAACATCAGGGAGCTGAGGGCCATTTTGCTGGCTTGCATAGTGTTCCTTCCCCACCTCTCTGGTCGGGTGGTGCAGGTGCTGATGGACAACATGGCTTCCATTTTCTATGTCAACAGATAGGGAGGAGCCAGGTCATCGGTCCTGTGCCAGGAGGCCCTCTGTCTGTGGGACTTCTGCATCCAGCATGCGATCCACCTGGAAGCCTCGCACCCTCCCGGTGTGAGGAACACGCCGGCAGATCACCTCAGCAGGTCCTTCTTCTCTCACCGCGAGTGGTCTCTTCACTTGGAGGTTGTCAGGACGCTGTTCCTGAGGGGGGGACTCCCTGAGTGGACCTGTTCACAACCAGACAGAACAGGAAGTGTCACGTGTTCTGCTCCCTGCAAGGCCTTGGCAGAGGCTTACTTTCCGATGTCTTTCTCCTGTCTTGGTCAGGGAACCTGCTTTATGCCTTCCCACCTATTCCGCTAATCAACATGGTCCTCTTGAAGAATATGAGGAACAAGGCCTGGGTCATCATGATTGCCCCAGCTTGGCCACACCAGCATTGGTTCGGCATGCTCATGGACCTGGCCGTAGTGCCCCCACAGATACTTCCCATCCGCCCGGGCCTACTGTTGCAGGACCATGGTCAGCTACTGCACCTGAACCTTGTGTCACTCCACCTCAAGGCTTGGATGCTGCATGGCTGAACCCAGAGGACTTGGCCTGCTCTTGTCAGGTGCAACAGGTTCTCCTGGAGAGCAGAAAGCCCTCGACAAGAGCCACTTACCTGGCAAAGTGGAAGCAGTTCTCCTCCTGGGTGGTGGTGCGGAATATCTCCCTGATCCAGTCATCGCTGCAGTGCATTCTAGATTACCCGCTTCACCTAAAGCATCAGGGCCTCGCCCTTTCCTCAATCAAGGTTCACCTGGCAGCCACATCGGCCTTCCGCCCTCAAGTCCAGGGTAGGTTGGCTTTTTCATGAGACATGACAGCTAGGTTCCTGAAAGGCCTTGAAAGACTGTTTCCACCAGTGCGGGACCCGGTTCCTCAATGGGACCTCAACCTGGTCCTTTCCAGGCTCACGGGCCCTCCATTTGAGCCTATGGCTTTGTGTTCCCTTTCCCACCTCTCATAAAGGTTGCATTCCTTGTAGCCATTACCTCAGCAAGATGAGTCTCTGAGATTAGAGCTCTTACTTCAGAGCCCCCATACACAGTGTTCTACAAGCTTTCCCACTGAAGGTAGTGTCGCACTTCCACGTCAACCTTCCCGTGTTACATCTGAAGCCTCACACGAATAACGAGGAGAGGTGCCTGCATACTCTGGATGTCAGGCAGGCATTGGCTTTCTACTTAGAGTACACCAAGTCCTTCTGCAGGTCGACTCAGCTCTTTGTTGCAGTAGCCGACAGGATGAAAGGTCGTCTTCCAGTGTCCTCTCAGAGAATTTCAGCTTGGATCACCTGCATCCGCACTTGCTACAAGTTAGCGTAGGCTGTGCCCCCTCCAATAGTGAGGGCTCATTTGACAAAGGCGCAAGCATTTTTGACAGCTTTCCTGGCACAGGTCCCTATGCAGGACATATGCAGAGCTGTGACATGGTCCTCAGTGCACACATTCACAAATCATTATGCTATCACTCAGCAGGCCAGAGATTATGTTGGTTTTGGCAGAGCTGTTTTGCAATCGACATGTCCATGAACTCCTACCCACTTCCGGTGATACTGCTTTGGGAGTCACCTACAATGAAATGGACATGAGCAAGAAGAAGAAAAGACAATTATCTTTTTCGTAACTGGTGTTCTTCGAGATGTGTAGCTCGTGCATTCCATGACCCGCCCTCCTTCCCCATTGTCAGAGTGTCTGGCAAGAAGGAAGTGAGGGTGCAGGGAGCTGGCAGCACCCCTCATACCGTGGCATATGTGCGCCACTCCAGAGTGCACCAAAGCCGGTCCCCTATGGATACCACTGAGGGAAAAACTTCCGGCACTGGTGCATTGGGGAGCACACTCACCTACAATGGAATGGACATGAGCAACACATCTCAAAGAACATCAGTTACGAAAAAAGTTACTGTATTTTTCTCTCTGACCATCCCTCTCTCTCTGCAGCTTCCTGCTGCCTTTTGTAGGGGGAAACAGGTGAACCATGTTCAAGTGTGGCTATTTCCTAACTAGGGTTGGCTGGCCCCAGGCCTTAAAGAAGCAAGTCAACCTGTTACACCATGCATTTGCTATTTTGATGTTTATGTTGAGTGCTCAAATCCTTAGAAGAACTATGAGTTAAAGCAATATTCTTCCTTTAATGAAGATTTATTGTGTTATATCATTTTAAGAAGTGTTCTCTTGTTATGCTTGTGCTGCATGTTTTCAGAATGTTCTTTTAATTTTTACTCGTGTATATTTTTGACTGTCTATTTTCTGAGCAGCTATGAATAGGTTATTTGAATAGATTTCAGTAAAGGTCACTTACTGTTTGTTCTGGGATTTTAATGCCTTCTTGCTGGAGGGTCTTAAGCATTGGGCTTATTTCTCTGGGACTTTGAGTATAAACTTGTGTCTTGGAATATATGTAGGTGATAACAGAATCATAGCTCAGTGACGTTGTGTATTAATAGTATTCCTGCTGTAATTGCTTGACAATCTTTTTTTTTTTTTTTTTAAGATTCACTCAATCAACTTAAACCAGTGTAGTTCTTTTAACAGAATGTTGTGTTTCTGCACCTTACTGGGTGTATAAGAAAATTTCTAGTTATGTTTCCAAATTTGACTTTATTTTAAATAGTAAACATTCCCTGTGATATCCTTATGGGACCATAGTTAAATGGTCATATGTCTGATCCTTGTACTTTAGGATTTCAGCATCATTTGTATGACCAAGAAAACATCCTTCATGTACTTTAAATGTGAAGGGACAGTGTTCTCTATTTTGGAGTAAATTTTGATTTTGCTCTGTGGTGATTTATGCAAGGACTCCCTTTAATGTTAGGAATAGCACATGACAACCTCTCTGTAGCAGAGTGCAGCTGGCCCTCCTGGCTCGATTATGCTCAGATAAAGTCACTCAGAGACCCTCGGATTCAGGAACCACTGGTGCTTTTATTTACCAGTTTGTGCTCCCACCACCTTCACACCATACAGCATACAAAGTTCTGTGTCTGAACCTGGGAGGGAAGGGCTTTCTCCCTGCCTGCACTCCCTTGCTCTCCTCCGTCCTACTACCCTGGCTTCCTTCTTCCCAGCCTCTTATATAGCCCTGGGCTAACTGGGCTGGCAGCTGGCTCTCATTCCCCAATTAGGGCAGGTTCTTTCCAGCCAGCTCCACTTTTTTCACTTAAATGGGGCTGACGTGGCAGGAGGCTGATTCTGCAGTCTTCCTAATCAGCACCCTGTCACACTCTCCTATTCTTTTTGTTTTGTTTTGTTTGTTTTTTGTAATTCATCACATTTATATTTCTTTATTTGAACTACTAATGTGTATGTCATTCTAAAAGCATATTTTACAACAAAAACCTGCATTTGAAGGGAGAAGCTTGGCTAATGGTTAGAGTAGGGAATTGGGAGACGGGATACCAGCATTCTATTTGCTGTTTTGCCACTTACAGTGTGCCCTTTGACAAGTCACTGTAATTACTGTCTCAGATTATGGAGGTGGGCAAACTGCTGAGACCCTGTGTCTCCAAGTGGATTGGTTTGGCAGCACCTGTTGGAGGAACAGAGGAAGGAGATAGCCCTTGCTCCCTGCTTGTATGAGTCTTCTGGGACCCGGGGCTGAGTGAGTGTGTGTGTAATATGTATGCATGTATATCTCATGGGTTAAATGGAAGATATTGTCTTCTACAAATGACATACTACTTCTTCTGCTCTGAATAGTAAAGACAACACTCAACTTATCTAATTTTACTTTTTTAGTTCTCACTTTATTTCAAGAGAAAGGAGTTGACATTCTGATAATACTATTTTTAAAATCACTTGCTTATTTATTTACTTAATGCAGCTGTCCACCCAAGGCGATGCCAGCCAAGTGATTGGACCCCTTACAGAAGGACAGAGAAGGAATGTGGCTGTAGTGAATTCACTGTACAGGCTACACCAGTCAGTGCTGAAGGTAAGCTTTCAGCGATACTTAACTTCTTGCCATTCATTTTGATTACATTCTTTGCTTTTTCTTAGGCTTAGTCAGCCTTGCATTGATGAGAACTTATACAAATACGTTTTAAAGATTATTTGAACAGCAGCATAGAACAAAGTTTGTGATTTGTGCATAAATGAGGCTTGTGTTCAGGGCCGGCTCTAGGTATTTTGCTGCCCCAAGCAAAAAAAATTTTGGCTGCCCCCCACCCTGGCCCTGGGCTCTCACCCCCCCACCAATGCCCTCCCCCACCCACACCCCCTGCCACCCCAGTGCTGGGCTCTCCCCCCACTCCAACCCACCCGCACCCCTGCTGCCCCAGCCCTGGACTCCCCCCACCAGTGCTGACTCCACCCACTCCTTCCTCGCTTCCAGCCAGTCCAGCACTGGGAGGGTCGGGGTAAGCAGCGGGTCTCCCGGGCCGCACCTCAGCCCAGGGTCCCACCAGCCAGGGCTCCCGCCTCCAGGACTGGCCAGGCAGGGAGCTGAGGAGCCCAGGCAGGATAGCCCCAGAGGGAGCGGAGCCCCGGAGAGTGGGATGTGGGCCCCGCATGGCAGTGCCCCGCCCTCTATGGCCCCGCTGCTGCCAGGGGCGGCTCCAGGCCCCAGCGCACCAAGCGCGTGCTTGAGGCGGCATGCCGCGGGGGGCGCTATGCCGGCTGCAGGAAGGGCGGCAGGCGGCTCCGGTGAACCTCCCGCAGGCGTGCTGCGGAAGGTCCACCAAAGCCGCGGGTCCAGCGGACCCTCTGCAGGCACACCTGCGGGAGGTCCACCGGAGTTGCCTGCCGCCCTCCTGGCGGCCGGCATAGCACCCCCCCGGCATGCCGCCGTGCTTGGGGCGGCGAAATGTCTAGAGCCGCCCCTGGCTGTTGCTGCTGCTTCTGGCCGCTCTGCAGCAGTCCCTGGGCAGCTCGGGCCACTTCGCTCAGCCCCGGCTGCGGTGCTGGGGGGTGGCCGCCCTGCGGCACCTGCAGGCGACTCTGTGTGTCCCGCGGGGTGGCCCCCAGCCTGAGTGTCCCCCGCTCAGAGCCTGCCCAGCCCAGCCACAAGGTGTGGGCGCTGCTTCCCCGCGGCACGAATCGCAGTAGCCCCAGGGTGCCCCCTGCGCACAACGCACTGCTGCTGCCAGGGCTAGCTCTAGGCTTTTGCCGCCCAAAGCAAAAAAAAAAAAAAAAAAAGATGGCCAGAATGCCACCCATGAAAATGTGCCACCCCAAGCATGTGCTTGGTTTGCTGGTGCCTACATACAGAGAGCATGAAAAGGTGGGAGTTGTCTTACCAACTCTGAGAGGCCAATTAAGTATGAGAAAAAAACTTTTGAAGTGATAATCAAGATAGCCCATTATAGACAGTTTGATAAGAAGTGTGAGAATACTTACAAGGGGAGATAGATTCAATGTTTGTAATGGCTCAGCCATTCTTAACTGTGAATTTAATGGTCAATACACTATTTTAAATGAGATAAATATAACATGTTGATAACTGTAAGGAAATTGGTGGGGTGTTTCCAGGTTTGATCCTTGACATCTAGTCCAAATGCTACTGTAGCTGGGATTTGAGCAATTATTTCAAGTGTAGGATTTTAACTTACAAGGAATTTCTACTATTATTTACAGCTGCACAGCTCTCCATAAACCCCACGCACATGAGTAGGAGAACCAGACCATTTACCTTTTATCATTTTGTGTGTCTCTTACTTCAAGCTGCAAATCTTGGAAATTAGAGATTTCAAAATGAATATTTGGCATAAGGAAAAATTAAAGGCCTATCCAGATGTTGTTGAACTGATGGGAATTGGACTTTTGGCTTCAGTAGGAACTGAGTGCGGCTTCATTGCATATCAAGAAAGCAAAATGACGGATAATGAATTCAGGTGTATTTAAATGTCAGTGTTCTCCATACCATGTCAACCATAATTATTCTGGAGCATTGGCAAATATAGATGCTTCATTTTGGACCAAATTGGGTATTGTTTTTGTTTTTAATACAGTAGATTTTTCGTAGTTTAAAAGTGTTGTGACTGGATAACTATGCAGTGACAAGCTGGCATTTGCATCTTCAGATTGCCCTTGAAAAGTAGATGCTGCATTTCAAAAATCCCTCCCTGGAATCAGAATGTTTTTGTTAAAATATTATTTTGTCACTATGATTTACCAGCTGAACTTTTTGGGCTGCAAAGTGCTGTTAAACACTGTAAGAAGGACAAAAGTATTTTTTGACAAAGTGGTTTCATATTGTGGAATTTTTTAACTTTTAAAATCTTGTCCATCTATAACACATTTGTTCGTTATTTATAAATATGGCCAACTTTTGTTTCAGTAATAGCTAAAAATGTTTTCAGTCCAAACAAAATTCTGGGGTCATTAATCATTCACTAAGCTTTGACTATTTTAATAGTTGTTTACATATTTTAGGTAGTTTCCAGCCAGAGTTCATTCCCGGCAGCTGCTGAACAAACTATAGCTACAGCCTTAAAGGTAATTGAATGTCAACATGCTATAAAGTTAGATTGAATGTTTGTTGTATTTGCCATACTTCCAATGGGCACTGTAACTTAACTTGTGAGTTTTGTCTTGTTCTGGCATTTTTTGTCAATATGGACCTTACTTTCTGGCCAAAATATGCATTAATTTCAAATTCTCTGTAATTTGTACTTCCTCTAACTATTTGTGGATGAGTAGGCTATTTTGATTTAAGAAGTATTTGTATTTGAGAGTTCTGATAGTCTGATGATGCTTGGAACCCATACATCTGCTTTGAGAATAAATGTAATTCCCTACAATCTTCACTCAACAAGCACTGGATCCTCCACTCCCTCTTTCCTCACCAGTTTGGTGCTTTTGTCTCTCGGGGTGATTAGTAACCTTGTACATCTGGGTTTCTGTGGTGATGGCTGTCTGGACCCATCCCTCTATATTCCCTGTCTTGAGTGATGATGACAAGTAGAGGACAGGAGGCATGCCTACAGCAGGAGAGGATACTAGGCTTACGTGTGTGCATTAAAATATGTATCTTTATATACAGGGGATGTCAATGTGCACCGCCACTGTGAAATAAAGTAGTAATAGTAAAGTGGCCTTTATTTCTCTACCTTACTGAAATGGTTGAACAAATTAAATGTTGTAAGACTTCCATTTTCCTTTCCTTTAAATGTTTCCAGTATGGAATAAAAGGGCACCTGTAACATAAAGGAGGCAAATGTCTGTATTAAATTTATCTTAAATTTTGGTGGTGGTCAGTATATGTACTTTTTGTTCATTACTGATTTCGTCCTCTCACTTTATTTTAGACAATCTATGATCTCATGGGTAGTGCTGTGCAACCCCTACTGAACTCGGTAGGAGACTCAGTGGAGGCTATTATCATCACTATGCATCAGGAAGATTTTTCTGGGTAATCAGCCACTATCTTCATAATATGGCATTGTCTTGGTGAAGTATATTGTATATGCATAATATACTGTTAATACCACAGTGACCTTTGCAACAGGATCACTTGTCTGGAAGCTCATGATACTTGATTGTCTTTTTGCACCGAAGGCAGCAACATGGCTGGCCATTGAACTGAGTGGCCAAAATCATATCACACTTGCCTTTGTCCTTTTATTTTGGTTATCTTAAAGTAAAATTTGTCAAAAAATTTCAGTTTTTTTAAGTAAGAAGAGCTTTATTCAAAACCAATGTTTTTGTGAACAGTTTTGTTTTTCAGAAAAAACTTTGTGGCTTTTTTATCTAAAATTTTCGTAGACATTTTTATCTACATTATAAACTCTGAAATGGTTATCAAAATGTGTTTAGTGAAAATGGATTTTGGTAAATAAAATATTCTGATAATTGTTTTCAATAACATTTTCTGTAAGGTTTTAGATTAAAATTCCCATTAAAAAATTAAGTGAAATTTTTTTAAAAAATAATGATGGGGGTCAGTTTTGAGCCTTATAAAATGAAAACAGCTGCAAAATTTAAAAAAAATTTGCATTTTCATTTTTTGACCACTTGTATTACAAAATGTATAAGCAAAGTAAGCAGTCATGGAATAAGAGGGAAGGTCCTCTAATGGATCGTAACTGGTTAAAAGGCAGGAAGCAAAGGGTAGGACTAAATGGTCAGTTTTTACAATGGAGAGAGGTAAATAGCGGTGTCCCCCAGTCATCTGAACTGGGACCAGTGCTGTTCAACATAGTTATAAATTATCTGGAAAACGTAGTAAACAGCGAGGTGACAAAGTATGCAGATGATACAAAAGTATTCAAGATAGTTAAGTTCAAAGCAGACTGTGAAGAGTTACAAAGGGATCTCACAAAATTGGGTGATTGGGCAACAAATGACAGATGACATTCAGTGCTGATAAATGCAAAGTAAAGCTTATAGGAAAACATAATCCCACCTATACATACAAAATGATGGGGTCTAAATTAGCTGTTACCACTCAAGAAAGATCTTGTAATCATTGTGGATAGTTCTCTGAAAACATCTGCTCAATATGCAGTCAGTCAAAAAAACTAACAAAGTTTGGAACCAATAAGAATGGAATAGATAATAAGACAGTAAATATCATAAATCCATGGTACACCCACACCTTGAATACTGCATGGAGTTCTGATTGTCCTGTCTCAAAAAAGTTATATTAGAAATGGAAAAGTACAGAGAAGGGCAACAAAAATGATCAAGGGTGTGGAACAGCTTCTGTATGAGGAGAGAGAAAAAGACTGAGACTTTTCAGCTTGGAAAAGAGATGACAGAGGGGGGATATGATAGATGTCTGTAAAACGATGAATGGTGTGGAGAAATGAATACAAAGTATTATTTACTCCTTTACTCCATTCACATACCAGAAGTCACCTAATGAAATAAATAGGCATTAGGTTTAAAACAAACAAAAGGAAGTACTTCTTCACACACTACACAGTCAACCTGTGGAACTCACTGCCAGGGGATGTTGTGAAGGCCAAAATTATAACTGGATTCAAAAAAGAATTAGATAAATTTCTGGAGGATAGGTCCATCGATGGTTGGTTGCCAAGATGGTCAGAGTTGCAACCCCATGCTTTGGGTAACCTTAAGCCTTTGATTATCAGATGCTGGACAGAGAATAGATGACTTGAAGGTTGCCCTGTTCTGTTCATTCCCTTTGAACCATCTGGCACTGGCCAATGTTGGCACTGGGCTAGATGGGCCATTGGTCTGACCCAGTATGACCATTCTTAGGAGGAGGTTGATTTTGAATAGACTCTCTTGGTTTGGAAAGCCCTTCATGAAGAGAGACGTAGCTATATTTGAGGCCTGCTATGAGAGCCTGGTCCTGGTGGGTATGTGCACTCTGTCACCATTTATCTTTATCCACAGACACAAGTAATGGTGAGCCATAGTGGGTGTTATTTGCTTCCCCTGCACATCTTGCTACAGTTCATCCATTCTCCTTTCTTAAAAAAATAAATAAAATAAATCTGTTGAAAACAGTATATTTTCAAAGATGTTTTTCCCTTTTGCTTTTCCACTTGGCTTTTACAATATTTTTACCTGCTGCAACCTTTTCCTGCTGCTGACATTAGCACACACTCTCTGGTTTGATCTTTTGATTCAGACTGTGGACTAAATCTTGCAGGATGTTATGTGCCCTCAACTCCCATTGACGTCTGGGAGGGCTCTACAGCCTGGCTATAATTCAAAGAGAAAGAGATCGATTACTGATTACCATGTCCTATATCTTGCAGGGCTCTGTTTCTTCACTGATTAGAAGAGAGTGCCTATAATCCTGGGTGTGGGACTTGAACAATCTAAGAGACTAATTCTGTGCAGAGATTGGGCTTGGAACAGACTGCACTAGTAACCTTGTGAGATGTAGCTTGATATTATGTGATCTATTAGAATATTATACAAACAGCTGGGACACTTAAATTTGGGAGCTGGATTTAGAGCTTTAAACTCCAGGCTGATGGAGGGCCTGCAAGCTGGATAGGAGGGGGTGGTTTCCTCTATCTTGTGATGGTAGCAATGGTAGATCAAGAGATCTTTTAGACTGCAGTCCCAAAGGGATTTACACACTCCTTTGTTCCAAGCAGAAATAGGATGCAGAAATTCATGCCACCAAAGGAAAATTACTACATGGGATAAGAAGAAAATTAAAAAGAAACGAATAATTTTTAGTTGTATTATAAAAATGGATTTAGCATCTTTTTTCATTTTTGGCAGATCATTATCCAGCTCAGGAAAACCAGATGTCCCTTGTTCTCTTTACATGAAGGAACTACAGGGCTTCATAGCAAGAGTCATGAGCGACTACTTCAGACACTTCGAGTGTTTCGACTTTGTCTTTGACAACACAGAAGCCATTGCTCAGAGAGCAATTGAACTTTTTATTCGCAATGCCAGTCTACTGAGACCCCTTGGTGAAGGTGGGAAAATGCGACTTGCTGCTGACTTTGCACAGGTAGACTTAACCAGGGCTGGCTTCCATTTTGTTTGTTTCCCTCTTTTAATGGAAACATGTAGATACTTGGTAAATATGCACTTTTGTTTTTCCTTTGCAGCTGCCTGTTGTCTATACAACTTAGTTGGGTCTGCAAGATTTCATCCTGTGAGAAACTGAATCTTGAGAAATTTATCCTCTAAATAATTAATGAGGTCCGTTCTCATCATAAGGCAAATTCAGTAAAGCCCTATACCTTCCTGTCAAATTATTGGTGCATTGAAATTCATCAGCATTTTGAAACCTTTTAATACAGAACAATAGTCTTCAGTGCTAGATCCATCGTTTGCTACCACTCCCCCCACGCCACCTCCCTGTAAGATGGTTTTCCTTTCTTAATTGCTTTGTCGCACAGTGCCAGCACTGATTATGGTCATGAACTGACCTACTTTGCAGTGTAGCATACAAATAAACATAAACAGAGTGTGAAAGGCCTGCACCTTGCTGTGAATACTGAAAGAATTACAGTGTTGGTCTGAGGTTCTGCTGGTGACATAGTTCATTTCTCTGTTTCATATTTTTTGCCTTAACTTATATTGGACTGGTGAACTAAGCACAATCAAGTAGATAATTCCAGTTTCCAGTGAACTACTTCCTATTTTCAGATGAAAGCATCTTAATAGTAATACAGTGCAGAGTGAGCCTGTTAAGGAACGTAACACAAATATTGAGCACTTTGATTCTAGATCAGTTTCAGGGTATTCGTCCTTATTTTCAAAGCTCTAAGGAGCAGCTTAAGATCCAAACATTTCAGAGACAGGCTCTGCCTCTAGCTGCATTCAACAGGGGCCTTGGCTGACATAGCTGAGGGTCAAATCCAAGAAGGTTGGTGACAGAGCGTTTCATATAGAGCCCTTAGTTGTGGAATTGGCTACTATTAGGGAACAGGTGGGACCCAGGTCTTGTGGCCTTCAAGGCTCATTGCTTCATCAAGCTAAACTGTGTAATGGCCCCAGCCACATGCCACTGAATAAACCACCTGGATTCACCGACTAGTTTGTAGCATCACAATCCTTCAGCAAGAAAGTTAATGTGAGATTTTTCCATTTACTTCAGTGGGAGCAGGAAAGGGGCCAGAATGACCTAAAATGTGGGGTGAGGAGGACAATTGATTCCTTCTCCTGCATAAATATTGATGTATTTCTTAAATTCAGTATTTATATCTGATGTTACAGTATAGAGTGCCATATATATATATATATATATAATTATGAAAATACCCCGTTCCTTTATCTTTCTAAATGCATCTTTTTTATCAATCAGGTTACAGTAAGAGTTGCCTCGTATCTAAAAGGCAGTGGTATGTTGTTACCTCAGTGTGAGGGGGTTTACACACTGTCTCTCACTGTGTTATCTGTACTTACTGAATGTGCACTGGAATGAGTTCTCTGATATCTATGCTTTTGTGCTGCAGGAGAAGATTTTAAACTAGACCTACAATTGCTTGGTTCTGAGTCCTTCCTCTTTCCCTGTCTAGCTGCCTTGTGTTCCCTTCCTCTCCTCTTTTCTCCCCCTTACCTCCTCTCCCTGTTTAAGTTGTACATGTAACCAGAAATAGCTGGATGCTGGTCATAGGCTGGGCCTCCCCTGCCGCTGCTCTTAGCTGCTGTTCAGCTTTTCTGGTGGCAGCACTTCCAACCCAGCTAGCGAGGAGGCCTGGCAGGGGAGATCTGATATACTGGGCCATAGAAAATTTTGTGTAAAAATAAAATGCTTGGTGCAATGATACTCTAGTATGGATCTCTCCCTTCTGTTAGCATTGCAAGCAG
This sequence comes from Mauremys mutica, assembly GCF_020497125.1. Lineage (NCBI taxonomy): Eukaryota > Metazoa > Chordata > Testudines > Geoemydidae > Mauremys > Mauremys mutica. The sequence continues at coordinate 29,050,121 of NC_059072.1, read as the reverse complement.
GGGGGGAAGATCAGCCCTACCACCTATCAGCAGTCAGTTCAAGTCCTCCAGTATATATGTCACTAGTGAACTGAGAACCTCTATACAATCCCCACAATGCCACATAAAATTGTTGTGTTATAAAATTGTGTATTATGGATGCTCTCTGGCACTTTGGCTAATTGTGTGACATGCTGGCCGATATACTCATGAGCACTTTCAACATGAAATGTTCTGTAACTTGTGTGCTTCTGAACATCATTTAACAGAACACTCAAGATGCATCTTAATGCTTAAAAATATTTGCAATGCTGCAGGATTATTGTCCTATATTGTACCACTTATTGGAATTCCTATGATTTAAAAGTGTGACAGCATTCAAGGGTTGAATTTGCCTGCAATTCATGCTGACTTAGAACTTTTATAGAAGCCATCTGCACAAGATCCAAGAATGGGACTACTGTTAACTTAAGTACTGTTCATTTCTGGACCAACATATTTGGTTAAGGTGGAGTTTTTGAAAAAATAAAAATCATTCACTACCATGGATGCGCTGCTAAGCTTTCCTTTCACTTTTAGAACTAGTTAAATTGGAAGTGGTTTTTCTGGGGTCAGTCGAGCCCTCTTAGATGACATTTTCTTGACATTTATATTTCCAATGAGGTATCAGCTGGGCACTGGAGAACCTTTTGACCTGCTCATTACTAAGAGTTTTGTTACTTTGTAACAAAACCAAGGCCACTTGGGTTACAGTGACCTCCATGGATCTTAGACACACTGAGATTCAAAAATATGCTTTAGAATCATACATTGCCCTTTATATGGCATGCAACTGTAAATGATTGATAGAGACAGTACAGCAGAGAACAAAATTTAAACATTATACATTCTGAATTTATTTCGAAGGAACAAGGATTCCTCAATATTTTGGCATAGAAATTGATAGTCTGCTGAGATAAAGTCCTAAACTCATAAGGAATAATGTAGACATTAATGAGAATAAAAATAACAATTGCACAGACACAAACTAGGCTAAAAATTGCAAGGGCCATCAGTCCTCATGCTACACAACATAAACTGATCACCAGATGGAGTCAGACAAAATTTTCCTTCCCTTTAGGGTATAATATAACAACAGTTAAGTGCTATGTATGTATACATGGTGAAGCATTTACAAGAGACCACACTTGTTAGACAGCCATCCCAAACATAGTGGTTACAATTGTTTTCCACCATTATTGTCGCAACCAATTTTTCTTGGTCCCTTTATGATTCATTGTAGTTATAGTTCTATAAATCTTCTATTTATTGTGCAGTTTTTGTTTGTTTTATTGTATTTCTAATTCTTGTCCAGTGCTCCAAGGGTTGCTACAGGGCATCATGAACTCTGCTGACATTCTCTATATTCTGTATCTTGTCCCATGGAACATTTTGATTTGGTTGAACCAGTATTTTCTGATGGAAAATGTTCTAATGGAAAAATTTCAACCAATGCTAGTTTTAAACCTTCTGAAGCATCTAGTGATATTACTCCATTTTGCTAAGATTTCTTTACAATTTTGTGAAAGTCTGCACATTTAGTAGCTCAAATGAAGCTGGAGTTTATTGATATTATGGAATTATACTCATTGTAGATAGGAGACAAGGAGCAGTATTTATTTTTAAGATCACTTTGCAGCCCATAAAGAGGATTTGACTAGATTCGCAATGTTTAAGAGATTATTTTAAGGATTAAATCAGTGTGGAAGGAGACTCTGTTAATAAGATTAAAGACCAATTTTAAGTTGTGACCGGTTATTTGGTAATTTAAACTAGAGTTGCAGGAATTGCGTGTAGGTGAAAGTCCAAGGGGACTATTAGTTTGTGGGGGTTGCATCTTGTTTAGTAAAGTTCATTCTTGCATCTAGTAAATCCTAATTTGGCACTGTGGTGGGATATATAGAAACCACATGCTGGGCCCAAAGGGCTTAACAGGCAGTATTGAGTCCAGGTAGGCTTGCTCCTACAGGTCTGATGAGCATGCTGCAGCTGGAGGAGTGGGTTAAAAGGAGCTCAGAAGCCCAGGAAAGGGATGGTGGACAGGCTGCAGGAGAGAAGAATCCTCCTTCATGAAGTCAGACAGAAAGTGGACCCTCAGAGAGGACTGCATAGTGGGTAAGGCCCCTAGGCAGTGCCTTCTCTGGCCTCCTTCCACTTTGAGAACCAGCAGGTCTTGCAGGCCCTGCTCATTTGGACTTTGTGAAACTATTCACTGTTTGGACTATAGGGTCCAAGTCCCAAACTGAAGGAGCACATAAATGGGGAGTAGCAGGGTGGCAGATTTAGGTTGTCTATGGGGAGGAACCTGTTGGGTTTACTTCCTACAGTGTGTTGACCTGGGATCCAGTGGAGAGAGAGGGACCAGGTCCCCCTACCACACCCTACTAAAGGGCAAAGGCCTAGATGCAGTGAGGAAGCCCAAATGCTCCTGGCCTGGAACAGGAACCAGGCACCACTACCATCCCCTCTGACAGTGAAACAAGGGGTTGGAGGGCAGGTGCACTAATCACTAGGCCACCTGGCCCTCCAAGCACCCTATCACAGACACTAGAAATGATGGGGATGCACTGTGATCTTCGTAGCCAATTATTCTAAAGGAGAATTGAATAATAGGAGGACAGTATGGTCCCTCTCTTTAGTAAAATAATCAAATAAAAAGATGGTGTCTGTTGCATAAAAGAAATGATTATTGCAAGGTCAGTGCTAGTAAATACTAGTACAACCGAGATACTTTTTTTGTACTGGTTAGCCTGTGTGGGGTGGGAAATGGGTACACTGAAAGACACTTAACCTTTCTGTGCCCAATTTAGCTGTAAAATGGTTATTTATTAGTATATTTAGTTATATCACATGACTGGTGAGGCTTAATTAACATTTTTAAAGAGATTTAAGATCTTCAGATCAAAAGGGGCCAGATGAGTGCAAAGTATTTTTATTTATGCAAGAAATCCTTCCTTGCTAGTCTCTTATGATGGAAGCTAAGGAGCCATTAAGCTTTAATCAGGGTTGCTGTGCAGAAAGGCAAAAACTAGTTGGACTAAAGTATACTTAATGTTTGACGCTCTCTCTCGCTAGAAGAAGGAAATTATTTTTAGTATGCAATATCTTGGAGGTGTTTCACAGCTGAAAAATTTACTTTAAAAACTTATTGTTTTAGAATTGTTATGTGGTGGAGAAATTCAATTCTACATTCCTTCATGGTCAGCTTTTTTCATATAATTTAGAGTTCTTCTTCGAGCGATGGTCCCTATCTGTATTTCAAACGTGGGTGCACATCCATGCCATGCGCTGGAGCTGGAAGTTTTTCAGCAGCAGTGTCTTTTGACCTGCATGGTCACCTTACATCACTACATGCTCCCTGTGAGGTTATAAGAGGCTGTGCGGAGCAACGTGCCCTCAGTCTTCCTCTTACCACGTGGTCGGAGTTAGAATCCTCTCTTTGCGCTTGTAGCCTCTACAAGAATGACTGTCCATTGAAGATAGTTAGTTATTCCTGCTTCTCTTTTCTTATTCCTGTAAATAAATTAGTTAGTGTATATAGTAGCTCCATATGAGGCCTCCCCTGATCCCTTTGGGGGATTATGCCCTGCATCCCAGGGTTCAAGAACTGCACTTTATGCCCTCGCTCATTGTCCATGAGCGACGAGCACATGCGTTGTCTCTACTGCCTGGGCAAGATGTACCTTGTCGCCCGCTGTGATATCTGCAAGTCCTACTCATCAAGGACCTGTGACGCTTGACTTCTGCACCTCTGCAAGTTCCTCATGGCAGAGGCATTCCGGCCTCATGTGGAGTCTCATCCCGAGCCATCAGTGCCAACAATTCACTGTCCCTCACCAGCGGTGAGTGCTCCACCCTTGGCTTCATGCCTGGATCCATCAGCACTGCCAAGATGTGAGAAGGCACGCAGGGAGAGCTGGGGAAAAATTGGTGGGTGCTCTGGAGCCACCGGCGGCAGCCAAGCTCTGCCCCCCCCAGCTCACCTCCGCCTCCTCCCCTGAGCACGCCGTCCCCGCTTCTCCTCCCAGCACTTGCCACCGTGAAACAGCTGTTTTGCGGCGTAACAAGCTGTGGGAGGGAGGGCAGAGGAGCGGGAACGCGGCTTGCTCAGGGGAAGAGGCGGGGCCGGGGTGGGGATTTGGGGAAGGAGTCCAATAGGTTCAGGGAAGGGTGGAGTTGGGGCAGGGACTTTGGGGAATAGGGGTGGGGTAGGGCTGGAGTTGGGCTGGGAGTGAGGGGGCATGAGCACGACCCGCCACCACCAGTTGCACTACCACTTGCACTGATGACTCTGCCACTTCCAGAGTCTTCTTCAGACTTGGAAATTCTTCTCAGCAGAAGAGGATCCTTCTCCCCAGTCTCCTGGCATAGTGCGGACTCCTGGGCATGCCCACCTTTTATGATTCCCTACACTCCAGGCCTGTCTGAGTGGTACTCTTATCCTTGGGGCCCTAGTACTATCAGGACCCAGCCTCGTGGCACCACTGGCCTGCATGGGACCCTTATTGCCAGCCATACCCCAGCCCCTCCACTGGCCAGTCGGTGACCTAATATCAGCCCGCCCCAGCCCCTCCACCAGCACCGATCACCTTGGACCCAGAAGAGGATCTGAAGCTTGACCCGGCACCGCCTGTACCACTGGTCTTGACGGCAGCCTCCTCCTCCCTGGACAAGGCCCCAGTCCCACCAACCGTCTCACCATCTGACAACCATCACCAGTACCAGGAGCTGCTACGGAGGGTGGCGCTCGACCAGGACTAACCCTGACCAGCTGCTGGATGTTCTCCAGCCTTGGGGACCGAAGCAGATAGCTCTGCCCATTCATAATGCCATTCTGCAACCCACACGCACAGTATGGCACACGCTGGCATCCTGCACCCCTACACCCAAGAAGGCAGAATGCAGGTACTTCATGCTGGCTAAGGGGGCTGACTTTCTGTTCTCCCACACATGCACCCCGGCCTCACTGATCATGCACACAGCCATGGAATGGGCACACCAGCACTCCTCACTTCCACCCCCCACCCCTCAATAAGGTGGCAAAGTTATGCCAGGCTGGCAGAGTACTTGGAGAACATCCCGCAGGCAAGTGGCAGTGGTTCTAGGCCCTGCTGGACGAGGGCTGCCTGACGGCCAAGGTCAGCCTCCAGGCTGTGGTAGATACAACGAACACATTCTTCCTCTCCCTGGCCATGGGGGTGGTGATGGAATGAGAAGTGTGGCTCCAGTTGTTTGGTTTTCTTAGGGAGGTCCAATCTACCTTCCAAGGCCTCCCCTTCAGTGAGGATAAGCTGTTCTCCACGGAAATGGCCGAAGCCCTACACTCCCTGAAAGACGCATGGGCAACCCTCTGGCCCCTTGGGATCTACATCCTCACCCCCGACACTGGAAACCTAAGACACAGTTCTGGCCACGCTCCTACTTGCCATACCAACCCACCTATACCAGGTACCAAGAGATGGCCTGCTAGTGCCCACAATCCCAGCACCCATGACCATTGGTCACCGCCACCTCCATTGCCATGCCTTGCCACCAGCAGAAGACCCAATTTTGATGTGATGGTTGAGAGCTGTGAACCCCCCAGCTCACTGACTGCAGCCCCCTGTGCCACCTTCAGGGGCCGTCTTGCCCTATTCAGCTGCCATTGGGGCAAGATCACCATAGATTGATAGGTATGGGAGCTCATATGACACAGCTACTCAATAGAATCACCTTCCCCTCTCACCAGGTCTCCCCCCAAACTCTCTTCGGGGACCCCCACCCATGACACCCTCCTTCAACACGAGGCTGATACCCTCCTCAGGAAGGGTGCTATCGAACCCATGCCCGCCTCTTCATCAGCAGGGCCTTCTACTCCCCATACTTTCTCATCCTGAAGGACAGAGGCCTCTACCCTATCCTCAATCTCTGCTTACTCAATACTTTCATCAGAAAGATCAAGATCCATATGATGACACTAGCATCCATCATTCCCTCCCTCCCCCAGGGGGTGTGGTTGCAGTGGTTCACAGACCTCAACATGAAAGATGCATACTTCCATTTCGACATCCACCTGGCCCGCTGCAAATTCCTCCACTTCTGCATGGGTGACAACCACTATCAATTCAGGGTCCCCCACAATCTTCCCCAAGGTCTTTGCGGTCGTAGCAGCCCAACTCTGCCGGGGAAGGGCACTTTGTTTGCTGATGGTTCCATCCCTCACCTAGGCGGCAATAGCAGTCATAGCCCTCCGCTCACTTCTTGCCTCACTGGTCATCTGTGTCAATGAGGAGAAATCTGTGCTCCTCCCGACACAGACAATCCACTTAAACAAAGCATGCCTGGACTTGGTCGAAGCGCGAGCCTTCTTCCCAGCAGATTTCTTTGTCACTCTCACGACCCTCATGAAGACCCTGTGCCACACCCCGCACATGCAGGATGTCTCTGTCTTCTTGGCCACATGGTGGCCTGCACCTATGTGACATCACATGCACACCTCCGTATGCATTGCCTGCAACTGTGGCTCCTCTTGGTCTGCGAGCCCCACATTGCACACCTGGGCTCATCCTTAATCATTCCCAGCTGGCTCCATGTCTCACTTACTTGGTGGACCAATTCTACCAACATGCTCCGAAGCATCCCGTTCGCTACCCCCATCCCCAGAGCCACCCTCACCACAGATGCCTCTCTGGCAGGGTGGGGCACACACTTGGTCAGCTTCACTGCACAGGGGAAGTGGACTCCCAGGCGGGCGCTTATGCACATCAACACACTGGAGCTGCATGTGGTCCACTGGGCCTCCCATGCATTCCTTCCTCTGCTGCGCGACCAACATGTCCATATCCTCTTGTGCAACACCACCGCCGTGATGTACATAAACAGACAGGGTGGCACCAGATCCCGGAACTGGTGTCTCTGCCACATCGTGCCCTATGCGATGTACCTCCCGAGGGTGCAGAACTCCATGGCAGACTCACTCAGCAGGTACCTGGTACCTCAATCACAATTGAGAACTCCACGACCCTATCCTCTGCTCCATCTGCTGGGCCCAGGGCACCCCCGCTCTGGGACCTCTTTGCTACCCATGCAAACCGCAATTCCCCCTCTACTACTCCAGGGGTCAGGACTCCGAGGGCAATGCCCTCCTTCTTGTATGGCGGGACAGCCTTTGGTATGCTTTTCCCCCAGTTCCCCTCCTTCCCCCGGTCCTCCACAAGATCTACTAAGACTGATCCAGGGTCATCCTGATAGCTCTACATTGGCCCCAACAGTTCTGGTTGCCCGATCTACTCAGACTGTCAGCTGCCAACTAATCAGCCTCCCCACCCAGCTGGACTGTCTCACCTAGGACAGCAGCGCAGGGTTCGCCACCCCAACCCGGGCCTGCTCCAACTGATGGCCTGTTTTTTTGGATGGGGCTTGTGCATAGACAATGCCTACTCCTCGCCCATCTGCTGTATCCTTACACACAGTAGGCAGGAGTCCACAAGAGCATGCTATGGCATGAAATGGAAGCAGTTCACCTGGGCGCAACTCTGCCACCTCCCCCTCCACGCTGTCTCCTTGCCCATCATCCTAGACCACCTCCTGGAGCTCAAGAACTTGGGCCTGACGCTCAGCTTTATCCGCCTTCCGGTGCTCAGCGCCTTCCTCCCTCCCATGGATGGCCAGTCAGTGTTTACCCACCCTACCACAACCCAGTTTCTGAGGAGCCTGACAAACTGCTTCCAGCCAATCCTTACCCCTACCTCCAACCCCCAGACCTCAATCTTGTGCCGTCTTCCCTCACCCAGCCTCTATTCTATTTACTGAGCCACATGCCCACCTGTCCATGAAGGTCCTCTTTCTGGTGGCTATCACCTCTGCCTGGCGGGTCAGTGAATTAGCGGGCATGATGGCTGACCCCCCTGTATACAGTTTTCCATAAAGACAAGGTCTCCCTGCATCTTCACCTTAAGTTCCTCCCAAAGGTCATTTCCGAGTTTCATTTCAACCAGTTCACCCATCTCCCGATCTTGCATCCTAAACCACACACCACTCTTGCGGACAGGACGCTGCACTCCCTGGATGTCCAGAGTGCACCCTTCTACTTGGACAGGATTTGTGCCTCCTCATGCCTCTTTGTAACCATTGCAGAACGGTCAGAGAACAGGCCCTCTCCTTGCAGCACATATGCAGTTGCATCTCTAAGTGCATTACAGAATGCTATGCTTGTCCAATGCGACGCTGCCCAGCAGAATCATGGAACACTCCACATGGGTGCACGCGACCACCTCTGCTTCCCTGGCAGACATCCCTGGCTCAAGATCTGCCATGTGGCAACATGGTGCTCTGTCCTCACCTTCACAGTGCGCTACACCATCGACCACTAAGCAGCCACAGACACGACCGTAGTATGTGCCATCCTGCAGCAGGACTTATCCGTTGCATCCTCGCACCTATCTCAGAGCTGATCACTGCACCGTACTCACCTGCATTTGGAATACATATAAAGGCCATCACTTGAGGAAGAAGAGAAAGTTACTTACCTGTAACTGGAGGTTCTTCGAGAGGTGTGGTCCCTATTTGTATTCCAATATCCACACACCTTCCATTGTGCTGCGGACTCTCTATGCAGTGGTAAGAGGGAGACTTGAGGGCATATCGCTCCACATGGCCTCTTATAACCTTGCATGGAGCATGTGGTGATGTAAGGTGACCATGTGGGTCAACAGACACTGCTGCTGAAAAACTTCTGGCTCTGGTGCATGGTGGGCATGCACACCGTGTCTGGAATGCAAATAGGGACCACACATCTCCAAGAACCTCCATTATAGGTAAGTAACCTTCTCTTCTTCTGCTTTGCCACTAATATTCTCTGCTGCTCAAGTGCTAGAGAAAAGCATTTTTAGGTAATGTTTGAAAACTTGGAATTCTTTAAGGCAGGAGGAAAAGTAGTTGCTGAAATATTTTCATGTTAATATTTTTCAGCTGAAAAAATAAACTTTTAGTAATGAGAGGTTTCGAAAACTCCACAGTAGTCACTAAACAATAACTTCACCATGGAAGATTGTTTAAAAACATTCATCAGTAGATGTATGCTATATGTGGGCATTGTATTAACTTCACCTTTAGGTTGCTGAACATAATCCACTCAGACAAGACAATCATGTGACACAGTTTTTTACAATATAGCTAGCCAGTGACTAGTGCAACAAATAATAGACCAACTGTAGCCATGGGCTGCAACAGGGTCACAGGGAAGGGAAATATAAAACAGACTTTTTAAGGGTTAGATGTTCGCAGCATGCAGGAGTCTCTGAGATCAGACATAAATTTATATAGAAATTGACCAGGAATCTGTAATTTTATTGAATTACATAAAACAAAATAAAACTTTAAAAGCACTGGGTTTTGGCCAACGTTAAAAGGGTTGCGACGCAATGGTAGGTCTTGTACCATGACTGGCATCCCACATCCCTCTCAACAGACACATTTGAGTGTCCTGACTGTTCAAGGCCTAAACAGACTTGCAAGCTGTACCAGCTTCTGCTCCAGGAAATTCCTAGAGCTTGTGCTGGTAGATCTATGAGAGTGGACCCCATGGGCTTGGGATGTTTGTTTGGTGCTTAATGCATGGGAAAGCCTCTCTTCTCCACCTCTCAGTTCTCATGAGGTTGCAAGACCAGCTTACATTCATTGATTTTAACCCCAAGCTAATTTAACCTGGGCATATGACCTCCCAAAATTGTGATCTGGGGAAAAAAATAAAAGAAGGAACCAAAAATGTGCCCTATCCTTATGTTTTTAAAGTTCATAGCACATTGCTGTGTAAGAGATCAGACCCTCCCAAAATACATGAAACCCTGCATGTGCATCATACAGCATAACTGTGCATCTCAGCACATTGGAAACAGTAACTTTAAATCATAATATATCTGTTATAGCTAAACAAGGTGTATCTATAAGCAGCTATAGGAAGGAAGGCTGGTGCAACTGCTGTTGGTAGGACAAACAGAAAGATGTTTCCTCCTACCAGCCAATCCCAGCACCTGAAAAAAGTATTGGGATTGACCAAGGGCAGCTCTTCTGACAAGAGCCCTTCTTCAATGGCTGAAATGAGTGTTGCGCCATCCAGACTATTCACAGGCCCTGCTCCAGCACCAATTATCATGGCCGACAGCAATCTTTATTTAAAATATAAAAACTGGACATACTGTGAATACAAGAATGAGCACACCCACCCCTCATTGCAGAAATATGCTCACACACCCCTCATTGAAGAATCTAATGCAGTCTAACAAATAAAAAAATCAAATTAAAAAGCACAGGAGTCTTTTACTCCTCTGAATTTAACTGAATACATCAAGGTACAGTACAGACCCTGTAGCACTGGAGGGATCTAGAGAATCTGAGTTTGTTGTTTATGTGTATTTTTACCAAATTAGTTTCACTCTATTCCCACTTTGCATGACTCAATTCTAGAGTCTACTGTAGACTTCCAAGCTTACAAAGAAATATTTCTTTGGCAACTAGTGCTTCACGATGCAGCCATCTGCTGCCTTTTAAGTTTGTCTAGTTCTGGCAATAGTAATAATTAGAATGAATTATTATGAATAGTAGAATGAATAAAGGTTGACATTTAAGGGACAGAGTATTCTTAAGTAAAGTATGTTCTTTCAAATACTTTAAGACCAAAAAATATGAATTTAGGGACATTCCTAAAGCTTACGTAATATAGAGAATTGAAATTTGTTTTAATGAATTTAAGTGTTTGGCTTTTGCTGTAGGAAACAAAAGTGCAACTAAAATCTTTCCATATTATATCCACTTTGGGAGGGGAAATGTGTTAGGAAAAGGAGGAATATGATGTCACCTTTGTTTGGTTCCCTTCCTTGTCATAAGGAGCAGTTTGCTCCTTATATCTTGATTTTCAAAGGTCCAAACAGCAGTTAGGTGCCTAGGGTAGAATTATCTAAAGCACCTAAGGGTGCTCTCATTGAAAGGCAGATGCTTCCTCCTACCACCAGCCAGTCCCAGGAGCTGGAAAGACATGCTGGGGAAATCTCACCCTTAACCCTGTTAACTTTCAGTGAGAGTTAGATGTCTAACTGTCATTTGGACCTTTGAAAATTCCCGTTATTACTACTTTATTCTATCAAAACTGCCATGCTTCCTTTTATCATTTTCACTATGGAGAAATGAACCTGTCTGAAAGTATGAGCACAGTTTACTGCTTTGTTCTCTCATGCTCACAGTAACCAAGAATCCCGCAAGTACAATTAAACGTTCTTTGTGAAATCTGTTTGTCAGCATGTGATCTGATAGTTCTGTTTCAGATATCATTACATGATTGGAAATAATAAGAATATTAAAGGCCTTGTTATAAATGTCTTGCCACCAGTGAAGCTAGTTCAGTAATGTTCTTTAAATAGTGTCTGGTTGTTTGCACTATCCTGCTCTGGCTACTCAGTTTTTGCTTTGCCCCTTTGAACCTTAATTTAATTGTATGTTACGTGGAAATAGAAAGAATCAGCAAATGAAAGTCAAATACAAGTGTGTGATCTCTGAATAATCTTTTAAGTTAGTGATTTAAAAATTTACATAGACAGAATTAAGTTGCCATCCCAGTATTGTTGAGCTCCACCTTCTCGAATGGCAAAAATGAAAATTCATCATGTTTGGATAAAAGCACTCTGTCTGCAACTTATTGGTATTGTGGGGTTCCATATTTGTATTTCAGTGACTCCATATAATGTTTTCTCAGTTTACTAATACACCTCTACCCTGATATAATGTGATATAATTCGGATATAATGTGGTAAAGCTCTGGGGGGGGCGGATCAAAGCAAGTTCGATATAACGCGGCTTCACCTATGACGCGGTAAGATTTTTTGGCTCCCAAGGACAGCGTTATATCGGGGTAGAGGTGTAGAAACATTGTGTTTTCAACTTCTGTTTTATTAAATTCTAAAATCTGAAAGTTCATTTGTTCTTTTTGGCTTATACATCCTCACCATTAATCAAGTATCAGAGGGGTAGCCGTGTTAGTCTGGATCTGTAAAAGCAGCAAAGAATCCTGTGGCACCTTATAGACTAACAGACGTTTTGCAGCATGAGCTTTCGTGGGTGAATACCCACTTCTTCGGATGCAAGATTCTGCAGCCGAAACTCAGTTCTCTGTACTCTGTGAACAATGCACACACCAGAACAGAGACTAGCTCACTCTCCAAAGGGAGTAAGAGTTTCACAGTGCTAAGTGTTTAAATAAATTACTTTTTTTTGTTACTGAAGGCAGCAGAGATCACTCAGAGAAGATTGTTAAGAAGTTATCACTTTTACAGAGACATTCTTTTGACTATGACCACACTTTAATGTGTGTTAGTGACAATAGGTCCCAGCAGTCATCTTCTAATTCATGTAGGCTTGTGCTCAAGTCTTTTGTGGGGATGTGTGTTTTCAGTCATAAATCCCTTAACAAGCCCTTTCACCAGAGGGAGAATCAGCCACTTTTGTCAGGGAGCCCTGGACTTGTTTCCAATAATAAGGCCCCATCAATAGGATCACCAATGTCTGTCAATTATCCCCTTTCTTTCCAATCTTAGCCCAGATTGTGGGGAGAACTTTACTCCACCAGTAAAGATGAAACATATTGAGATAAACAACGCACCAAACTCATTGGGAAAGTTCAGTGTATCGCTCATATAATTGCTCTGTGAACCAGAAAGTCTGTAGCCAACATAACCGCTGCCTGCTGTATGATGGTTGTGGTGATGCAAAGAAGAGAGCAAAAAAGCCCTGGCCCAGTCAATCTGCCGTGTGGAGAAAATTTCTTCCTGATGCCAAACATGGCAATTATTGATACGCTGATGACCCATCCCACGACCTCTACTTATTGTTTATAGACAAACCAGTTAGATGCAGAGCTTTGCATTTGGGGACGTTTTGATTTAAGTAAAAGTCTTTTTATTCTACAGATGGAGTTAGCAGTGGCCCCACTCTGCAGGCGAGTGTCTGATCTAGGAAAGTCTTATAGGCTGTTGAGGTCATTCAGGTAAGTTACAATCAGAGTATCTCTAGCAATTGGTAATGTGGCCAAATAATATTATTAAATTAATTTCCTACTTATTGTTGCTTATGATTCTAATTAAAAACCTTCTGGCAACTTCACATGCAAATTAGCAACAAATTAGTGTTTTTCCTTTTAATTTTTATTCATACTGTAACTACAGTTTGGTGAATTTTGTCATGCTAATGTCAGCTAAATTGTACCTTCTTGCATTGTATTTAATGTTAGTTCTTATGATAATGAACTGTGTAGTCAGACCGAGGGTTTTCATAGAAATATAGAACTTGCATTGCAATGTTGGGAGATTGTTTAATTAAAATAATACGCTTCTTGTACAAATGATCACCTGCCAAATTCTGCATTACAAAGCAATGATGCAAAGCAGCAAAAAACAAATGAGAATTATTTCTGCCTGTGCATCTATCTCTAAAAGGCCTAGCACAGTATTGGCACGCTATAAATAATATTCTAAGATGTGTCTTTTTCCTTTCTTTCATGATTATATTGTGTAACTTGTGCTTTTTCCAGACCACTGCTGTTCCAGACTAGTGAGCATATTGCCAATAGTCCAGCTGTGGGAGATATTATTCCATTCAGCATTATTCTTCAGTTCTTATTTACAAGATCACCACCTGAATTAAAATCACCATTCCAGGTAACCAGGTCAAGCCATCTTCCTTTTTTAAATATTCCATTAATACATTAACTCTGCTATACATCAGTGCATCTGCTCTAATTAGCTTTTGATTGAACCCACATTCAGGATACAGTTTATTGTTTCTGTTGATATTAGTTTGTGGCGAGGGTGCTCAGGTCACTGGTTTTATATTTTGGTTACTTTGTAGAAGTCAAAAACAAAAAAACAATCATCCTGCAGATAAGCTATACTGAAGTGGGCTCACAATTTTTTTTTATTCTTCCAGATAACTGTCGGCGTTTTCTTGGTGTTCATTTTAGAGCTAACAATTCATAACTTAAAATATGTCCATGAAAAGGGTTCTTGTTGTTTTCTTTTATGTTGTTAAATTCTTCAAGTCTATCGTTCAGTGGAGATGGTGGAAAAACTCCCTGTAAGAATACTAAGTGAATCTACGTCTTTGTATCATCTAAGATTTCTTAGATGAGAGACTGTTTATTTTTATTGTTGATTAGCAGTTGTGATAGTGATGAACCAGCTTCTTTTGACTTAAATTTAGTTTACCTTTGTGTCTGACAATTGTGCATATTTCTTTGACATTATAGCAAATATCTTTTATATACCAGTGTTTAATGGGTTTGTCAATATTTCTGTGTATCAGAGAGCAGAATGGTCCATTGCCCGTTATTCCCAATGGCTTGATGACCATCCATCTGAAAAGGACAGACTCGTTCTCATAAGGTAAAAACAATTATTCTCCTGTTTGAATGTATTACCTTGAAGCAGTATTTTAGCCAAAAAAACAGGATTGCTCTTGTGATGTGAGATGTGAACTGTAGGGGATTTGTTCCAAAGAGTGTCATGTTCTGCCCATCTTTAGAGGTGAGCTGCAAAGGGTTTCCCCCAAAAAACCCACCCCAAAACACTCCTTAGTTAAATTTTAAAAGAGGGGAAAATGCACACAAAGTGGTTTAGGAATGTAATAATCACTATATTTTCACAAAATTACCTCCTTAATATCTCGAGAAATCTAGATTCCAGCCTTCCTGCTTCCAATGCTAGAAGCGAGTGACATCACAGCTATAAACTTTTGTTTATAATAGTTGTGGTATCATTCATTCTGCCAGAGAAATCAGGAAGTCATCAGCTCAGGATCTATAGGAGGTAGTAACTGTCTCAGATTTTGTTAATATAGTGCACTAATGACATTTTCCCATAATAGTTATGGACTTTTTCCTGATTTAGAATCTTAGAAAAAAGTTTTGCAGTTTTTTTCAAAACCTGCAGTTGACCTTTAAGAAATGTATTGGAAAAATTCAACAATGGTGCATAGCTAAGGAGCTACATATTTGTGATTATTCTATAAACTTGCTTCTACTTATTGATCATCATTCGATCAATTATCCCACATGCTAACAAAATCTACAAGTCATAAATCCTGTGTCCTCTCCCTGACTTGTTTTCACCTATTATTCTAGATTATATAATTGATATGGTGAAACTGATTCTGTACAAAATGCTGTCCAAAAAGTGCACAAAGAAAATAAACTGGAAAAACAGAGAAGAGTATTTTTCAGTCTCCGATCTTTTTCGGTTCCAATAATCTTAAAAGTTACGTGCAGCAATGGTAGTTGAAACACTTTCAGACAAAATGGGACCTTTCAAGTGATGGGTCCCTTGTAGCAGGTGTTTTCAGAGGTCTAGTAGTACTGGGAAATAACAAGACCATGCAACCAATTGACCATGTGACTTCATAGTATCTGAGCCTTGGGTCCTTTTGGAATACTGGATTCATCATAAAATGCTACTCAGGGGCAAAGGTTAACATATGATTTGTTTACGTTGCATATGACATGCTTACAAAGGCCTGACAGTGGCACTGCAGCCTGTGCTCTGGAGGATGGGAGGGGAAATGCTGCATTTCAAGGCCCTGCAGGACTTCAAATGCAGCTAGAATCCTTCCTGGGGCTTCAAGGGACGCACGATGGAGTGGCATGTCTGTTGAGCTGGCTCTTTGTGCTACATCACCTCCACTGATTCATGTGACGGGATAGCGGGGCTGTGGCCCTGCCTTTCCCTGCCCCCTTTTGGGAGTTTCTTACTGCTACTGGTGCTAGCCAGGACAATGCTCCCACCCCCGCACTAGGGTGCCTAGCCCCTGCAGGAGAGCCTCTTCCAGGGCTGCTCACAATCTAGCCCAATGTGATTAGGAAGCAACACTGTGACTGTGTACTTATGTGCGTGTACATTCCAATCATCTGCTGAAATTATAATGGCTGGCATTTAAATTTCAGCCAGCAATATTTGTGTTGAAAAGAAATACTCATCTACCTATCCTTTTAAACAGAAATTAAAATATATAGTCAATAGAAGTCTGCTGTAAATATTGATACTTCATTAAGCTAATGATAGCATACAGAACAGATACAGGGTACTTAAGAGAATGGCTGGTTGATGTATTTTAGTACAGATTTATTTCATAAGCATCTGTGAGTTATTGTCATGTGGTGGCTCACATACAATTGGAATTAGAATTTGGAAGCTCATGTACAACTATTAAACTGTTCTCCTTTTCTTCTATGTTACACCTTATTATATTTGAACCTGTTGCATTTTGAATATGTAATTGCTAAGTGACTCTATCTGCATCGTTACTCTCAGTGTGCAGCGGCAGTCAGAAACGCTAACAGAATATTAGGAACCATTAGGAAAGGGATAGATAATAAGACAGAAAATATCATAATGCCACTATATAAATCCTTGGTACACCCAAACCGTGAATACTGCATGCAGTTCTGGTCGCCCTGTCTCAAAAAAGACTTGTTAGAATTGGAAAGGGTACAGAGAAGGAGAACAAATATGATTAAGGGCATGGAACAGCTTCTGTATGAAGAGAGATTAAAAAGATTGGGACTTTTCAGCTTGGAAAAGAGGCAACTAAGGGAGGGATATGATAGAGGTCTATAAAGTCATGAATGGTGTGGAGAAAGTGAAAAAGGAAATGTTATTTACTCCTTCATATAACACAAGAACCAGGGGTCACCAAATGAAATTAATATGCAGCAGGTTTAAAGCAAGCAAACGGAAGTTCTGCTTCACACAACGCATAGTCAACCTGTGGAACTTGTTGCCAGGGATCTATAACAGGGTTCAAAAAAGAACTAGTAAGTTGTTGGAGGGTAGGTCCATCAATAGCTATTGGCCAAGAAGGTCAGGGAAGCAACCCCATGCTCTGGGTGTCCCTAGCAGCCTCTGATTGCCAGAAGCTGGGCGTGGATCACAGGGAATGGATCACTTGACGATAGTCTGTTCTGTTCATTCCTTCTGGGGCACCTGGCACTGGCATTATCAGAAGACAGGATACTGGGCTAGATGGACCATTCGTCTGACCTTCTTATATGTTTGTGTTCAACACCTAAAATAAATATGCAAAATATGTCTGTTCACGTCTTAAATATAGGAGTCTTTTGAAGGTCACATATTGGCTGATATGAATGTAATAATGCAGTTTGGCTAAAAAAAATTAGGTTTTCTTATATCTAAAATCATGATATCTTGAGGGTAAGTTTTAGTTCTACAGCACTCCCGCCAGTGCTGAAGCATTATGTGGTGATGATCACTTAGGCTGAAATCTTGGACCCATTTACATCAATGACAAAATTCTTATTGACCTAATTGGGGCTGGGATTTTATGTATAGATGGTATTTTCAAAAGTGTCTAGGGCAGTGTTTCTCAAATTGGGATCTGTGGACCCCTGGGGGTCCATGAGGGTACTTCAGGGGGTCCACCAGCCACCGCTGATTAACTCCTCCCCCTCCCTCCCTTCACTCCTCCCCCTCCCTCACAGTGCCTCCTGCATGCCAGGGAACAGCTGTTCTGCGGTGTGCAGCAGGCACTGGGAGGGCAGGGGAGGAGTGGGGAGGGGGTGTGCTCGGGGGGGGCAGAAAAAGGTGGGGAAGAGGTGGGGCAGGGCCCTGGGAAGGAGTGGAGTGGGGGCAGGTCCTGGGGCTGAGCAGGGCGGGGGGTGGTGCTTCAGGTCTGCAAACATTTTTAAATCAAAATGGGGTCCCTCGGGTTACTAAAGTTTGAGAACCGCTGGACTAGGGAAATTAGGAGCACAAATGGCATTGAAAATCAACAGGACTTTGTGCTCATAAGTCCCTTTAGGCAACTTTGAAAATCCCACCCTTAAATGACAATGCAACTAAACACTATAAAAACAGAGCAAAATATAAACAACTCAGTGTATCATCATAAAAGCATTGGGGGAAGAGCAATCAAGACAAAAACTACTCTGACAAAAAGCTGGTGTTTTTTTAAATGGGGAAGATAGGTGCCCAGGACGAGCAAGCTACATACCAAAAGTACCAACCAAAAACATGATTCCCTGCTGATCCATAGAGTGATGGTGGGGCCCTACAGGTAAGATGGTATTACTATACTGTCACCAGCCAGGGTAAGGCTTTTGGAGGAGGTACTCTCCATTAAGGGCTTTCAAAGTCAACAGAACCCGCTTAAAATTAGTCTGCCCCTTTCTTTGCAACCAACAGAAAGAACACAAGGCAGCTCACCCTGGCTATGGAAGCCTGTGGCCAGGCTTGCTATTGCATTTTGTTTCAGCTATAAGTATTGTAGAAACCCTGTTAAGATCTGAACTGTGTGATGACATTTAACCGTATCTGAATAGTATTTCAGTAATTGTGCTCGCTGACTTTGTGCTAATAGTCGTGTTTCCTTGTCTGCATTTACAGCTAAACCACCGTCAGGCCTGGTTCAGCTAACAGGATTGTTGAAACCATGTTAAGCCATGGTTAAATTTCATATCGTAGACTAGGCCTAAGAAGAATTAAAATAGTTGAATTTTGTAATCCCAAAGGCATGTATTACTGTTGCAGATTATCACTGGGTAATTGTTTTTAGAAGAATTTGTAGTCCTTTTGCTTTGTAATGTAGAATGTATTGTATAATATTACTTGTGGGAAATTAATTCTGCTGCATCTTTACAAATGGTACATTTGCTGCCATTTCAATTTGTAATGACTGCAGCTGCTCTAAAGAGCTGCTTTTTAAATATTACTGTAGTAGGGTTATCAGGTTCCTCACAGCTTGTTATCAAATCCTTAGTTCCTTCTGTTCACTATGGAGTGACTAAATACTTTAAACCTTGCACAGTGTGTGTATGGCCAGCTGGTAGCTATTAATGAACTATTTTTGTATTCCTTCTTGTTTGTCTTTCTAGGACCTGGGGTAATACCTGGGGACTGAGTTATTGGAATTAAAATTGTATTTTGTAAACTAGTTGATCCACATACTTTTATTACAGTTTAAAAATCAAACCCCTCCCTTTTCAGCAAGGGTTCCTGTTACTTAATGTTGTATCAAGTCAGAACCAGCTCCTGTAGACCTTCCATTGACTTTAATGGAAGTTAAATTGAGCCTGTTGTAGACTCTGAACTGCTGCAGTCATGGGTCAAATTCTGATTCCACTTACACTGTGTAAACCTATTAACTCCACTGAAGCCAATGTAGTCAGACCAGGTGTAATTACACTGCTGTAATAGAGATCAAAAGCTGGCCCAGTATATTAAACCAAGAGTTCTGAAACATTTTCATAGTGTGGACTATATCTTAATAGAGAAATTGTCTCAAGGATGACCCCCTTCCCATTAGCACTGGCAAAGATCAGTTTGTGAACCTCAGTATTAGATTATTCATGAAACTGAGTTACAAGCTTAATTTGGTCCACCCTGGTATTAAGTGCAAAAGTATGACCAGTCCACAAGGTCGTGTTGTGTTACAGGCACTGGTTTTCCTCTTCAGGCACGTATTGTTTAAATTTCCAGCTAAGTCAGACAAACCTAGCACCAGCCAATCAGATTGCTGACTGACTGGCCCTGATTTGCCGATAAGTGTATGGTATAAAAAACAAAAGCAAAGCACCCAACCAACACAAGCTTGTTCATAAAAATACTTTGATATAAGTTAGTTTTTGGTTGGCAGAACTATAGCACAATTATTTCAGCTAATTACTTTGCAATCTTTAATAAAATAGAATCCTCTTCCTACTATTTTGTGTTTACATATAATAGCTTTTGTAATATTTTGATTAAATAGTTAGAGCCATACTGGTGTATTTTTATGGCATAATAGTCTATTTTCCATAGGTATCTCCTCTTTGCCTTATAGTTTACGTAGCACTCTCTCTTAACAAAATAATAACAATAATACTTATTTGTAAAGCAATTCCTGTAATCTGATCCTGTAATCTGATCTTTCATGCTGATTCGTGCGCCTTTATGGGGCCATGTACATTATTATTAGTATTATTTGTATTACTAGTGTATTTAGGAACCCCAGTCATTGACCATGAGTCCATTGTGCTAGGCACTGCACAAACACAGAACAAACGGTCTCTGCACCAGGGAGCTTACAGTCTGAGTAAGGGTTTGTCTGAGTGAATCAGATGGCAGGATTGAGGCCTTAGTATTTAAAGTATATAAACATTAACAAATTAATTAACAATCCATTTTATTGATATATACTGAGATTCCTTTAAGGGACAGTATCCAGATTATAGTTTTGTTAATTATTTTAATTTAGATATAAATCTTCATGTTTTGAAAGAATGTTTTATAAAAACCTATCTAGTCTTATATAATCAGCTTGTCCTGAATCCCAAGAAAGCTGATGTTTTTGAGCAAGCAAGTGAAGTAATTTAATAAGTGCTTTAAAATCCTCTTCTCTTCTTCTTTATGTGGGAGGGCATCTTAAACTTAGATTTTTTTTCTTACATCTGATAGCATTTTTCATGAAACACTAATATATGCAGAGCATCCCGCCAACCCTCTTTCTGTAGCCTTCTCTTAAAATCAGATCTGTAATGTGTATCACGTCTGATCTTTTGAAATGGAAAAAGAATTACTGAACAGATTTTATGTCCTTTATTATATTTGAAGATGCTGACTATAGGGCAATATTGGGTCTAATCCCTTAGAGACCAGGTTCTGTAGATTATATAAACAAGGTTTCTTCCTTTTTTCTTAAACATTTGGAATATACACATAAATGACATATTTCTATATGAATATGGTCCTGTTTCTGTTTCAGTGCTGCCTGCTACATGATATTCATTTAGCCCATAAAGCATCTCATTCTTTGACTGCTCTTTATTTACAAGTATCTTTACAATGTACTCTGTAGGAATAAATTAATCTACTATTCCTGGTACAGAATTGTCATGGTAAAATGATGCATCACTATTTAACATTTTTATGCCACATTGTCTAAACTAGTTTTTGTAAGTTAGGACTGGTGTAAGTTATATAATGTGATGATGTAACCTGTCTCATAATACTGTAAATAAAACTAGAGATTTAGACAGGAAGGAAACCTCTCTTTCGGCAGCATAAGTTAAACATTTTGTAAGAAGTTACACAATTTTGTGCGCTTAGCAAGCTAAGAGTGAAATCTGACAGCATTCTTCAATGACTGAGTTCACTGTGTTCCGTGCACCTTACCATCATTATCCATATTGCTGAGGGACCCATCCCTGTATGTCATTGTGCCAAGATGCTACAGTTATAATTACATAATTTCCTTCAAGAAGGAGGAACGAAGCTACCCCCCAAGTTTAGTTCCTAAGTTAAAAATTGCTGCATCCCAAATGATAAACAGTCCTGTTTTTTTAACTGTATGCGTCTTCAGCTAACCTACAATATGATGGGGGCTAATTTAGCTACAACTAATCAGGAAAAAGATCTTGGAGTCATCATGGATAGTTCTCTGAAGACGTCCATGCAGTGTGCAGTGGCAGTCAACAAAGCAAACAGGATGTTAGGAATCATTAAAAAGGAGATAGTCTCTGTCTTAGTCTCTATCTTATTGCCCTTATATAAATCCATGG
Source organism: Mauremys mutica (assembly GCF_020497125.1). NCBI lineage: Eukaryota > Metazoa > Chordata > Testudines > Geoemydidae > Mauremys > Mauremys mutica. The sequence goes on along the minus strand of NC_059072.1, from coordinate 29,028,535 downwards.
TATGCCCACATCTGGAATACTGCGTACAGATGTGTTCTCCTCATCTCAAAAAAGATATATTGGCATTCGAAAAGGTTCAGAGAAGGGCAACTAAAATGATTAGGGGTTTGGAACAGGTCACATATGAGGAAAGATTAAAGAGGCTAGGATTTTTCAGCTTGGAAAAAAGGAGATGAAGGGGAGATATGATAGAGGTATATAAAATCATGAGTGATGTGGAGAAAGTGAATAAGGAAAAGTTATTTACTTGTTCCCATAATATAAGAACTAGGGGCCACCAAATGAAATTAATGGGCAGCAGGTTTAAAACAAATAAAAGGAAGTTCTTCTTCACGCAGCGCACAGTCAACCTGTGGAACTCCTTGCCTGAGGAGGTTGTGAAGGCTAGGACTATAATAGGGTTTAAAAGAGAACTAGATAAATTCATGGAGGTTAATTCCATTAATGGCTATTAGCCAGGATGGGTAAGGAATGGTGTCCCTAGCCTCTGTTTGTCAGAGGGTGGAGATGGATGGCAGGAGAGAGATCACTTGATCATTACCTGTTACGTTCACTCCCTCTGGGGCACCTGGCATTGGCCACTGTCGGTAGACATGATATTGGGCTGGATGGACCTTTGAGTTTAGGTTGATTTTACAGAAGTTGATCTTTAGAAAGCAATTTTATTCAGTCGATTGTGTATGTCCCCACTAAGCGCATTAAATCAGCGGAGTGCGTCCTCAATACCGTGGCTAGCATCGACTCACGGAGCAGTGCACTGTGGGTAGCTATCCCACAGTTCCCGCAGTCTCTGCTGCCCACTGGAATTCTGGGTTAAGCTCCCAATGCCTGATGGGGCAAAAACATTGTCGCGGGTGGTTTTGGGTACATGTTGTCAGTCTCCCCTCCCTTCCCCACTCCCTCCCTCCATGAAAGCAACGTCAGACAATCATTTCGCACCTTTTTTCCTGGGTTACCCATGCAGACGCCATAGCACAGCAAGCATGGAGCCCGCTCAGCTCACTGCTGCTGTTGTGAGCATTGTAAACACCTCGCGCATTATCCTGCAGTATGTGCAGAACCTGGCTAAGAGACGGCAGCACGAGGACGATTGTGAGGAGGACATGGACAAAGACATTTCTAAAAGCACAGGATGTGGCAATTGGGACATCATGGCAGCAGTGGGGCAGGTTGATACAGTGGAACGCCGATTCTGGGCCCGGCAAACAAGCACAGACTGGTGGGACCGCATAGTATTGCAGGTATGGGATGATTCCCAGTGGCTGCAAAACTTTTGCACGCATAAGGCCAATTTCCTGGAACTTTGTCAGTTGCATTCCCCAGCCCTGAAGCGCAGGAATACCAAGACGAGAGCTGCCTTGACAGTTGAGAAGCAAGTGGCGATAACCCTGTGGAAGTTTGCAACGCCTGACTGCTACCGGTGGTCGGGAATCAATTTGGAGTGGGCAAATCTACTGTGGGGGCTGCTGTGATCCAAGTAGCCAATGCAATCACTGACCTTCTGCTAGCAAGGGTAGTGACTCTGGGAAATGTGCAGGTCATAGCGGATGGCTTTGCTGCAATGGGGTTCCCTAACTGTGGTGGGGCGATAGATGGAATGCATATCCCTATCTTGGCACCGGACCACCTTGCCAACCAGTACATAAACCACAAAGGGTACTTCTTAATGGTGCTGCAAGCACTGGTAGATCACAAGGGACGTTTCACCGACATCAATGTAGGATGGCCGGGAAAGGTGCGTGACGCTTGCATCTTTAGGCACTCTGGACTGTTCGAGCAGCTGCAAGAAGGGACTTACTTCCCAGACCAGAAAATTACCATTGGGGATGTTGAAATGACAATAGTTATCCTTGGGGACCCAGCCTACCCCTTGCTCCTATGGTTCACAAAGCCATACACAGGCAGCCCGGACATTAGTAAGGAGCAGTTCAACTATAGGCTGAGCAAGTGCAGAATGGTGGTGGAATGTGCCTTTGGACATTTAAAAGCTCGCTGGTGCTGTTTGCTGACTAGGTTAGACCTCAGCGCAACCAATATTCCCATTGTTATTGCTGCTTGCTGTGTGCTCCATAATATCTGTGAGAGTAAGTGGGAGACATTTATGGCAGGGTGGGAGGTTGAGGCAAATCGCCTGGCAGCCAATTTTGAGCAGCCAGACACCAGGGCGATTAGAAGAGCACAGCTAAGCACGCTGCGCATCAGAGAGGCTTTGAAAACCAGGTTCATGATTGGCCAGGCTATAGTGTGACAGTTGTGTGTGTTTCTCCTTGATGCAAATCTGCCCCCTTTGTTGATTTTAATTCCCTGTAAGCCAATCACCCTCCCCGCTTCGATCACAGCTGGCAAAGAAAATAAAGTCACTATTGTTTTGAAACCATGCATTCTTTCTTTATTAATTAAAAAAAAAGTGAGATAACTGACCAGGTAGCCCAGGTAGGGTAGGAAAGGACAAGGGCACAATGCTTATTGTAGCCACACTACAAATCAAAACTATTTGAATGACAGCCTTCTGTTGCTTGAGCCATCCTCTGGAGTGCAGTGGCTGGGTGCCCAGAGCCTCTCCATCCCGCTTTCTTGGGCATCTGGGTAAGGAGGATATGGATCTTGGAGAGGAGGGCAGGCGGTTATACAGTGGATGCAGCAGCGGTCTGTGCTCTTGGCTTTCCTGCAGCTCCATCAGATGCCTCATCATGTCCATTTGCACCTCTATTAGCCTCAGCATCGCCTTCTGCCTTTTCTCATAGCACTCACTTAATGCTTTCCTGGCCTCTGCCACTGAATGCCTCCATGCATTAAGCTGTGCCCTATCAGTGCAGGAGGATTGCATGAGCTTGGAAAACATGTCATCGTGAGTGCGTTTTTTTTGCCTTCTAATCTGCGATAACCTCAGGGACAGAGATGATAGGGGGAGTGTAGAAACATTTGCACCTGCGGGGGGATAAAAAGGGAGAGTAAAATTTAAGATGATACATTTCTGAGAACTAAAGGGAGACTCCTTCACAGTGAATCAAGCAATTCACAGCAGACAGCACATGTGCTTTATATACAAGGTTGCATTTTGCCTTTTATCTTGAGTGCCTGCCGGTATGGAGACACATCACATACGGCTGGGCAACAGAATTCGGTTTCCAGGCAGCCATGGTAAGCCAAAGGGTATGTGGGGTTGGCTTCTTCCACCTTCATAACATGTGGGAATGGTTTCAAACTGCAGCGCCCTTCTTTCCCATAGCAAACAATGCCAGTTGGGTTTGCCATTTAAAAGGAGGGGCTGCGGTTTTCTGGTGGATGGGCAGCACACACCTCCCCCTACCCCTCCGCATGGCTATTCTCTGGGAATTATCCTTTACCCCTCCCCCCCACTGCGTGGTTATTCTCAGGGATGATCCCTTTTAGCGAAGCGCAAACAGCCCAGCATGAGTGGGGTCCTTTTACTGTTCCCTTACAAAAATTCCCCTATTTCAACCAGGTGACCATGAACGATATCACTCTCCTGAGGCTAACACAGAAAGATATAGACTGAATGTTGCTTGAATGTGACCAAAACCCCGGATCATTCGCTGCCATGCTTTGTGCTGCAATGATTCCAGACTACTTGCTACTGGCTTGACATGGTAAAGTGTCCTACCATGGAGGACGAAATAAGGCAGCCCTCCTCAGAAACCTTCTGCAAAGGCTTTCAGAGTACCTCCAGGAGAGCTTCATGGAGATGTCCCTGGAGGATTCCCGCTCCATCCCCAGACATGTTAACAGACTTTTCCAGGAGCTGTACTGGCCGCGAATGCATCCCAATTCTTCAGGGCAAATCAGACATTAAACACAATTGCTTTTAAACCCTGTACTGTAGTTACAAATGTGCACTCACCAGAGATGCCTTCTCCGGCTTCAGGGTCGGGGATCCCACCTTGGGAGTGTATTGGGTCCAGGGTGATGAAAAGGTCCTGGCTGCCGGGGAGAACAGATTCACCTCTATTTTACATGAATATTTTGTGTCTCGTTCTTCTGAAGTGTGTTTTTCCCTCATCACCTCTGGGCCTTTGAACATCCCTGCTTCTCATGTAGCATGTGCATCCACTGCCCCAAACATGCAGCTCCTCAAGCATCAGAGGGGCAGCCGCGTTAGTCTGGGTCCACAAAAACAACGAGGAGTCTGGAGGCACCTTAAAGACTAACAGATTTATTTGGGCTCCCCTCCCACCAGAAGTCATTTTTAACACATGCTTAGTTATTTTAACAACTCTTTCCTCCTCCTCCTCCCTCCCGTTTCCCTGCGCTCTACCTCTACCCCTTCTCCCCATGGCATTTAAAATCTGAATGGGGACAACACTGGACTCTTCCCAATCAGCGCTGCAGCTATTGAAACTTGTGTGTGTGGAGGGGGTCGACAGGCCACATTGGAAGTGCTGCTCAGAGATGCAGCCAGCAGCAGCTTTCTAGCTGCCTCTTCACTGTTCTCAAACCGAATGCCAGCCATGTGTGGAAGCAGAAGTCCTGTGTGATCCTTCTTGTGCACTTGTTGCAGGCAGTGGGTGGCTGGTAATTCTGTGGAGCACCAGTGAGGAGAGTGGGAATGAGGGCTGAGGTTGCTTAGAATGTTCAGGAAGTTGAACAAATCCCAGCACTCATTGTTAGGTTGGATCAATGAGTGGAATAATTTGATCACTGGCTAACATGCCTGCAGCCTGCTTTCTGATTGGGAAGAGGGCTCGCTCTTCCTGTAGTAGCATATGAGAGTATAGACGTTCTAAGAGGAGAGTCTGAGTGGCTGTTCAAAATGTGTTGGCATGTGGTGACTCATTAGTATATGGTTGCAGAAATGGAACACGCAGCATGTCCTATAAAAGCATATGAGCACCTCAAGGAGTTCTACTGCGCTCATTCACCTGCAGTTCTCTGGTCATTTGAAAGCTCTTAATACAACCAAGTTATACGAGTCTCAGATACACTCTTAACACCCTTTTAACATAGCCTCAGTCTTGGGTGATGTGCTCCTGTGCATGACCAGGGAAGGAACTTTCCCAAACTCAGTCCATTGGTTCCAGTTGGGGTGTCTTGTGCCAGCCCTGCATGGGATGGAGGCACTGCCTGGTACTCCAGTCACCATTTCCTTCTTATCTGTGTTCTGTAGAGGAGCTACCCCAGGTAGCTGTGGTGACTGACTACCCCAGGCTCCATGGTTACTCAGTTCAGTGCCTCATTTGCTCTCCCACTATGTTCCACTCAGGCTGTCCTTTTACTGTGCGGTGCTTTCTTCTCCTCTATCTCCTCCCTCAAAAATGTGTAATCTACTGAGGACCATGGCACCAGCCACAGTAACTTCTATTGATAGAATCATATCAGGCATTGTAGAGGTGAAGTTCCCAGAAATGGGTCTATCCTGCTAATCCACAAATCTCTGGGGCAGCCCCACAAACAGTGCCAGGCTGGGTCAAGATGGAGAGTTTCATACACCAATGGAGAGTTTCAGAGGATGGTGTGCTGGGGTGTTTTAGTACATCCTGGCCAAAGAGCATGCAATGCTGCTTTTTAATGAGCGACTGGAGGAGGGCCAGGTCTCTCAGAGATAATGGCATTTCTCTCAAAGTCGAACCGCTGTATGTTCAGGATTTGATGCTGACAGTGCATATAGAATCCCGCTAGCCTCTCCAAGGTGCCTGTAAGAGAGTCAGGTTTCTGACTGGTATAGCAGTACAGGCAGTATGCAGTTTCAGTAGATCCTGAATGTTGTCTCAGCACAGAAACGTTTTTGTGTCCATAAGTGAGACACAGACTTCATGCAGGAGGCAGCAAGACCTATTCGTCAGAGGACATGGGGTTTGCTGCAACTGTTTGCACTCTGCAGTGGAAGCAGATGAACTTGTCAACCCTTCCCATGGTGCTTACCCCGCCCTGCACTGGGGGTGCAGGTGGGTCAGCCCTGAGTTCTGGATCTTGGTCTTCTGCCATGAGACATTCAAGCCCACAATGCAAGCAGAATCTTAGAAACCTTGAAGGGCAGAACTGAAATTCTGTAGCTTCTCCACAAGCAAGGCACCATGGTTTTGTTGGTGACCACTTCTTGAACAATCTTTATTCCAGTGTGTGGAGTGGCAAGTCCTAAAATTCAGTCAATAGCTTGACAGAATAGTGCAGGGATGAGAATGCATGGTCCAGGACTTCATCTGCTGAGGGGCAGAGAGATGTACCTGGTTTCGTGATAGGAATATTAGAAGGCTGCTTATGGCTGCCAGCCAGGTGCATGATACCTTTGTAGGCAAGACAAAGAATGTTGTGCTGTAGACCGTCCTCTACTTCATCGACCAGGGAGTTGATGTAGATCTCAGTCACATTGTACCATGGCCCAGAAAAAGTGTTTCAACCATTTACTTTCATGGACATCTCCCTGCTTATGTGCTTCTTCCTTTTTTTTCCCTAATGTATCAAAGTCCTCTTCAGAAAGCCATGGTTTCTTCAGTGACCATCCGAAGAAGATTGCTTCAGTGGTGGTGCGTGATACAGCATTATGTAACACTAGGTGATTTCCACAATGTCAAGAGGATACCATGGTTGCGTATGTGATGTTCAACAGCCTGAGTGTATTTCATGGCTTCAACAGGAAAGATGCTGGTACTGTTGGTAGACCTCTGGCCTGCAAGGAGTTGGAAAATGCAGCAAGAACTGATCTGAGAGGTACTTTGACCATACACAAACCTAGCTTGCTAGCAAGTCCCCCTCTTGGAAACCTAACTCCTTCTGTAAAAGGCTCAGTAACTGAGAATACATTACCCTGCTCTGGTCTTTGTTGTGTAAATAAAATGAAGTGCTGGACTCTCTCTGCAGCCCAGCGATCACCTGGCAGGGCTTGAATCGCAAGCTCTTCAGGGGCTACAGTGCTGTGCTCAGATTCTCTTCCTTCCCTCCAGCAAGCTGTAAGTGCAGGACCCTAGGCTTCAGATCAGTCTCCTTCTCTCAATCGTGGAGAACTTTCTGCTTATTGCTGTCAGTACGGCTCACCCCATGCCCAATTTTTGACCTTCGTTGAGGGAATTTAGGTTCGTTGTTTAGCTTCTGTGTTTCTCTCAGGCGACTAAGGTGATATCTGCACCGCAGCTGGGAGGTGTGATTCCCAGGGTGGGTAGACATACATTTCTCAAGCTAGCTCAACCAGAGCTGGAACCTGAAAATAGCAGTGCTGGCGCTGTGGCATGGGCGCTGGCTCAGGCTGGCTACTCGAGTATCTGCCCGGGGGCATCTCATGCTGCCATGGCCACATGATTATTTTTAGGTGCTAGCTCAAGCAGAGCTCGTTACATGTATGTATATCTATGCTGGGAATCACACCTCCCAGCTGCTGTGTAGACATACCCTAGGTGAGTTAATACCCTGCTCCTTGGATTTGGTTTTATGCTTTTCTCTGCAGCACACTCTCTCTCAGCATTGGTTTGTTATACTTCCTCTGGCTTGCCTGCCATGGTGCTCATTTAGCCTGGGCCAGTGGGTCTCCATTACTGCAGCACCATGAAGATGATTCAGAACCTCTTCTCCTAATCTCTGTGCCTGTTGTCTACTGCCTGCCTCTGAGAGATAACAGGCTCTCATCCCTGCTCCTTCCTGCATGGACATACCTCCTGTGAAACTGCGTATTCCTGCCTTCCCGGATGCTAGGATCAATCCACTGCCTAAGCACCCTTCTCCTGCTGTGCACCGAGACCCAGCTTCCAGCTTGTTGGGGGAGCATCTGACTGTGGAGGTGGCTACTGCATTGCAGGGATGGGGATAATTTCCCTGGCAGGAAGCTCACATCTGAGCTCGTTTCCTATTTAGACTTTCTGAATTCCCTAGGCAAAGATTTTCAACAGTGGGTGCTGAAGTGGGGCTCCTAAACTCACGTTTAGACACCCACATAAGTGACCTAATCTATAAAAATGCCAAGTGTCCAGCAGCTCCCATTGACTTTAAGGGCCTCTATTATTTGAAAATGTTGGCTTCAGCTCGGAGTTGTTGATCTCCTTCAGGGAGCATATGAGGTGTATAATTTTGAGAGCACATTTGACCTCAGGAAATGTTGCCTTCGCTCCCCAGGATACTGCATCTCATCTCGCACTTTCCAGACATCTTTGTTATCTCTTAAATCTCCCCTGTATTCTCAGCTTATGAATGTGAGGTATTGAAAACAGTGGTTCCCTTCTTCTATATCAGCTGTCACTGGTGCAATTATTATGAAAGGAATATTTCTTTGAATTTGTTTTTGAGACTCCAGGGGTGGCCGTTAGAATTGCTGCTCTCACTGCATTTGTTACCCAAGTCGTAGCTGTACTTAGCTTTCTTTTCCATTCAGGCCAGAGCTCTACAGAACAGAATGCAAGTTTTCCCAGGGAGGTGTTGTACATTACACAGCTGCTTTTGGGATCCATCCTTTCTGCTAGCTCAGAGGAAATCCATATGTAACATATATAGCACTGTATAAGTTTCCAAAGAAGTGTTCAAACATCGATGAGTTTGGCCTCTTGTCACCACTACAAATACGGAAATAGTTTTGTCCCTATTTGGCAGAGGGAGAGGCAAAAACACTCAGGGCTAGAGCCACAAAAGGGACCTAAGTGTTGCAATACCTAATGCCTAATCATTAAAGAACATTGGGCCAGAGAAAACAAATTGACACTGTAGCCAAGTGGTTAGCGCACCCAGCTGGGTTGTGGGAGATTCAGGTTCAAGCCCTATTAGTTATACAAAATGGAACAGCTTTAGCAGGAGCGATCCCACCCCAGAACATCAGGGATTAAAAAAATTGGTATCTGTTGATTATGAAAATAGCTCCTTCAGTTTCTGTCCCCCCAGTTGTCTTGTTATGCTAAGAGGATTAAACTCCCTAATTTTTCAGCACCCAGTTACAAACATTTCTTCCAAGGAAAATCAGTCAGGAGAGGACAATGGTGATGTTATTGGCTCCCCTGGTGGCCTTAGCATCCTTGGTTCTCAGCTCTTATGAACATGGTGGTGACTCTGTCTTGGTCTCCCTGAAATTTCCAAACTCCTTTCTCAGGAACTGGTGTTTCACTTTCAACCTTGCCTCAAGTTCATACTGTGTAAATAGCAGTGAGCGCATTAGTGTATTTTCTATCGCATCACACCACACAAGACAATTTCAGTTACACCGTATTATTGTATTTGCTTATGTGCTCACCACTCATGTCAGTTCAGGCACTCTGGTATTGCAAGTCGCTATGTGTTATACATATAACTCATAGTGATTCATTCACATAACAATGCTTTTCATATATACATGGATTTTCACATTCCACATACATGCAAAATTCTGACTCAAGTCACATGTTCAGCTCTTAGTGGAGAGTATCTCTGCAGAGTTAGTCATCTACCTGGTTAGATTACATAAGAATGCCCATACTGGGTCACACCAACGGTCCATCCAGGGCCGGCTCCAGACCCCAGCGCGCCAAGCGCGCATGTGGGGCGGCATTTTAATGGGAGGGCGGCAGGCAGGTCCGGCGGACCTTCCGCAGTCATGCCTGCGGGAGGTCCAACGGAGCTGCGGGACAACCGGACCTCCCGCAGGCATGACTGCGGCGGGTGCGCTGGTCCCGCGGCTCGTGTGAACCTCCCGCAGGCATGCCTGCGGAAGCTCCACCGTAGGCGCGGGACCAGCGGCACGTCTGCGGGAGGTCCTGCGAAGGCGCGGGACCGGCGCCCAGCAGCGCGAGCGGCGCAGTGCGCCGCCCTGCTTGGGGCGGTGGAATTCGTAGAGCCGCCCCTGGGTCCATCTAGCCAAGTATCCTGTCTTACCTCCTGCATGACCAGGTTGTAGAATTTCACCAAGCAATTCTTGCATCCAGTCCTTGACTTCTGGTTAATCTAGAGCATCTCTTTTAGAAAGACATCCTCTTTTGATTGAAAGACTTCAAATGATGGAGAATCTACAACAGCCCTGGGTAATCTGTTCCAATGGTTAATTGCCTTCATCGCTTTATTTCTGCCTTGAATTTGTCACTTCAGCTTCCAACTATTGGATCTCGTTATGCCTTTGCTCAGTTAAAGAGCCCTCTACTTTCAGAAATGTCAGTACTAGGGCTGTCAAGCGATTAAAAAAATTAATCACGTGATTAAAATAATTAATTGTGATTTATTGCATGCTTAATCTCGCAGTTAAACAATAATAGACTACCATTTATTTAAATGTTTTTGGCTGTTTTCTACATTTTCAAATATATTGGTTTCAGTTACAACATAGAATACAATGTGTACAGTGCTCACTTCGTTTTGATTACAAATATTTGCACCATGAAAAACAAAAGAAATAGTATTTTTCAATTCACCTACTGTAGTGCAATCTCTTTATCATGAAAATTGAACTTACAAATGTAGAATTATGTACAATCCCCTCCCCCTCGCATTCAAAAATAAAACAATGTAATACTGTAGAGCCTACAAGTCCACTCAGTCCTACTTCTTGTTCAGCCAATCACCCAGACAAACAAGTTTGTTTACATTTGCAGGAGATAATGCTGCCTGCTTCTTGTTTATATTGTCACCTGAAAGTGAAAACAGGTGTTTGCATGACACTGTTGTAGCTGGCGTCACAAGATATTTACATGCCAGATGCGCTAACAAGTCATATGGCCCTTGATGCTTCAACCACCATTCCAGGGGACATGTGTCCATGCTGATGACGGGTTCTGCTCGATAATGATCCAAAGAAATGAGGCCCGACAGATGTTCATTTTGTCATCTGAGTCAGATGCCACCAGCAGAAGGTTGATTTTCTTTTTTGGTAGTTTGGGTTCTGTAGTTTCCGCATCAGAGTGTTGCTCTTTTAAGACTTCTGAAAGCACGCTCCACACTTTGTCCCTCGCAGATTTTGGAAGCCACTTCAGACACTTAAAATCTCGGGTTGAGTGCTGTAGCTATCTTTAGAAATTTCACATTGGTATCTTCTTTGCATTTTGTCAAATTTGCAGTGAAAGTGTTCTTAAAATGAACATGTGCTGGGTCATCATCTGAGACTGCTGTAACATGAAATATATGGCAGAATGTGGGTAAAACAGAGCAGGAGACATACAGTTCTCCCCCTAGGAGTTGTCACAAATTTAATTAAAGCATGTCCTCTGGAACAATGGCCGAAGCATGAAGAGGCATATGAATCTTTAGCACATCCGGCACATAAATATCTTGCGACCCCGGCTACAAGAGTTTTACATTGTTTTGGTTTTGAGTGCTGTTATGTAACAAAAAAACTTACCTTTGTAAGTTGCACTTTCATGATAAAGAGATTGCACTACAGTACTTAGTATTTTTCAATTCACCTCATACATTTCATCATTTTTACAGTGCAAATATTTGTAATAAAAAGTAATATAAAGTGAGCACTGTACACTTTGTGTTGTAATTGAAATCGATATATTTAAATTTAAATTGGTATTCTATTAACAGTGCGATTAATCGCAATTAATTTTTTTGAGTTAAGTGCGTGAGTTATCTGTGATTAATTGACAGCCCAGGTCAGTACTTATAGGATGTGAAGCCTTCTACCTTCTCGGCATCACGATCAACTACACTAAAAGTGGGCTGTGAAACCATTATAGCCCATTTTACTCCTCAGCAGGATTTCCCTCTTGTTCAATGGGATGCCTCTCCCTTTGAGCCTTTAGGCAAGTTCCCTCTCAAATGGATCACCCTTAAAGATGCTATGCGTGTAGTGACTTCAGCTATGAGAGTTGCAGAATAAAGTTTCCCCATCCTCCTCGGAGCTTCTCTCCCTCCTCCCTGACAAATAGTTGTTCCATCTTCTAGCCCAGGGATCAGCAACCTTTGGCACGCAGCCCGTCAGGGAAATCCGCTGGCGGGCCGCGACAGTTTGTTTACCTGCAGCGTCCTCAGGTTCGGCCGGTCGCAGCTCCTACTGGCTGTGTTCCAGGCCAATGGGGGCTGGGAGAAGTGGTGGCCAGCACATCCCTTGGCCTATGCCACTTCCCGCAGCCTGGAATGGCGAACCGCGGCCAGTGGCAGCTGCGATTGGCCGAACCTGCGGACGCTGCAGGTAAACAAACCATCCCAGCCTGCCACTGGATTTCCCTGACGGGCTGTGTGCCAAAGGTTGCTGATCCCGGGTCTAGACTTTATTACAAGTGAACAAGGAATTCCATATCAGTGATTCTATTTTTCTCTCAATATCTTGCCCTGTCCCAGCTATGTTTCAGAATAGAAAGCTGTATTCCGTGGGTAATAAATGCGTTCTAGAAAATTTTTGTTATTCTTATTGTTTGTTTTGAGGGATGCTATAAAGAAAATAGAGCTGCTAAGCCTGTCCTCAACAGATGGATAAAGAAGGTTGTTGCCTAGTTTACAAACAAGGCAGCCTTCCTCATCCCCTGAGACAGTTGTATTTCTTGGGCAGCGAGGGCAAAGCCATTTGCTTCTGAAATAAGGCAGCCATGCACTCATTCATAAAGCTTGACCTGCTGACTGCTCAACCTGCCTTTGGGCAGAATTTTGCTAATAGCACTATCAGGTAAAGTGTTCATGCTGTAACCAACTGGCCTTGAGTTGATTCTTACTAAATCGGAGAAAAGAAATGCATAACGAGCGAAAATTATTTACTAGTAACTGTTTGTCATCTCCTCTTCCCTAATCCACCCTCTGAGGATTATTTTTCTAAGCTTTTCTAACTTTTTGCTATGGTAAAGTCTAACGGAAAGGGAGGCTCAGACTGGAGCTTAGAGGGAAAGTCTCACTCTCACCTTTATTGCTACTGGCTAGTTGGCACTATTGTTCCATCTGTCTCTCTTGTGGGATAGAAAAAGAGGAGTCTGACAGTAAATTGAATTACTGGTAAATATTTAACTAAGTAGTGTTAATTTTTTTGTCTAACAGTAAAAATCAAAATCAATTTATTTTATTTAAAAAACTAGGGGCTACCATTTAATATTAATAAACCACCTTTGATAAATCAAGCCCACAGGTCCCAGTTCTGTCTTCAGATATGCTCTAGTTCAACCCCGCTGTTGGGTGAAAGCTATGGCTTGTGTTACACAGGTCAGCCTACATAATCATAATGGTCTTTTCTGGCCTGAATCTACATACTTAGCCTGGCAACATGCATGACAGTTGCATAAGAAAAATCCAGTAGAAATGTGCACACACATGTGAAAATGTGTTATCAGTAAAAGCAGTATTTCCCAAAAGGTGGAGCAGAGAGGAGCCAGAGTCAGTCATTAAAAGTTAGCTGTTCTGGTAGAGAAGAACACATTCACTTCATGCCTGCTTGAGTTTACAGAGAGCCTGAAGCAATCACTGGGAGGCACAAATGGCCACTAATTATTTCACTGCTGAAAGGAGACTCAGTAGATCTTCATAAAACAGGTGTGGGAGGCTGGGATTGTGAAGATACAGGAATGAAAATGTCTACCACCACACAGGATTGGAGGGTTGGTTGTGACTAATTTTATTTTCCTGATTTTTGAGAGGTGAGGGGCTGAACTTCCAACAGTTTGGGAAGACACTGGTTTAGCGAGAGAGCAGGGCTGATTGTTCAGGGTTTATACAGTCAGGAACCTTTTTTGGTATTCCCGGTTCTAGCTTACAGATCTACTCTGGGTCCCAATATCTAGCTGCACAAATAACTGTTTTCTAATAGACTTAACTAATTAATTAATCTAACTTCTTTACAATTAAAATGATCCTCTGATTTAATTTTTTTTATTTTTATTTTTTAACTCAGAGGCGCACTGGAAGCTTATGTTCAGTCGGTAAGAACAAGAGAAGGAAAGGAGTTTGCACCTGTCTATCCCATAATGGTTCAACTGCTGAAGAAAGCAATGTCTACGCTTCAGTAGCAGCATCCGACCCCAATGCTACTCAAATTCTATATTGTTAATTGGGCACTGACCGATGAATGCTTATAGGGTTAATATAATTCTTTTTGAATATGCCATCCTTTTCAAAAGTGCTACTAGAAGAAGCCCTGTCTAATAAAGGTTCTAACATCTTTTTTTTGTACTCTGTATTCCTCAGCTTTGTCTAAACAGTAGGAAATGTTTTATTGTAATAGAATAATATAATTTCACACAAAATTATTCTCAAACAATATTTGCCTAATATTTTCTAATATCCTTTCTGAATTTAGAAGGTAAAAAAAAAAACTTAGGACTTTCTCAAATGTTCTATATGCTTCAGTAAATGAATTCTAATAAATAATACCTGCACATTTAGCTATTTTCCTGTAAATATGGCACAAAAAAGAGTTTAAATATTAGTGATATGCAGAAAGGTAGCTTTTTTTTTATAATGTTAGAATGAAAGGGTCTAAACTTCAGTAGAGATAGATCAGTTTGTCTAACATTCCATGTAAAAAGCACTATTTATCACACAAAAAAAATTTAATTTACAAAATAAAGTAGCATTGATTCTTTGCAGCATCGTTAGTGCATAAGTGGAATTTCGATTTCCTATCTTTTTGCTACAAGTGTAATAAAGAGCATCTACTATCTTTTGATCTCGAATTCAGTATTTAAAATTCAATAAGCGGCGTCCTAATTAAAAAGCAACAAACATACTTACAAGATGTGTGCAGTAAAACTATTCTACATCTTTGGCTCTTTATGAAACAACACAAGCCTTTGCACAGATTTGCAATACTTAAAATATGTATTTCTGCAGGCCTGACTTAATGACTAGTCTTTAGTTTATTAAAAAACCACCACCAAGAAGTTTTACAAATTTATTTGAAATAATATACAAGAATATAGTGTGCAAAAATCTTAGGGGCAACATCCTGTAGACATGTGTCATGAACAATTAATTTACAGTTGTGATTCTTAAAAAAGAAACATACTGCTTGTTTAGTAACATGAAAAGCCATGATTATAAAAGTTTACAGCAAAAGCAGCTGTAATTTTAATGTATCTGGCCTAATTTTAGACAGTTGGAGGAAAAAAGTAAAGTGCAAGTGTTGCACCTACGTAAGTGCAAAGTTTGCCCCCACCATAAAGATATCTTATGGCAAAATAAAATATAATCATAGAATATGTGGCAGAGGAGACAAAACACACAGTTAAAAGTACAATGGTGACAATTATAATTTGCAATATTTTCTTGAGATAATACAATGCTATTAATTCATTTCATCCTGGCCCAGGCCATTATTTCCATTGGAAATAATAGCTCACAGTATTGTCAGCTGGTGCAAAAACATCACACCGTGGATATAAATTTTATATGTGGCACCCCACTAGGCAACTCTCTGGCTACGGTGCACTACGCTGTCCATTTACCACACAATCTGGTAGCTTGTTGGCATGGGGCAGACTGGGAGTTCACAGGTTGGTACTAATGCTTTTTGCCATTTCAGGAAATCCCAGCTCCCAGAATCATCATTAATTACATGGCTTGTGCAATACATATTAATCAGCAATAGAAATCAATGTATAAACAGCTGTTACATATTTTAAAATTCCCCATTTTTTACATTTTTAAAAAATAAAACATTTATACACATCTCCTCTTCTTTTTCCTAATTTACTTAGCACCACAGGATATCCATTTTCAAGCCTATATTACCTGATAGACATATATGAAGTTTGGAAGAAAAATAAGGCAATTTGGTTTAAAATGTTGATAGTTTTAGCTTACTGAATGCTCTATTGTAAAAAGCAAATTCTCACTCATGTGAAATCATTTTCTGACTTGATAATGCCAGTATTTTGTGGTCTCACAAATTCACAACAAATGGTAAGACCTTGATCTTCATAAATCTCTCCATCAAGTGTCAGCCGTTTTGTAAATATAGTTAAGAACAGTAAAATTCTGATTTAATGTTGTTGTGAGCCCTGTAAAAACAGTAACAAGAGAAACCACGTTAGCAATTACAAATCAAAGAGAAATACAGATGCAGAGGTAATATGAGATGTGAAAAGGATTTATTTACAGAATGTACAGAAGTATTTGCATTTGCTGATCAAGGTGCATGCAAAAAATAACATGCTGATATGGGTAGTTGCAAAATGAGCTAACTCTAACTCTGTCCCTAGACTAACAAGTGAAGCCAAATAGTTATTTGGAGAGTTTCTTGAATCAGCTCGTTTGCTCTCCGAACCTCAAGCAAGGTGTAATAATTGTACAAATCACTAGCTACAGCTGCTTTGTCACGGGGGTAGTTCATCCTCGGTATTTCTATGATGTCCATCATCATTGTATCTACATATGCAAAAAGCATTAGCAGGAAAAATCTCAATACATAGGGGTGTGTTCACGTTCTCCTCCTTGCTGAGGCCAACCCATGACTGACTGAAACGTTGCTCTCAGTTCCATGCACAATCCATTTGTTTCAATTCAAATGCACAGGTGAAGCTGAGTTTAATTTGGTCCTCATGACTAGCATATGTACACTAAGCTCTAGTACCAGCCCAGGGCTAGAATGGCACAGGCAATCTCCCATTGTGATTCCCAAGACCACATTACTGGGAAAAATACAGTTACTAAATAGAAGTCTTTCGTTAAACCATAATGGAATACTGCAAGCTTTAATAGAATTACATGAAGTTTTGTTGCCTTATTACACAATTTCTAATTTTAATTCTGCCATTGTAGCTGCTAGAATAATAAATTGCACAGAAAGATACAAGCAGCCAGCCTGGTGATACCATCAGGGATTTGATGGTGCTTTGTGCAGCCCAGAGACTGAAGGCTCTATGTAGTAAGTGGAGAAGCAACCATGCTCTTGCAGCATTCTGTCTAAGCCCTAAAGCAACACCTGCATATGCTCCTGAAAAAGCTTTCTCATTCACACTCTTCAAGTCAAAGTCCTTACAGACTCCATACTCTGAAAAAAAGTCTCACTTTTCAGACCAGTGGAATTCATGTGGTTTTTTTTTTTAAGGAGTAACATGAGAGTGAGTGGCTTCCATCCAGTACATAATCACATTGGCATCGGTTTTGAAACAGGCCAATTGCCCTGTCATCAGTCAGAACAGACTGTGACAGCAACTCTGCAACAGCAGGTTAAAGGCTATAGAGTAACAAAAGGAAAGTGTGGGCTAGTGCAACAAAGGAGAGCAGGAGGTCTACTATACTATATTACTATATACTGCAGAAAAAGAAAAACATGGCACTGTATGAACATATTTGTAAACTATGTAATGCAGTCGAGCACTGTTTGACAAAACATACTGAATTTGTTCGTTTCCGTTTCCAACAGTCAGGATTTAAACGTTTTTGTTCTTCAGCCAAAGCCTTGGCTTCCAGCGTGTACATCCGTCTTTCTTCATTTTTCATTTTCTTCCACCTGTCACCAAGTATCACACTTATGGCTCTGCAAAATAAATGTTTACAGAATGGTCAAGGCAGGAATTTCTTATAAATCCCACAATATTTCTTGTCTCTTGTAAAAGGCTCTCATCAGAAAGAAAATGTTAGACATGAAAGCAAACAAGACCCATTTCCTCTTTGCAGTGTGTGAGCATATTTCTGACTGTCCTATGCCTCTTTGAATAGTCACAGGGAAGCCCTCCAGCTCTTGTTAAACAGAGTAAGGCTACAAGGGCATATTTTGAGATTTAGAAGTTTGAACATCACACACTGTAATCTAACAAAGTGGGAAAGTTAAGAGTCTGGTTGGTCACCATGCAGGCTATCACCCGTTATCTACAACCACACAATATTTACAAAATTGTTCTCTTTCACCTCATTTTATGGGATGATGATATGGCAGGGCTTGCTGAAAAGATGCTGCTGCATAATTAGGGTAGTGATTTTGCGATGACTGCAACCGAACAAAAGATTTTGTTTAATGAAAACGCACTAGAACGGGCTTCCCTGTGGCTGACGGGTTGACCTACTGGGTAGATGCATTCAGAGTTCCCACTATTAGCCTGTGTGGGGAGGAGAAGCTCAGACTGTTGGGCTCTTGAACAAGTTCTAGGCTGGACAGCAGTAAGGGACCATTTGTTATAACTCGCCCCTTGATTATTTCCTAAAGCTTAATGTGAAAAAAAACTTCTCTACCTTACACCTAATAGGCCCTATGCCCATTGGACACCATCGCCCCTCATTGTGCCATATTGCTTAACTGTTTCCAAAATGATGGTGATTGATTAGCTGTTCATACAAAATACAATCCACAGCCCCACCATAAATCCTCTTTAAATTACAGAGAAAGTTTTATTAGTGATTCATGAAAACATGGGATAGGTGATATTCCCCCTCAAATTACCAATGATACACACATTATCAGTAAAAAGGCTCACAGTAAACTGTGCAGTTTACCGGCTCCCTAATAAAATCAGGTAAAGCACAGCAACATCAAGCACTTCTGGGTAGTTTTACATATGTCTGTTTAGAGGTAGTTCGTTCTGCTCCACACCAACTAGGAGACAAACTAATTCTGAAAGGTTCTACCTCAGCCAGAATCCTATGGGTTACGCAGCACCCAGGGAGCAAAATGGAAGCGCAATTTAATCTCTACTTATCACTAAGCCTGTATTGTGAGATGCTTTGAAGACGCCTGAGACCAAAGGCTCATACGTTAGTCTGTCTTTGGTAAATCCACACAGGTAGGTCAATTTGTGTCTTTCAATGATAGGGTTCATATTTCTGAGTTATGTTATCATGGCTAGTTCTACAGGTACATGCACTAGTTTAGTTGGAAGGTTTCATAAATATCTGTTTCAAGATATGGTCCAATGGCCCCAAAAGCTGCCCCTCTCAGACAGGCACTATTTAGTACTGGTACATCAGCAAGTGCTGTGGAGTGAGGACACAGTGACTCAACTAAAAGAAGAATTTGTTAAAGGGTGTCACCTCAAGCCACTGAGCTTCCAACTATAGATACTGAAGATCTACATATGCCCCAGTGTATGGGAGGCATGCTACAGAAGCTCACTTTAATTAGGGCAAATGGAGATCGCTGAACCAGTCAGCAGACAGAGTTCAAGGAACTAAACTGCAGTTTAAAAAAAAGGTTATTTCTTGTTTCAGATACTGCCCTCTCCTGCTGCTGAAGCTGGAAAACTGATTTACAAATAGTGACCTTGTCATTAAATACAGGTCTAGCTATTAGCCGATGGGAAAGGGGGTCAGACCTTCCATTTACAGTGCAAAGGCATGAAAATGTGCATGAGTGAGCAGTCTGACACTACCCATGCTGTTTCTGCTCATTTTATTAAACTGGATGAAATTGCTGCTTACACATATTTAACAACCCAGGCATGGCTACTGAATATTAATATTCAATAACAATTATATGATTATTACTTGCTTATAGCTTTGGTCTAGGTATACTTGGTCCAGCCTTAGCATAGGGGTGGGAGACAGTTTAGCTGACCTCTGAGGGGACCTGCCACCTCTACATTTCTGATTCTACTAATAATTGGAGATATACCAATCTCCTAGAACTGGAAGGGACCTCGAAAGGTCATCGAGTCCAGCCCCCTGCCTTCACTAGCAGGACCAATTTTTGCCCCAGATCCCTAAGTGGCTTCCTCAAGGATTGAACTCACAACCCTGGGTTTAGCAGGCCAATGCTCAAACCACTGAGCTATCCCTCCCCCATACTTTACGTTTCTCTAAACCAGGGGTCGGCAACATACAGCACACGTGCCAAAGGTGGCACGCAAGCCGATTTTTGATGGCACGCGCTGCTCTGGGGTTCCGGCTGCTGCCCCGTTGCCAGCCGGGGTCCCGGCCGCCGGCCCCCCTCAGCCCACTACCGGCCTGGGGTTCTGCTCATCGAGGCCAGCAGGAGGCTGAGTGGGGCCAGCGGCTGGGACCCCAACTGGCCAGGGGCCGGCAGCCGGAACCCCAGACCGGCAGCAGGCTGAGTGCTACTGGCACCCCAGACTGGCAGCGGACTGAGCCACTCAGCCCCCCCGCGCCCCCCCCCGGCCCATTCAGCCCGCTGCTGGCTGAGTAAATGGAACCCCAGACCGGCAGCGGGCTGAGCAGGACCAGCGGCTGGACCCCAGACCAGCAGCGGGCTGAGCGGGATTGGTGGCTGGAACCCCAGACAATGATCCCAGGGAAGGATCACACTAAATTGATAAGATCTGCATTTTAATTGTATTTTAAATGAAGCTTGTTAAATATTTTTCAAACCTTATTTACTTTAAACACAACAATGGTTTATTTATATAATAGAGAGAGAGAGAGAGGCCTTCTACAAATGTTAAGGCACGGGAAACCTTAAATTACAGTGAATTTTGCACACCACTTCTGAAAGGTTGATGACCCCTGCTTTAAACCAAAGGTTACTGGTATAATGACTATTGTTTTGTCTCTGGTAGTTATACAGCAAGGAGTTATAAACTTGTTAAACCTTCCTAAATAGTTTTTTTAAATGTGTACAGGGGCAGGCCGGTAAAACACTCTCATGCCCAAGACACTTGCTATCTCCAAGAGACAAAGCTGCGCACACAGGTATTGAACCTATATGGTTTTGGAGCTTCAGCAATCTGGTGGAAATGTAAGAGCTTCGTGTGAAAGAGGAAATGGAGCATGGCTGCTCATCAACCAGTACTACTGAGATTGATGAAAAGTCTGGCTAGTGAGGTTCCATGACCTTGAAAGCCTCTTCTAAATTTCTTCTACGGCCAGCAGTAACTCAGGCAAAAACCTGTCCAATTACATCCCTCACTAGACTGCCCCTCCCCCCAACCTGTGTTCCCTCACTCATGGCTTTAGGGTGCCTCAAAAAGCATCTGCTGTCCTTTTCAAGTGCTAGTAAGGCATCTGATTACGTAATCGAACAGCTATGGTTACTTCTGATGAATTAAGAGGAGGAAGTATCAGAGGGGTAGCCATGTTGGTCTGGATCTGTAAAAAGCGACCAAGAGTCCTGTAGCACCTTATAGACGAACAGATGTTTTGGAGCATAAGTTTTCGTGGGTCTGACGAAGTGGGTATTCATCCACGAAAGCTTATGCTCCAAAACGTCTCTTAGTCTATTAGGTGCCACAGGACTCTTTGCTGCTTTTTAAGCAGAGGAAGGAATTATTACAGGTTCTAGCCCTTGTAAAGTCTGCACTAAACAAGCCATTAAATTTGCTTCCGCTACACATTTAAAGTTATCTGAGCCTAGGTATCTGTTTCCATCAATTATACTAAAGATATAGGGCTGTATTTCAGATATGTTCCACTTTCAAAACTTACATGTCATTCAAAAATTATTTAAATATTTTTGCATACAGGATAAAGTCCACTTATGGATACATGGCAACGAACCCATGGTGGTTGTCAAGCTTACTGAGGTCTGAAACACTTAAAGCATCATCTTAAATCAGGTTTGGATTGGGAGCATTCTGCTCAAGCCTTAGACTGAAATGGATGTTGCCCTATATACTGGGGTTTTCACAGATCACTATTTTATTAGCCTGGGGCTAGAGGCACAAAGGGACTTAGGTGTCTAAGTGCCCCTTCAGGTGCCTGAATTCCAGGATCAGGCCCCATAGGTATTCACAAACCCCCCTGCTCAGCTTCTGCCAAACCTCGTATGCACTAATCATACTTGGCGCACAAGTTTTTACAGTAAAAGCTGGCTGTTTCTGCCTCTGAGCACGTGCACTGCTGCCTTGGTCTAGGCAGCCAGACACCTACACCCAGTGTGATCCATGAACCAGGGACTGATAGATGTTCCTTGGCCTAATGCAACTGTGGGGCAGGAGGCAGAGGCGCTCCCTCATAACTTTTAGCCCAGTGGTTAGGGTACTGACCTGGGAAATCGTGGTTCAAATCCCCACCTCCTGAGGGAGAAGGGGTTTGAACAGGTATCTGCCACTTGTCAGATGAGTGACCTAACCCCTGGACTATGGGATATTTGGATGCTGGTTTCCCTCGATTTCTCCTGTTGAAGGTGTTCCATTGTTAGATTAACTAATTAAAGTGTCTGTGCACGCTCTCTGGCACAATAACACATAAGAATGACTCTCTAGCCTGTTGGTTAGAGCAACCACCTAAGATGTGGGAGACCCAGCTTTTAGTCCTTCTGATCCTATGACTCTTTAATTACCCTGAGCCCTGGCCTACAAGTTATGAGAGAGCTCCTCCCTGCTTCCCCTGGGGCGGCTTGCAAAAAGAGCATAGGTGCCTAACTCCAATAAAGGCTTTGCAACTGAGAATCCCAAGCAGAGGGAGGCACCTCCCTCCAGCTTGGAGTCAGGCAGAAACACTCCTCTTCTATTGGCTACATTGGGCAGGGAGCCAACTAGTGCTCTGGCTTTTGTGAATCCTATTTAAGGAAGCTAGCTTCCTCCAGTCATTCTATAGGAAACCTCAGCACCTAACTCAAGCTTTGTGAATCTCATTGATTTTCTAAGTGCCTAAAAATTAGGTGTTGAGACACTGAGCATCCCAGTGCCTAAGCTCCTTGATGAATCTAACCTTTGATGGGTTGGAAACATTGTGTTCCCCTTCCCCACCCCCAAAAACGTAACCCAGTTGGGAATGCCAGTTCACATATGCTAATTTAATATGTGTAAGCAAAACAAACAAAAATGGCATAGCTGTTATTGCAATGGAAGGTCAGAACCTGAGTTTACAAATGAATGATTATGCTGTAATTAAACATACACCATACACTGTAAAATTTTCTTAGTAATTTGATAAGTTGTATACATTTGAATAAATATGATTGCTTCTGCATATCCAAATTTGTGAATACTCCACTAGTGTGTCTAAAAGGCTGTTTTGCTGGTCACAAGTTTGTAGAATCGATAAACCCAAAGCTAGTGACCGATGCTGCACTATGTTTTTTTAAAAGACAAAGCATATACGTGTTCCCATGCACTGCATTTCCCACCGAGGCCCTAAGTGTTTCATTCCAGAATGTCAGTTACTTGTTAATCTTCAGTTATTTTTCTCAGCCTAAATTTACATATGGAAATGTTAAAACTTCCTTGGAATTCACCCAACTGCAGCTCCAGCTTGCTCCATTTGAAATCAGTATTTTAAATGAAATTATATTATGTTTTTCTAATTGGCTGTTTTGATTTCTCAGTGATAGTTATAGTGAATGTGAAGACAGACACATTTGCAAAGATGCATCATTGAAGTGACTCTATACTCATTATGGAACTCTATGATATGGCAGAGCAGAGCGATTTAAGGGTTGGGTTATTTGTGCTATGAGGTTTAATTTCTTAACTCTGGGTTTTTGCTAGGTTTAGTACTGTAATTTATAAGAAATTATTCTATTCTCATATAAAGGCAAAAAATTTCTTTTCAGAACTTGTATATAAAACCACAAACATTTTAGAAATAATATGCACAAACATACCTATGTATGTATATAGATATAAAAACTTACAACTTATATATTATTTATAACTGATATATACAAACATTTGTATATAATAGATATCTTTGTCTAGACATTTATTATATATAAACTGTGTGTGTGTGTGTGTGTGTGTGTGTGTGTGTGTGTGTGTGTGTGTGTATATATATATATAAATAAATAAAATTTACACACATATCAAAACATAGACCCATTTAACCCTTCTTGCCAGGGACAGCTACATATTACTCACCACTGGTGACTAAGTAACTGGATTTTTCAAGCTTTGTAGTGCAAACAACAGAATGGCATAGGAACAGTTAAAACATTATTGCTTGGATTACAACAATACTTAGAAACCCTAATCAAGGATCAGAGTCACACTGTTCTAGGTCATTTATAGACAGAGGTAAAAAGACAAACACTCCTTACCCCAAAGAGCTTACAATCTTATGTCAAGACACAATCAGAGACTGGGAGGCAAGATATAAAAATCCCCTTTCCCTGCCGTAACACAGAAAGGACAACACAGTATTTTTTCCCCTGAATGAATCTTACCAAAATGTACAAAGTCTGTGTGCACTGCGTGCGCGCACACACACACACACACACCTCAAATGCTTCTGAGGGCAGGATAAAGTATACATAAAGCTACAATAGAAGTAGATATTAAACCAGTTTCTGCCCTGACACTGGTTGTCAAGTTCACTGAGGTCTGAAGCCTCCTCTTAAGTTTGGCCTTCTATGAGCAGCTTTCAGTTTGTTTCTTGGAACAATACATACACATTTTATTTCACTTACAAAACTTAATTTGCTATAAGTTTAAAAATCGGACTTGCAAACTTTGCTAGGTCAGTTATATGGTCAAAACTAAGAAGTTGAGTACCGTTACCTGTTATCTTTCCCTGGATACATCTGAGTATATTCAACTCTGTACTTTTTGGCAAAAAGCATGAAGGCATTCATTGGTCTTTTGCATTTGTTAGGAGAAGTGGCACTCATAGTACTTGCAGTCCCTGAGCTGTGGCTTTTACCAGCTTTACTACACAAAGAACTGGAGGAAAGCTGTGATGATCCATCAGCCACACAGTTTTTACTGCATTCTGATCTCTCAAAGTCTTGACTACCCGATCCTCCGCAAGACAAAGAAGCGCGACGCTGACGAGCCATGCTGCTTAATACATAAACTGCAGAAGAATCCATTGGTGTAAAATCATAACTAGAATGAAAAGATACATCACTTGATTAGGAAGTAAATCAATTAGAATGAAATTTACAGGTCCTGCTTTTAGAACCTATGTTGATTCCTGAACAATCCCTAATTAATTGTTCCACTGTTCATTTTTAGAGTTCTTCACCCAAAACGTACATCATCCAACTGTGATGTACTTGGCACAGAGATTAGCCAACAACTTTGGTAGATGCACCACAATGTGGTGGTGGGATGCAATTGTCCAAGATCTGTTGTTTACTACTGACTACCCTCTTGTATGCCAGTTGTATTTCTGGTCCCATTTCACCTCCTTTTGGAACAACTTCCTTTTATTTCTGCTTTGGACCTTAGTCCACCTTCTGCTTTTGTCTCTGTTACCGCTTAAGGCAGGTGATTGAACTCAAGGCCTGGTGTGTGATGATTGCTGGCAGTGACAACTCATTTGCAGACCTTGAGTGAATAGCACATGGGAGAGTACACCACTACTTCACCCACAAAGTGACTCAGAGCCCAAAGGCCAGAGAGGAAGAGTGAAGTCCAGAGGGCATCTGAGCCCCACCAGTGAGAGCCAGTCCTGCAGAAACCAACAGGGCACCAAAGCTCACCACATGGTAATAAGGGCCAGGTCTGCTCTGGCAGCGTATGTAAGGCCTGGCAGCTTCCTCCCTGACTTTAGTGTCTCCTTCTGCCAGAGGCTGTCAGCAGACTCAGGCAAAGATCACTGCATCAGTTCACCTTTTCAAGGTTTTCTTTACAACCATGACATCTAGAAACAATTGTTTTTAAATGACAGCTTAGATTCCTACATCACTAATGTACATGCCTTACTCAAACCCCAATGAAGAAGAATTAAGCTGAGGAGGCTAAACGTATCCCAGCAGAGATAGCTAAACGTATTTTGATCTATTCTACACAATGTACTGTGAGTGGCATCTAATTCTGGTTTATCAAGTTGCAAGTGGACAGAGTTTGGTTTGTGGACAAAATCTGGGAGAGCATTTTTTTCCGTCAATTCGAGCCCTAAGCCCCATCAGTATTTATGTGAAGTTTTAGTATAGTATTTAAGATATATACATACTTTTGTATGATATATATTATGAAAGAGTCAGTAGTGACTTCATCATTAAGGTTGTGTTGAAAATTGCACTTAAAGAAGGACTAAAGTCTATATAAACGTGTTACTCATTTACATTTTTATTATACACAATATGCTTCAGTGTATTTAATATTATGAAAAACAGAGCATCTCCATAAACCTTCCAGAAAAAACCTGTAGTTCATTTATAATTTTTTATATTAACAGCAAATATAAAAAACACACTACTCACAGAGACTAACATTATAAACAATGTCTTCACAAACAACTGCTTTAGGCACACTTTTGTACTTATATAGCAACTTTCACTGAAAATTAACACAGATACAATACATGATTTAATTCAATTGATACAGTACATGATTTAATTCACAGATAATAATCTTCCACCCTCTAGTGGCAGAAGTGTGAGAATTCCACCATTAGAGATGAGGGGTGGGTGAGGTAATACCTTTTATTGGACCAAAAAAATTGTTTAGCATAAGTAGTTAACACATTTCAAGGGACCATTCAAGGTGAAGTGGCCCATTAACACCCCTCAGTCAAGAGCTCTGAGTAAGCTCAACTCTCTCACTAATAGAAGTTGGCCCAGTAAAAGGTATTACCTCAACCACCTTTCACTCTAATATCCTGGGACAAACACAGCTACAACACCACTGCATAATTCCACCACGTTTCATGACACTCTTAACTGCTTATGTGACATTCAAGTGCTAAGGCCTTTAGCTGATCATAGCTGGGGAAAATATGAATGACTAAAACACAGTGTTCCTATGCCCTTAAAAAAAGAGGTACTATACAATTATCACTCTAAAATACCAACTTGTACCACAAAACTGACTTTAAAATGTGCATAATCCATAAACCCCAATAGTTTTATTTTTAAAACTGAATTGGGCATTTCCATCACCTGCCTGTACTTCCTGACTGAGATACAGGCTGGAAGTGCTGTTCTGAACAGAAGATCAAAGTAGCATCAGACAGATACCCTGTGACTCGCTTGTCTACAGAGGGGATTTCTTCTCTCCCTTTAGTGCTCTGGGATGGGGAATAGTCATTGTCCAAAATCTGCTTGGACCAAAAAGCCTAGCTTGCCAGCTCAAAGAGGGACAGAGAAATGTGGAAAGGAGCTTTTTGTCTCCCAATGATCCTGCTCCTTCCCCACCTTCACGCTCCCAGGACAGCTGGGGCCTGGAGTGTTTTGTTTTTAACTTTCTCTGCCCTGCTGCCCACAGCTGTTGCCTCATGATCTCTTCACTGCTTTACTCCTTTTGCCCAAAGAACTAGACAGGGCCTGATAAGTGTCCAGACGGGGGACAGGCATTTTTTTATTTTTCCTTCATCCCCAACAACCCTGATACCCTTTCAGTAGTGGTTTTAGTCCAAAAAATGGAACAGGAAACTTTAGTAGTACCAATAAAGAAACTGAAAGTTCAAAGTGATCACTGGACCATAAGGGAAAGGGAAGCTGCTGGGGTAATGGGGATAAAGATGGGGTTCAAATCAGCTAGGGAATTTAGGAAGTAGTATGGGAAAATCAGTTTGATCAAAACTATTTTCTCTCTTCCTTCTCTGCAGAATCCTCAAAAATCTGATTAGACAACATTTAAAATGAAGTAACCACATTCCAGGAGCAATAAAGCCATGTCATATTGGTTGGTTCTCTGGTTACTGGTGAACTGCTCGGATGGCTAAAGACAGTGGGAAGCATATGCCAATAGCCAACTAATGCACCTTGTAATGGCAAATATTAGGTTATCCAGCCCACGCTACTCCCCCACCCAATGTATGACTGTTCCGTACAGTATATTTCCAAGTGCTTTATCTGGTCTAGTTTGAAATGTCCTAAGCAATGGGTCTACCACCACTTTCTTTGTGAGACTATTCCATAGACTAACAGATTTCACCATCAGAAAGGTTTTCTGATATTTTGCCTGAAGTCTTACTCTATTTATACCCTCTTGTTCCATCATAAATAATTCCTCTCCCTCCTGGGAGCACATCTTTCACATACTCGTAGATTTACATGCCCACAAGGTTAATGCAACTTTTCTTCTGCATAAAAATGTCACAGAAAAGCAATGACGCCATTTTATCCATAAGTTACCTTTTAAATGTATCAAAAACACCTGAATCATCAAAGTTAATGGCATCGGGGTGTCCTGGAGGTAGACACATATCTCCAATATGCATTTCACAGCATGGAATGCCATGCTGAACCACAGTCAAGCTTGGATAGAAAGAAGACCAACCTGCAGGGGTAAAGAATTAAATTAGACAAATAACCTAGTGAGCTCTAGCTCTGATGTCTTGGCAGAGATCAATCACTGCCAATCCCACCTGGCAGAGAGCAATAAAGAAAATATGGGTTTCACAAAAATGGATTTCAAATATTAGTCCAGATAAAGTTTTTATTTACTTTTTTCCCCAAAAGCAAAATCAAAAACTTCTGCTTGTGTAATTACTGATGTAGTATCAGAGGGGTAGCCGTGTTAGTCTGGATCTGTAAAAGCAGCAAAGATCCTGTTGCACCTTATAGACTAACAGACATACTGGAGCATGAGCTTTCGTGGGTGAATCCGACGAAGTGGGTATTCACCCATTAAAGCTCATGCTCCAGTACATCTGTTAGTCTATAAGGTGCCACTGCTGCTGATGTAGTATAGTTCATTTTTACCTCATTTACAAGCTTTTTATCCAAGCAAAAAAAAAGAACAGAAACCCAAACCAAGTAACCATTTTACCAACGTTAAGGGCATGGCTACACTTGCAGATATAGAGCGCTGTGAGTTAAACCAGCCCACGGACAGCGCAGTAGGGAACGCGCTGCAGTGTGTTCACACTGTCAGATTCAAGCGCACTGGCGTGGCCACATTAGCAGCTCAAGCAATGCCACAGAGAGCAAAGCATTATGGTAGCTATCCCAGCATGCAAGTGGCTGCAACGTGCTTTTCAAATAGGGGGGTAGGGTGGAGTGTGACAGGGAGTGTGTTGTGTGTGTATGTGGGGGGAGAGAGAGTGGGTTTTTGGGGGGCTGAGAGCATGTCAGCATGCTGTCTTGCAAGTTCAGACAGCAGCAACCCCTCCCTCCCCTGCCTCTCACACTGACAGCAAGCAGCATTCCACATTAATGGTTGCTTTGTCCCGGAGCAGACAAGCATGCTGGCTGTCAGCAAAGGAGCTTTGAAAGGGCATATCCGCATTCCTGCAGCCAATTCCAAAACAATGACAAGAGTGGCCACGGGACTTAAGGGACGTTTCTGGAGGCCAATCATAGCGCAGTAAGGCAACACCTCATTCACACTGACGCTGGGGCGTTTCAGCCGAGGCGCAGCAAGTGTTATGCTTCTTGTGGAGGTGGATTACCAGGAGCACTCCAGCTGCAGAGTCCAGGCGCTCTAAGTGCCTTGTCAGTGTGGACGGGTCGTGATTTAGGGCGTCTGGGGCTGCTTTGATGCGCTCTAACTTGCAAGTGTAGCCAAGCCCAAAGTGTCACATTTAGATATAGGAAGTGTAAGTAGCCTCCCTTATTTGCTCGCTCTCTCTTTTTGCCTTTTCTGTGCTCTCTATCATATTTGCTAAACCCTTCAAGAAGAGACAACACATACAACATTTCTACCAACTTTATTGTTCAAATTCAAGCAGATTTAGAGTAATGTGAATGGGGAATACTTCTGCTTTCAACTACTGCGGGAGATGGTTATGAGATTTACAGATATTGTCTTAGAAGAATTTATTACATAACTCCTGAGAGTTTTGTTGTACACATACAATATTTTCCTACCTTTATTTTTAACATAAAATGGGTGATCCAATCTGCACTCTACGGTGAGCAAGCCATCTTCCACTGTACCAGGATCAAATGTCAACTTCAATACTGACTCACCAAATGAAATACTTTCTTCGTGAGATATCAACTTCAAACCATCAGAACCATAGTCCTAGAAACACACATATGCGTCATATTTTTCAGAAAAATGTAATACTGTGGATACTGCAAACATATCAGTTTTCTGGCACACTGAAAAATACCAGCACTCAAAGGGTTAGAAGAACCCCACAAATTAATAAAAGATTATGCAACATTCAGAACACATCTATAGGTACTCTTTTCAGTTGTTTTATGTTCAGGTGCTCAGACACTATAGTGGACAGATTCAATATGCATCTTTTACAAGAAATGGTTACCTACTGTGGTACTTCGAGATGTGATGCAGCCGTGTATTTCACTTAGGTGTGTGCGCGCACAGCGCACCAGAGCCAGAGAATTTTGCCTAGCAGTACCCATTGTCACAACCCAATGGCCCCCTCCCCTTAGGGAGTCCCCTAGGAAGGTAGATCAACATTGTATATTGCTAACGCTGTTGAAAGCATCACAAAGCATTTTGGGGAGGGTTAAAGGGTGTGAGTGGAGAGTGGAAGATTCCTTTGCAGGAGTACGAGAGGTCAAGGGGGGGGGGGGGGGGAGAAAGAAGAATGCAGAGAACAGGTTAACTCAACACTGCAGCTAGCAATCTCAGTCCAAAGATAAGAAGCTGACTCCAGCCCAAGGCCAGCTGCTACCTGCCAAGACAGAAGTGGGGGTGGGGTGGGTGGGGGGTGGGGTCCAAACCCCATCTGCCACCTTCCCCAGCCGTGAGAAAGGGAAGTTGTTGAACAAAATGCAGGGCCAGGAAAAGGAGCGAGACTGTGAAGGCCAGCCAGGAACAAACAGAACTGTCTCATGGCCCTGAAACCGGTGTGTTTTGGGGAAAGTTGAAGAGACCACAGAAAGCCGGTTTGGACTGGCACAAAGAGCACCAGGAGCAGAGTTCCCCAAATGAACCCCCCCCCAAGGAGCCCAGGACTTAAAACCCTCCTGAGAGCTGAAGACACTCGGAGAGCACAGCGGATCCTTGAACGGCCTGGGCCCAGGACAGCACTCCCGTCCACCTTCCCGCCCCCATCTTCTTCTGACGTTACACCCAGACTTGGCCGCTCTGGGTCGTGCATGTGTGAGTATGAAAGTGGGTTAAGGCTTGGGGCATTAACGCTTTCTATCTTCCCCTGAGTGACGTGGGAGCATTCTCAGCACTCTTTGCTGTTGTTTTAGTATTTTATCAATAAAGCTTTAAAATTTAGACACTTGGTGTGCCTCATCATGTCCTCCCCAAAAAAGATCCTGTGGCCCAAGCCTGATCAACTGTGGCCTCAGGCAGATTGGTAATGAAAAATCTGTCACACCATATTGGTGGGGGGGCCACTTACACCTTGTGCTCATAGCTCCTCCCCTGGCTGTCTGAGACGGCGCCACCTCGACCCCCTTCAGTTCCTTCGCACTGAACACCAAGACCGTACTCCGATGCAGAGGGGACAAAGGGTGGGTTGTGGAATACACATCTGCATTACATCTGGGAGAACCATAGGTACAGTAAATAACAGTTTCTTCTTCTTTGAGTAGATGCAGCTGTGTATTCCACTTGGGTGAATCAAAGCAGTACCCATCCCAGAAGGTGGGGTTTGGAGTCTACCTCTGCCCTACCAAAACTTGCATCTACTCTGGAAGATGTGATAATGGCATCACGGTTCATAAATGTGCATAGGGATGACCATGGAGCAGTCCTGGGAAAGTCCAATATTGAGATGTCACAAAGGAATGCTACTGACATTGCTTGCACTCTCGCAGAATGAGCTCACACTCACTGAGGAGACATAGCTGAAGTTATTTCATATGCAGTCTTGATACAGGATGTTACCCATTTAGAGATAATCTGTGAAGGGACCACTTGACCTTTCATATAATCTGGAACAGCTACCGAACACTGCACTTCCTCCTCACTCAGCCATAAAGTAGCTAAGCCATGAGATGCAGGGAGCTGAGTGGAGGACGTAAGGTGCGACCAGGTTGGTTTGGAGAGGAAGGAGTATAGGGGGTTGAACTGACAACATAAGAAGATCAGAGAACCAATACTGCCTTGGCCATGCTGGGGTAATGAGAATTAGCTTGCTCTAGTCCTCTTTCATCTTGAGGATAACCTGTGGGATGACTGGGATTGGAGGAAAAACGTACAGGAGCCGACTGTCAGCTGAGCTGGAAAGCGTTGGACAGAGAGCCTGGACTGAGGCCTCCTGGAGAGCAGAACAGGTGACATTTCCTGTTGTCCCTCACAGCAAACAGGTCGATTGTCAGAATGCCCCACACTGCAAAGATGACGTGGAGGATACTTGTCTTCAGGGACTACTTGTGACTCAAGTAAAAATTCCTGCTGAGATGGTCTGCAAGATGATTCTGGACACTGGGCAAGTGGTTGGCTATCGGAGCGATACTCTCCTCAATGCAGAGCTGTCACAACCTGACTTCCTCTTGGCAGAGCATCCTGGAATACGCACCTTCTTGCCTGTTCATATAATACGTCGTGGTATTGTCAGTAAGTATGTGATCCATGAGCCCCTGATACAGTCCAGAAAAGCGTGACATGCATTGTAGATGGGCCGAAGTTCCAGAATGCTGATATATGGTGAGGACTCCTGCTCCAACCACAGATCTTGAACCAACCCATCAGGGAGGCATCGGTGACAACAGACCTGGTTGGTAAGGGCCAGACGAAGGGAATGCCCCAACAAACATTCTCCAGAAGTGTCCACCACTGCAAGGAGTTCAGGAGTTAAGAATCGGATAGTCAGCTGTCCTGAGCCACATCTTAAGGGGGCAAAGATGCAACTTTGCAACCTGGGCCACCTGCATCTACGAAAATGTGTGGCCCAAGAGCCTCAGACACATCCAAACTCTCATGGAAGGCTGAGACTGCAGACTAAGGCAAAGGTAGTGAATCGCCTGAATGAAGTCATACAGCAAAAATACTCTCAAGGTGTTTAAGATGAGACCCAGATGGTTGAGCGAGTGCAGTGTAGTGCTGACATGAGAAAGGTCTTCCTCTCTGGATCTGTCCCTCATTAACCAGTCATTCAGATACGGGAAGATGTGGATTCCTTTCCTCCGGAGGGACAGTCACCATTTAGTCAAAACCTGAGGAGCAGAAGAGAGGCCAAGGGAAAATGGTGCTTTGTTGCAACGAATCAAAAGAATTTTCTGTGGCTTGGCAAAATCGTAACCACGAAGGTCCAGAGCAGCAAACCAGTCGTTTTGAGTCAGCACAGGGAGGATAATCGATGAAGTTCCAAATGGTCACTATGTATCAGACATATTTGTTGAGGCTGCAAAGGTTGAGACAGGGTCTTACCTCTCCCTTGGATTTGGGTATCAGAAAGTACTAGGAATAGAAACCCTGACTGTGGCATTCTGGAGGAAGCTCCTCCATCGTTCCCAAAGCCAGAAGAGAGTGAATCTGCTTGAGGAGCAGTATCTCATGAGAGGGGTCCCTCTATGGCAGGGGATGGAAAGGCACTGGATGGCGCAGCCTGATTTGATGGTGCTTAAGACCTACCTGTCAGTGGTGATTGAGCCCCAAGCATTTTGAAAGCAAGCTAGCTTGTCCCCAAAGGGAGGAGACGGGGAGAAGGGAGCGACAACTGGAAACTGCTCCAGACTAAAGAGTGAAAGTTGGCACTTGGGGGTCGGTGGGAGGGGGGGCAGGGTAAGGCATGTCAACTGGCCAAACCCCAGACCTGAATGCCTTCTTTCTCTGGGACCTATGCTCCTTTCTAGGGAAAGGAAAGGCTGCCCAAATGTGTACTACGGATGATACTTTTGCTGCTGCTGCCACCCATCGTACTGGTGCCTCTGCACTGCCGGGATATACACCCCAAAGGACGGTAGAGTAGTCCTAGAGTCCTTGAATGAGTGCGGAATATTGGCTGTCAAAGGGCAAATCCTCTATGGTCTGTTGCACATCAGGAGCAATGCCCGAATTTTGCAGCCAGGGTGTTCTTCTCATGGTCACTGCTGAGGCCATCACTCTGGCCAAAGTATCCACAATGTCCAGCACAGACTCCAATGAAGTCTTAGCCACCAAGCAGCCTTAGGTAATAAAAACCCAAAATTCTTCCATTGAGGTTTTGGGCACTTGGTCTGTAAACTTAAGACACAGACATCCAGTTCACAAATCTTACTCGGACAGCAATATGCATCTGCAAAGAAAAGGAGGTTAAATCTTCCTACCCATCAGGGTCCATCCATTTAATGTCCTCATCCTTGGAAGTGGACTTAAATCTGCCCTCCTGGGCTCTACTGTTCACTATGGTTACAACCAGGGAATTTGGTGCCCTATACGAGTACAAAACCTGAAATCCCTGCACTGGAACAAAGCAGCGTTTCTCCATGCGCTTCATAGAAGGTACTGAAGCCAGCATGCTCCAGAGCAGAAGTTCTCAAACTGGGCGGTGGACCCCCCAGGGAGCATAGAATGTATTCCGGGGGGTGGGAGAAAGCTTTAGGGAAAAAAAAACAAAAACAAACAAAAAACACCTTACTGCGCACATTTTACCCACAGCAACGAATAACTAGCAAAGCTAATTCCTCCAGACATATCAGGTCCTCAGATGGTGCTGTGCATTTGACTCTAGATGGTGCTGTGCATTTTGATGGATTTCTGTTAAGCTTGCATAGCATTATACAAAGTCACTGCTATCTGTACATTAACTAATTTGCTACGACACAGCATGCACATTTAATTGTAAGCATGGACCACAATTGCGGTTTTGTTTTTGCTCTTACTACAATGGATCATTGGCTCATTCATGCAACAGAAAGAAAAAAAAACTCAAGTGAAAAAACAAACCAAAAACTGTTTCAAGTGAAGCACCCGGGACGCCACATATATTGATATATGTACTTGTGGGAGTGAGGGGGCATAAACTACTACAGACACAAAGAAGGGCAGCATAATCAAATAAGTTTGAGAACCACTGCTCCACAGAACCCTAGCAGGCTCTAGGAGTACATCATTAATAGGGAGGGCAACTCTCCAAGGAGCAGATAGCAGCAGAATATTCAACAACTTATGGGTATTCTCCTGAAGGAACTCTTGCTTCAATATGCGGGGAAGCAGCCACATGCCGCAAAAGGTCCTGGTATGCCTTGAAATCCTCTGGTACTGAAGGAGAGGAAGAGCCAGGAACCGTGGAATTGTCCAGGGATGAAGATGAAGCCATTAACTGCCAGAGCTGGATCCTGATCCAGGACAGTCAGATCTGGATGAGACAACTCTGGAGGCTCTGGAAGGGAAGGTTCACTGGTGCCTGGTCCTGTGGCAGATCAATGGTGATCTCGCTTTAGAGTTAGATGAGGAGGTGGACCTCTGCAACCAAAGAGTGTCCCACAGATTCCGGGGAGGCCACTGGTGGCCAGTAGGTGCCAGGCCAGGGGCCCCATCCTGACCACAAGTCGCATACCAATCCTGGTAACCATAGCACTCCACCTCCAATGCTACTAAGGTAATGGAAAGAAGGAAGAAACCGACCTGGACACCAAGGAATCCCGGGCTTCCGGAGATAAAGGTGGAGCCAGCCCAGAGGGGGCGAGCAACAGGTCTGACTCATTTATAGCCCAGACTGAAGAGAGAACTGATGCTGATGGTGGAAATGTTACAACCGGCACCAAATATGCCTCCATTGTGTCCTGAGCTGGAAGCAATGGTTGACCACAAAGTTGGCAGATGTACCAAGGTGACTGATGGTGCCAAAGCGGAGGGTGGTGAGTGCAGCACCAACAGCAGGGGAGCTGAAGGAGTTCCCTGATGCCGAGCCTGGCACCAGCCCCACTTCCACTGATTGTAGAAGAGAAACACTGGGGTGCAGTGCTGATGGATCCAAGGTTCAGCTGCCTGCTTAGCTAATGGGGCTATAAACAATGCAAGCCCTGGCAAAGGCCTGGAGCAAGGGCAAGCTCAGGACAGAAAACCAGAGGAGCCACCTGATAGGCCACCAGCGCCCTTGTCGGTACCAGACTCAACTGATGCCCTGGGGCCGGAGCCATAGTCAATGGAAAGGGGTTCTCTGACCTCCCTGCACAGTACCTGGGAGTGGTTGATGGAACCTGCTCCAATCTGCACATTGGCATTCACACTGTGCTAGTCTGCGCTCCTTCTGGAGGAGGCAGATGATATTGAACGACCTCGATTGGTCTTAAGCGATCTTTTCCTTGGCGCACCTTAGGGGGAACAACTCCCCCGTCTGCTCCAGACAGCACTCTCAGAACCCAAAGGCAACCTCCGATCCAATGTAGGCCTCAGAGCTGAAGCAAGCCACATGGCCTGTTCAAGCCGGTGCTGCTTTAGACGAAGACCCCTCACCACCTGAATCCGTATTGTGAACAATTTGCAAACAAACACTCCTTGACATGGGCTTCGCCTAAGCACAGCAAGCACTGCGTGTGGGGATTGTTGACGGGAATTGCTTCCCCACACGACAGATAATGTTTAAACCCTGGTAAGGGCATCCCCAGGGAAATACTTCAACTAAAGCTAACTAACAAGAAATTTAACTAACACTATACTAAGGATACTAATTACCTATATACAAACTAGAAAAAGTCACTAAGAAATAGAGAGGTTGTGAACCACACGGAGAGCTGACTCCAGCCACAGATGATTAGAAGGAACTGAGGGGGGGGTCATGGCAGCACTGACTTATATAGCCAGGAGAGGGTTTATGAGCACCTGTCTTCTACGGGTACTGCTAGGCAAAATTATTCAGCTCCAGTGCACTGGGCACACAGACACCTAAGCAGGATACACAGCTGCATCTACCAAAAAAGAACCCTCCTGATGCAACAAGACGTGGATAATGTTGCACACAATATAAGCACTGTACTATGGTTACTGTAAAGGATTCAGTACATTAAATAACTACCTTGTAAGTTCCAATTAAATCATCTTCATTTTCACAGCCTTCAGCTCTAACAAAATGTTCAACGGTCTGCCATTCTTTGTTGTGTCCTTTGTGAAAGCATAAACGTGTGCCTGACATTTGAAAAGAAAAGGTCAGTAAGTTTCTGTCAAAAGAAGCAGCTGTTATTAAAAAAAAAAGATCCTACAACGAATGCTATTTTACCTTTTAAAAAACAGTGCCAAACAGTTGAGGGCCAAGAATGGCACCATCCTAGATCGTCATCATCTGAAAGCGATGACATGCAGAAAATACCAGACTCTGATTCACTACTTGCCTATTCAGAAAACAAAAATAAATAAATGATTTAACAAACATCTTTAGGGCTAATTCTGAATATATTTATGCATGTGCTTAACTTTTACACATTGACCTCAAGCTGAGGATTGTAAAACGACGATTCCTTGGAAATAGGGATACAAAGGCTCAAGGGAAGGGGAGCAAATCTGAACCGGTGCTCAATTTCATGCTTGACTATTTGAGGAACAGAGCCATCATCTTTCTGGCCAAAGTCTAGACGCCATTTTTTTCAGAACCCTTCAACTCCATTCCTCGGTCAGCTACAGGGGACACTTTTGCAAAACCCAATGAATCCCATCATTCCACACTGTAGCTAAATGTTGTCAGTCTCCGGGGCATCATACTCTTTCCACTAAAGCCAATGAGAGTTTTGCCACTGAGTTTAGTGGGAACAGGATCAGACCTAAAGACCAACAGACAGGAGTTAAAGCTAAAAAACACACATGGCAATCTCTGTTCTCTGCAGAGCCGTGCAGCAACCTCTCAAGGCCGTGCAGGCAGGTGGGGAGAGGCGCCCCTCCCTCGGCCCTGCCAGAGCTGCTGGGGAGAGGAGCCCCTCACTCAGCCCGGCCCAGCCCCACTGGAGAGAGGAACCCCGCCCCCTCCCAGCCCTGCTAGAGCTGCCGGGGAGAGGAGTCCTGCCATCAGCCCAGGCCTGCCGGAGCTGCTGGGGAGAGGAGCCCTTCCCCCAGCCCAGTTCTACCAGAGCTGCCGCAGTCGGGGAGAGGCGCCTCTCACCCGGCCCCGAGCTGCTGTGGTGATAGAAGGCGGGGAGGGGGATGGTGGGAGGGGGTGAGAGGAAGTCCTCTCTCCCCACGGCAGCCCCGGGGCAGCCTGCACCCCAAACCCCTCATTCCCGGCCCTATCCCAAAGCCCGCACCCACCGCACCTCAACCCTCTGCCTTAGCCCTGAGCCCCCTCATACACCCAATCCCCTCATGCCACCCCAGAGCCTGTACCACCAAGAGCCCTCACCCCCCCTGCACCCCAACCCTCTGCCCCAGCCCTAAGCCCCTTCCCAAACTCCAAACCCATCAGCCCCACCCCTACCACATGAATTTTGTTATGTGCACTAATATGACCATACTGGTGCACATAACAAAATTCATTCTGCACATGGACGTAAAAAATTAGAGGGAATGCTAATGGCAATGTAGAGCATAATCTTGAGGCTGGTCTTTTGTTCATATCTTTAAAGGTCTGGGGCATCGCCTCTTTCACAATATCAACACGTGTAGGTTCAAAATACAATAATTAAATAACAAGAACTTGTTATTTCCTCCTCTGCATTTCCTAGTACACCTACTGTGTTTTAGATTGTAATCTCTTTGGGTAACAGACTTATCTGTGTGTCGTGTACAGCCACAATGCTAGTGCTAAAAAAATAATGATAATGGGGAATCTAGCTTACAATCAGGGCTTTGGAGCTGTGCTCCAGCTCCACTCCAGGTAAAAACCTGCAGCTCCACTGCTCCGGAGCTGCTGTGCTCCAGTTCTGGGCTCCGCTCCAAAGCCCTGCTTACAATAGGAAGGATTTTAGGAATGTATATATTTTTATTCTTGTACTTTCTTCTGTTTCTGAAAACTTTTGCCTGCCTGTCCTGATTCTTCACATACTTTAACAAGCATTTCAGGACAACTCACCCTTTCATGTCTGACTGGTGTTTCATCTAAGTGATGCTTAGAGAAGCTGGGATCACTCTTTGAGGATCCTGGTGGAGGACGTGCATAGGAATGTAAACTTTTGCTTGTTGCTATTATATGAACAGGAGATGATCTACAATGAAAAATTATTTTTATTACAATAAAACTTGATATTTTGGCATCACAAGATTATGCTATTACTCTAAATAGATTTTTTTTACAATTATTTTTCATATATAAATTTCAATCCAAAAGACAATACTCTTTGTCTATAACCAAACTTTGTGCATAAACATCTTGCCTATGTTCATATTTTACACACACACAGCCATATACACACACTTTCCCTTACACACAGTTGAATTTATCATTAAATCATAACATCCAAAATAGGCAGACATTTAGCACATTGTGTAGGAGCAATTTAATACCCATGTTTAGTGATTTAACTTGGGTTCTTAAGCTTCTATATATGCAGTCACTAGGCAATCTCTACTCCATAAGCCACTTCATTTACCATACCCCATGGAAGTCTTCACGCTTTCATCACACAATTATTTTCAGTTTTTCTCCTGTAATTATGATTTTGGTCCATACCTTTCCTTAGCATCTCAGTCAATTTCTAATACAACCAGATATGCATGGAAATAACAATGCAGAAAGTTTTTTAAAAAATGACAAGATCATTCCTTACCCAAATGAGAAGTTAATCTAAAAATACAATATATTGTCACAGTTCTGCTGCTGCTTCATTCCCACACTCACATGTGGAAGGACCGGCACTGCCTAGACCAGAGAGCCACATGAAACAAGCCACACCCCAGATTCCAACTAAACCTGCAGAGCAGCTTTCAACCTAAGCACCCTTTGCCACAAGTCTGGTTGGCTCTCATGCTATGCTTCCACTGCTTGTGACACAAGGTATGTCTACAGTGCAACTGGGAGGTATGATTGCAGCACCTGTAGACATACTCAAGCATGCTTTGATCTAGCTAGATCAATGCTAGTTTGGGTATGTCTACACATGCTGCAATCACACCTCCCGATTGCAATGCAGATATACCTATAGTCTCTCATACAGCGGCACAGCAGGATGAGTATATTCTGATTTCTTTGTGGTGAGACTGCCTAGCACTGTTCAACTTCATCCCACACAGACAATTATGAAGCTGCTGCAATAGGCACTAAAAGGATTCCCATGCTGTATTCTGGGAAAGGAATGTGGCTATCATGCAGGAATGGGAAGATCAAAAATAGGGAATGCTCAGAGCTTCAGTTGGGACACAGAGCCCTCTGAGGAATAAAGGAAATGTCTGTAACAACATAAACAATATTGCATATTTTAGAACTAAAAGAACCAAGATGAATGCCTGTACCTGTTATAAAAAGAACACTGCATGAGAGGACTCTGTGGACTAGTGGCTATGTTTGCCAGTTCTGTCAACCAGTTCACCCCATTCTCACAAGAATAAGCATTTTCTGAATTGTTATTCGAGGTATGCTGGTTCCATGAAGGCCTTGAATATTCTTGATGTGAAATATCTGTACCAAGCTGAAAGAGCGCAGTTGGGGTAGAATCAGTCTGAACAGCCTGTAGTTCAGGAAGATCATCTACAAACAAGTGCACAAGAAATCATGTTTATTTCCATGGCTGAATTTTACTTAACAATTGTGGATAAAAGAATCTGTGGTGAACAAAAGGAGAAGGGACACAGTAACTTAAAAAAACTTCTAAATAGCAATTATCTGTGCTTCTCAAATCCCTTTATCTCATCTATATTACTTATATAGGGCTGTAGATGTGACACTATAGAATGGTTTTCTAAACTCCCATTTTTACTTTTAGGCAACAATTTTAATAAAAAATTAAACTGCACATATCCTTTCAAAGATCAAGTTATGAACACAAATAAATACATACAAAAGTGGTTCTGATAGCAGATGCAGTATTTTTTAGGTTTAATTAGACCGGGGTCGGCAACTGGTGGCTCGCGGCTCGCCAGGGTAAGCACCCTGGCGGGCCGGCCCGGTTTGTTTATCTGCCGCGTCGGCAAGTTCGGCCAATCGCGGCTCCCACTGGCCGCGGTTCGCGGTCCCAGGCCAATGCGGGAGGCAGGAAGCTGCGGCCAGAACATCCCTCGGCTTGCACCGCTTCCTGCCTCCCGCATTGACCTGGGACCGCGAACTGCAGCCAGTGGGAGCCGCGATCGGCCGAACTTGCCGACGCGGCAGATAAACAAACCAGCCCGGCCCGCCAGGGTGCTTACCCTGGCGAGCCGCGAGCCACCGGTTGCCGACCCCTGAATTAGACCAACAGTGTGGGGGGGGGGGGGGGGAGAAATAGCATCAGTCTGAGCCTGATGAATCAGTAAATTAAGTTACTCTGTGTCTTTACACTACACCACTTCAATCTAACTGCTTTAACAGGAAAGCCTCTACAAAACTATAAACATCCGGGGCTATTTCTGTCAAAGTTTCACAGCTAATCTGGAGAGAGATATCTCAGAAGCCATGAATGCAGCAGTTATTCATACATATGACCAGTAGCCTACACATTTTACATTTTAAACATTCTTGCAAAAGCAGACTCCCTCATTTGTTATTTAAGTTCTTACTGCCGTCAATATACACTCTACTCCTGTCATTTAATAACACTATTGTACTTCATGTACTGAACTACCGTGTAACTTCATATAATGTGAATATTTTATTAAGTACACATTATTCAATTATTTATATACTGCTTTTCTTGAACATTATAGCAATGAAGCTAAATGTTCCTCTAGGCCAGAATCTGCATTTGGACTTGGAGCTGGGAGACGAGATGTTAAGCTTTGTCTGTGTACTTCTACCCCAACAAAAATAACTTCACTGGAAGTTGTGAGCAGAAACTTACAGCCCTGAGTTAAGAAAGCAAGTTTCTGTCAACATCTGCTTGTATGTGAAAGGGGCAGGAGCTGGGGATAGGCTAAACAGGGAAACCATTATGCCTTAGGACTGTAAGATGGCATGATACATCAACTATAGTACCATGCATATTTCCTGCACTAATAAAAAACAGAAGTAAATCTAGAAATAGGAAAATTCTGTCTGATTCTGTTGTTACTCCATGTGTGTAACTTGCATGGACTTCAACAGGAATTTCACACATGGAGCAACTACAGAACTGGGCCCTTTATGTAACTTTTAGAAAGCTATTAAATTCTTTACCAAGCTCCATGTGCTCATCACAGGATGCATATCCAGGAGAAGATGGCAGGTTCTCATTACATTTCAGTAACTCCAATGACTCAGTCATCCCTGAAGTTCTCTTGTCCATTACAAACAGGAGTTGCTGTACGGCATTAGGCATTTGATTCGTCTTCACTTCCCACACCATGTTAGGATGCTTCAAATTTTCTGACTTTGAAAAGACACAAAATTACACACACACACAAATTATGAAATATTAGGTATGTTATGTGGCTCCACATACAAATTGTTGCCTTATCACCAACCCCTCCCCTTATCCAAAATCTTATCTACTTCTTTTATCTAACTTCTTATATTACCAAAATGCTTAGTTGTAGTAGAGAAC
This sequence comes from Mauremys mutica, assembly GCF_020497125.1. Lineage (NCBI taxonomy): Eukaryota > Metazoa > Chordata > Testudines > Geoemydidae > Mauremys > Mauremys mutica. The sequence continues at coordinate 28,986,630 of NC_059072.1, read as the reverse complement.
AAAAAGACAATTTTAGTAAGTTTCATTATACATTTTAATTACATTGACAGTTTGCTTTCTTCATTTCCTAAAATCTTGGTGCTGTAACATTTAAAATAAAAGGAATACTACTAAATGTTAGTACCACACTGTGAGAGGAGTAGGTGGTTATTCTGCACAACTGCTGTTTCCTAAAGATTAGAAAACTTTCTTTTTTAGCTATAATAATTTGGTTTATTTACTGGTCTTTCAGGTAATGATGGACTAAAGCCATTGTAACGTGATTCATGACTACTTTAAAAAAGTATCACTGAAAAGGTAATCATGGGTGTTTTATAACAGGGCAGAATACTAAGAGATGGATAACTGACAAAATTCCAAGACACAAGACAACTAAATGTGCACCCCATATGCACTATAATTATTTGAAGAATAATCTATTAAGAAGTGAGACTATCTTCCCTCTGCTCTATGTATATAGAAAACTGCCATTCGATAATGGTTAGGCAGGTTGTGGTAGAGATTACCACAACTCACTTATAAACTGTGCACGCAGCAAGTCTGTGCTAAAATAGCCTATTTTTGTTACCGTACCCTCCTATGAACTTGTTTCATCCACCTCACACCCTGTCTTTTAGATTGTATACTCTTTGGGCTGACTGTTATTTACTATGTACAGTGCCTAGCACAATGGGGCCCTGACCTGGCGGAGGCCGCTACATGCTACCACAATATAAATAATAATAGCCGACAATATTAATAGGGAAGATTTTCAAAGGCATACAGGACATTTAAGCCTACCTCTCCCATTTGTTCTCTGAAAATCAACCACAACCACACTACAAATAGACTTCCGCTACCACAATTAAAATATTTGACACTATTGCACACTTGTCTTATTTTCATTTATTGCCAGCTTTGGCATGTCTACTAAGTCATTAATGTTTTCTTTAGTGGGGAAACACGATGGCAGAGGCACTTTTGGGGCCATGAGTATCCTTTACCATTTATTATTACTATTAATTATTATTATTTAATATTACTGTAGAATCTGCATCCTTTCAAGCTTAGGAGAGCTAAACAGGACTTCTAATTGCCTCACATATACATTCAACAAGAAGGATGGCAAAATAATGCCCCATGGTATTCTGCATAAGAGGGACTTCAGAAGCAGAACAATTGCCAATAACTACCCACGGGAAGCTTTCATTTAAGGCCTGATCCAGCTATCATTGAAGTCAGTGGGAGTCTTGTCATTTATTTCAATCAGAGTTGTACAATACTATTAAAAAGTTGCACAGCCACATGAGCAACACTAGCCATCCTTACTAGAAACCACATCCTTGTCAGCAACACTTTGTGGTCAACAGCATCAATCTAGTTATGTCTAGTATTAAGCAATAATTTGTCTCAAGTCACCAAATCAATATTTTGCCATCATCTTGCTCTCCACTCCAAATTTGTTCAGCTATGCATTCAGATTTTCCAAGTCAGTTTTAATCTAATTACTCAACTCAGACTTGTGTAGCTGAAAGTAGAATTTGTTCTAACAGAGTTTTGAGTGTTCTCCAGGGGACTACACAGTGAAATGGAGAAAGTGACTTATGTACATAAACATCATTATCTAAGTGCTACATGCATCATGTCATTTTTATTTTACCATCCCTATTTCCTTCCTTCATTCTATAGTCTTTCTGGCTTTTCTCCCCCCATCCTCCATCTGGGTCTGGCCCTTCATGGGGAGGTGGGGAAGGGATCATGACAAGGGATCACGACAAATCAGAGCACTATCCGTTCTTCCAGCTGTTCTCTCTTCTTTTCTGTCTATGCCCTTCTTTTCCTCCCTTCCACCTAGTTTTGCTGTCTCTTGTGTTCCCTCTGCTTCCTCCTTCTCTTCTTCCATGGATTTGTTTTTTTCTCCTTGATTTTTCTGTCCCTGCCAAAATGACTGAGTTAGTTGCTCCACAGGGAAGATATTTCTCTAAAACAAATGCTAAGTTCATAATAAAATTTACCTAATAAAATTCAAAGTCTATGACCAATACAACCTGTACAAGGTGCATGAGGAATACATTTTCCAGTCAGCAAATGAGTTAATGTTTCCAGCTCTCAATAATTTTACCCAGACAAAAATCTCTCTGTATGCAGAAGTCTAGAAACGCCTTCGACAAATAAGAAAGAAAAAAATGGTCCAAGTTCATTTTGCAATATTTTATCCTGGTAGATTAAAGTCTGATTTGGGCATCATATGCTTTTTTCTCTCCCCTAGGATGTTACTGTCATGGAAAAAACAGTAATTAGCCTGAGAGTACAAATGGTTTTCTTTTTTATTCAGTTTCATGCTCAAAAACGTTTGTGATAAATATATTTGCTAGAAGTACAGAATTGTAGCACAACATTGTAATAACATTTTATTTCCTTTGGTCAAAAAAGACAAATGTGAATGACTGTATAAACACAACTTTTAAAAATTAGTTGAGTTGTTCATGTTTAAGAAATTGACAATAATTAATGAGTTTATTTATTGGGTTATATACCTTCTATTAAAATGGATAAGTATCTCTATTCAAAAAAATGGGGTTCAGTGAGACTTCTGGCAAAGGGTGAGCAACATCTACCAAAGCCACATTGAGCTGGGATGTTTGGGTGAAACTATATCCTGTGGTTTTCCTTTTGGCATTATTTTTCCTCAATCAACTGCCAAAGTCTCAAAAAATCCAGTAAGACAATATATTATGCTGTATACAGAGTATTTTAGAATTAGACATACTGAACTCCAATGGCTTTATCCAATTCTACAAGCTGTCTTTTATTCTCTGAGGAGAGTCAAAGAAGTGCTAGTCTACTCAAACCATTTAAATGCTACACATAGGATCCTCTTACCTGTTTGAATTGGATTACAGCATAATTATCTCCAAATGAAAGTTGCATGTACATGCTTATACATTTTATTTAACCCCCAAATTACTCCTGGATCATGCAGTTCATAGGCCAGATTTTAAGGGGCATTGGAAATCTTTAGGAAGTTGGACAGGAAAGGAGAGCATGTCTAGCTACTGCAAGAAATTAAAAATGCTACAAGCTTCTGAGGACTGGGACATTGTTTTCATTTTGACTTTTGTACGGTGAAGACATATTAGATAAGTGACTAGGTGTGAATTAGTTTAATAAATTTTAAGGCCAGAAGGGACCATTAATTCATCTTGTCTGACCTCCTGTATATCACAGGCACTACATTTCATCCTGTTATCCCTGCATTGAGCCCAATAACTTGTGTTTGATTAAGCATATTTTTAGACTTGAAAGTATTCAATTTTTATCAGTAAATGTTGATTTGACCATACACATTCAAACTGACTAGAAAATATTTCCAACTATAATAATCAATATTTACAGACAGGCAAAGTAAGAAAAATGCTGCTTGAGAACCTAAAGTTTTATTTAAGAATATTTACTTTGCATATGTTGACATCTGATGTTGATAACTCATGTTATAACAGTTATAAAACTTTTACTTTTGGAATCAATCCACCCTGGATAATAGCCCATCATGGCCTGGTTCAGTGGACATATGAAGGGAACAGTTAGAAATAAAAAAGCAATATATAAGAAATGTAGAGAGGGAGACATAGATAGCAAATTGCATATTTTAGAAGTTATGGAGTGTGTAATGTTGATAAGGAAACCTAAAGACAAAATTCCATGGCTGGCAAGACTAAGTACAAGAAAGAGTTTAAGTATACCAGGAACAAAGGAAATCCTAGCAATGGTATGAGCTCATTACTAAATTGAGATGGTAGAAGTGTTCATAATGATGCAAAAAAAAGGCAGAAGTGTACAATAAATATTTCTGTTCTATATTTGGGAAGAAGGATGGTAGTAATTCATATCACATAAGGAAGATGAAGTACTTTTCAGCTGATTATAACTGAGGAGGATGTTCAATAACGTCTAGTGTCCAGGTGGATTGATTTAAAATCAAAATGATTTAAATAATTGAATTTAATCATAATTTAAATCAGCAAGCAGAAAACCTTGAGTTAAATAATTGATTTTAATCTTGTTTTGCAATTGTACTTTTTAGTTATTTTCCTAAAGAAAGGTTAATTCTTCTTGGTTGGTAACCATTAAAACATGTTGATTTGCACCTAAATACACACTAAATTTCATGCTTTTTTTGCTAACCAGGAGAATAAACTATATCTAAATATATATACAGAGATTAATTTGAGCAGTTTACTTAATTTACTTTTATTCAGATTCTTAATTTTTTACATGTTAGAAAATAGTGAATGATGTATCCTAGCTGATTAATTTTTTGTGATTTGTGTCACGCTCTATCTGGATGGGAATTAAAACTCAATTAAATGCACAGAAACATTTTAAAATAGTTTTTTAAGTTAAATAAAACTACATTTGCTGTACTGGATACATAAAAGTTTATTAAAAAAATATGAAAACATGTTTTACATATAAAACTAACTCATTAAACAAAAGCAATATCTGTAGTTAGTGAATTGAACTGATTGTTTCTGGTCACCATGTTCTTCAAGATTTTAGAACTGGTAGCTCATTCTCTCAGACCTTGTTTTTATTCACATATGGACGAGGAACAAGCTTTGAATTAGTTTCCTAACTTTGAATTAACTAGTCATTGACCAGTGGTTCTCAACCAGAGGTAAACTACCCCTGGGGGTATGCAGAGGTCTTCCAAGGATACATCAACTCATCTAGATATTTGACTAGTTTTACACTAGTGCAATTTATGTAGCCCGTTGAAGTCAGTACAAACTAAAATTTCACACAATGACTTGTTTATACTTCTCTATATACTATACACTCAAATCTAAGTACAATATTTATATTCTAATAAATTTTATAATTATATGGTAAAAATGAGAAATACGCATTTTTTCTGTAGTTTGCTGTGATACTTTTGTATGTTTATGCCTGATTATGTATGCAAATAGTTTTAAAGTGCAGTGAAACTTAGGGGTATGCAAGACAAATCTGATTACTGAAAGGGGTACAGTAGTCTGGAAAGATTGAGAGACATTGACCTAAACTACTTGAATAAACTAAAACAAAAATAATTTCTCTGCACTTTCAGAAGAGACTACCATCAAAAGCTAGTTTACACTCTATACCTGTATTTAATTCAAATTAAAAAAATCAAAAATTGTTTTCCCCCAAGAAATCATTGATTATCATCCACCCAAAGTTGTCCTGTGCATTTATGGCTTTTCAGCCAGCTAATAAATTTTTAGGACCCCCCAATTTCCATTCACATTCTTCTGTCTAAATTTTGCTCATAATGCACCTCAGCCCAAACAGGTCCAGAAGCAGGCCCTCTCTCCCAGGGCCGCTAGATGGCACCGCGGCCTCACACGTTCCCATTCTCCTGATTCTCTCTGAATTTTTGATTAGCTGATCTAGCCCCAGTTTCAATTAGATTAGATAAAGGGGGGGAGGGTCTGCTCTACAGAAACTACTGGTTGGGACTTTCCTCTGTTTGCCCCTAATACATGTAATTAGATCATGGTCTCTAGGCAACCATCAACTTCCAGAAGAGGATTTGGGTTATTTCTATTTATACTGCAGCAGCACTTGCAGCCAGCCACCGTCCAAACACACAGCAGCGGACAGATCTGTCCTTGAGTCACAAGACAAAGAAGCCTGGATGTAGGCTACGAACCACAAGCCCAGTGGCCAGGTTGAGAGAAGCCGACGCCGGTAAGGCGGTCCCCGCCGTGGCGAGCGCAGGGAGTCGCGCAGTGACTGACCAAGGCCTGGCTGGAGGGCTTGTTAGCCACAGGCGGCAGGGAGGAAACGGGCTCCGCAGCTGCCAGGCCCCTCTCCCCCTCCCGTCATGTGATCAGCGCCTGGAAGCGGCCCTTGTTTATAAACTTTCCCCAGCACGGCGCATGCGCGCAAGGCCCATTCATTCACACTGCGTAACAAGAAGCCTGGTGGGGGATGGGGAGAGCGGGGTCGCCCCGCGCCCCCCCTCCGGCGGCTGCTGACCCGCACTAGGGCTCCCCGGGGGCGCTTCTGGCGGATTTGATCCCCCTCCGGTTCAGGCAGCGCCGCTGCCACACAGCGCAGCACCGGCGCTGCTCCGCGCCTCCGGCGGGGGCTGGCGCAGGCAGCCGGACGCCGAACTTGCGCAGGACTCGGGTGGCGCCCCGCTCCGCTCCGCTCCCCACGGGGTGGCCGCTGCGCTCGGAGGCCCCTGCACGGCAGAGCCGGCGGGCGGGGGGCGCTCAGGGTCCCGCCGGCCCCCGTGACGGACACATCGATTCGGAATTTGGGTCGCGCTGAGGCGACTCCCGGCCCTGGGCAGGAGCCCGCGAATCGGGACCCCGCGGCTGGGTGGGGGAAGGAGCCGGCGGCCCCTGAGGCGGGGAACCGAGCCAAGAGCCTCCCCCACCAGCGGCCCCTGCTCTCCTGCCCCGGCCCAGCCGCCCTCGCCCGGCCCGGCCCCTCTCGCCTCAGCCCAAAACTTTTCAGCACTTACCAAACCCGTCGCCATTTCGAGATTCCCCGCAGATTCCCCCTCCTGTCGCTCCCCCCCTCCATGAAACCCCGCCCCCCCCTCGATGGGACTCGTCCTCAGTGGCTGGGGCCGCCACGACTCAAGGCACGGCCCCTTGCTATTGGCCTTCTGGCCTGCCCGTCAGGATTACACCCATAGGGCGGGCGTGTTTTGACTTTCCTGCGCGGACGATTGCACAGAGCGGAACGTCAATCACACTAAAGAGCGCTTTCCGATTGGTCAGTGGCGATGTCCCTGCATTCTGGGAAATGTAGTTTCTTTTTCCATCGTGAGCTATTAAACGGGCAGCAGCTGGACAACAAGCCCCAAAATGCGCTGCGAAGCGCTCAGCTGATAGTAAACAAGAGTCATAGGGACACGTGTATTATCTGCCCCTCTGGTTAACTTTACCCAGGAGACTTAGCGGGTGGCTCAAACCTAGGCAGAGAGAGACTAAGCAGAAGTTGCAGTGGCTCCTCTTCAGCCCAGTGGGCACCTAGGTCTAGTGCAGCCGGCCAGAGTGCTGCTCACTGCCTCCCAGGCTGCGGGGAGAGCAGGTCCATGGGAGGCAGGCACATGCTGCCTTGTCTTATGGTGCCGGATGGGATGGGAGGGCCCTCGTGGAAACAGTTGAGCACTGAGGCTCTAAACCCTCTCTCGGCTATCAAAGAGAGGAGAGAACTAACTGCCACTGGAGTCGGAATCCACAATTATCCACATAATTGCAACGTGTTGTGTAACTTTTAGATGTGTAAAACACAAAAGTCACAGGAACACCACTGCAATCCCCAAAGCCTGAATTAAGCATCTAGGTTCCTTGTGCAATATAGGAGGAAAGATAGATGCCTAGCATCTAAGACAGCCATTTTAAGCTAGCTACTGGGAGATGTACATGAGAGCATTGTGTTCTAAGTCCTAGCCCTCTCATAAAGACAGGTGCCTATGTCCAGGCTACAGGAGGCACCTAGCTCTGCTTAATGAACCACAAATGGGAACCCAGTGCCTGAACTCAGGTAGGTTAGGCATCTAAGGTGTTTCTTGCAAAAGTGATCTAGGTGGCTGCCTTGCTATACACAAAATGGAAAAGAGATGGTGGCCATGGGCGGCAGGTTATATACATCTGCGGTGCTCAGGCTCCAGGAATATTCAGGGCTGGGTGCCCTGCTCCAGCAATATTTGGAGCTGGGTCTCTCCCCCGGCCCCCGTGGGCCTCCCCCCAATGTGTGTTCCCCCCCGCCGTGCCACGTCCCTGCCTGACAGAAATCAGCACGAGCCTCTTCCCTGCCTGCTTCCGCTGCCAGAGATTGGCTCCCGGCAGAACGGCTGTCTGCTGCCCCAGGGTCCTAGTACCGGCCCCCCACTAATGGCAAGGCAGGCTGCCCTTACCCTGCCCTAGCCCTGAGCCTCTCCAACGCCCCAAACCCTCATCCCCAGCCCTGAGCCCTCATCCCCCCACACCCTAATCCTCATCCCCAGACAGAGCCCTCATCCCCCCGCACCCTAATCCTCATCCCCAGACAGAGCCTCATCCCCCCGCACCCTAATCCTCATCCCCAGCCAGAGCCCTCATCCCCCTGCACCCTAATCTCATCCCCAGCCAGAGCCCTCATCCCCCTGCACCCTAATCCTCAGCCCCAGCCAGAGCCCTCATCCCCCTGCACCCTAATCCTCTGCCCCAGCCGGAGCCCTCATCCCCCCGCACCCTAATCCTCTGCCCCAGCCCTGAGCCCCCCCCCGTCCCCCCCGCATCATGAATCCCTCATCCTCAGCCCTCACCCCTGCACTCCCTCCTATCCCCAAACTCCCTCCCAGAGCCTGCACCCCTCACCCCTTCCTATGCCCCCACCCCCAGCCCGCACCCCTCACCCCCTCCTGCACACCCACCCCCTGTCCCAGCCCAGAGCCTGCACCCAGCACCCAAACTCCATCCCAAAGCCTGCACCCTGCACCCCTCCTGCACCCTAATCCCCAGCCCAGGATCTGCACCCCAGACCTCCCCCCCCGAGCCCCTCCCAAAGCCTTAGGCAGGTGGGGGCGGAGTTTGGGGGGGCAGAGTTGGGGGGCAGGTTCTGGGCACCACCAAAATTTCTACAAACTTGCCACCCATGATGGTGGCTGCTCCCAGGGCTGTCCCTAGCTAGTCTGGGGCCCTACACAGCACCCCCTGTGGGGGGGGTAGCTTGGGGGGAAGGGGGGAACTGCCCCCCAGCACTCAACAATGGCGCAGCTGGGGTTGGGGCCAGGCCCCTGCACTTCCTGCCATGGGTGAGTGCAGGCCCGACCCTGCTGCAGTCTTCAGGGGAGTGGGGGGCGGAGCAGGGGTGGGAAGAGGGGCTGGGGTGGAGCGGGGGCCATGGGGAAGAGGGGGAGCAGGGGCTGGAGCAACATGCAGCTGCGTAGGGTACCAGAGAATTTGGTGCCCCAAAGTTCCTGGTGCCCTATGCAGCTGCATACTTTGTGTATGGTTAAGGGCAGCCCTGGATGCCCCCCACCAGAGAGTATTTGCCTAGGATGTGGTTCAATTTTCCCCCTCAGGCAGAGGGAGAGAAAGAATTTGAACAGAGGTCTTCCCACCTTTTTGAGAGTGCTCTAGCCACTGAGCTATGGGATATTCTATTGTGGGTCTCTCAATCTCTCCTCTTAAAGCTGTTCCACTTTGGATAACTAATGAAAGAGTGATTGGTGCATGGGTCTCCCACAGCCCAGATGGCTGCCCTAAGCACTGCACTGCAGAATCATTCTCTCACCCACTTATTAAGTATTTATCCACATTTTCAGAAGCTGCCTACCAGGTCAGGCCCTGCATGCAACTTAGATATTGATCCACTTATCTTTCATTAGTTAGTGGATCACTCTCAGGCTTAGGCCAGATCTACAGTACAGACCCATATTGGTATAACTACGTTATGAAAAATGTGAAAAATCCACACCCTTGAGCAACATAGTTATGTCGACCTAACACATACACACCCTACCCCCCCGTGTAGACAGCACTATGTCAATGAGAGAGCTTCTCCTGTTGACATAATCCACCTCCCCAAGAGGCAGTAGCTAACGATGCCGACAGAAAAATCTTCACTCAAGCAGTACAATGGCACAGCTGCTCCGCTGTTGCATTGTACATGAAGAGAAGCCCTTAGGTGGGAGGTAGGTATCCAGTTGCTTACAGGAAGGCAACACTATGTGTGCCCACAAAGCAGAAAAGTAGGTGCCTAGGGAACTTGTACCCTGAAAACTTAGGTGTCAAGTGAGTTTAGGCACCTACATGGTTGAGTGGCAGTTTTGTCCTACTGCAGTGGCAACAAACCTTGAGACTCGGACTCCTAAATCTGGGGTTAAGGTGCTTAAATACCTTTGTGGTTTTGGGCCTATAAGTAGGCAGGCCACTCATGCATTTTTAACCAGACCTGCTTTTGTAATGTTTGTCCCCATCCAGTACTGAGACAAAACAGGGTGTGGTTTTGTCTGGTGTCAGAAGAGGGATGCCATAATGGAGAGTGCACCACTCTACTCCTGTAGTCATGATCTTGTGCATACTGTGCATGTGAGGTCATGCCAGCAGGGACTGGGCAGAGTGCTGTTCAAAATGGCACCCCCATTTTGACCTCAGATGCATTGTGTGTGCAAGATCATGCCCCAGTAGGGGCAGGCCCACGCTATTTCCGGAATGTTCGGTATCCTGGAAATGTACTAGTGGGCACCCTATCTATAAGCCCAGGAAATCAGCCATAAAAAGTGATAGGCCTAATGGCAGGGCTTTAGATGAATCCCAATGAGCACATTGCAGGAGTCTCAGTTCAAGATAGCACAGAACCATTGAATGCTAGGATTTAACTATCTTCTCCATAATCTGTATCATTGTAGAACTCAAGGTGATCAGCAGCACCTATGCACACTTCCTTAATCTTATTGAATTTTAAAAAGCTTACCCTTTGCTTCTGTGGATTTAGTTACTTCAAATCATGTTTGCTGTCACCATCGTCTGTTCACAAAACTAATTCTCTGGTAAGGTTCAGCTTCTTTTGCACATTTTGTAATAGCCTGCACTGGGGACTGGGCTTTGTCCAGTCTTGGAGTGAACAGCTGCTTTTCCCCTTCTTTCGCAACAGGAGCTCTTTCACTACCAAGCTGATGTTGCACTGAGTCACAGCATAAGACTGGAAATGATGATTTTGCTCTTGCTCAGTTTCTGACTTTAATAATACTTTGTACTTTCCTACCACCTTTCAACTTAAAATCTCAAAATGATTTACCAGCTTTAATTAATGTTCAAAAAACTCCTGTAAAGAAGGTATTATCCCCATTTCACAGCTGTGCTAACTGAGGCATAAAGAGGTTAAGTGAATTGCCAAAGGTCAAACAGTGAGTCAGTGGCAGCACTAACACTAGACCACAACTCTCCTGACTCCCAGTCCAGTGCTTTAATTATCAGACAACAATTTGGTTGCATTTAAAATGGCAGTGGTAATTGAGGCTCAAAATGTAGTCTGGGGGAAAACACAAAAAATCCCTTTCTAGGTTCCTATGCAGTGCCAATATATATCAGAGGGCCTCACATATATTACTGAGCTTATCCTCACTGTATACCCCAGTTTGACTAGGAAGCTTCCCCATTTACTGACAGGGAATTCAGGCATAGAGATTAAGTGAGTTGCCTATGGTCACCCAGGAAATCTGTGGCACAAGTGGGAACAGAACCCAGATTTCCTGAGGTCAAGTGATGTTTCCTATCTACCAGATCACCTTAAAAATTCTAATACTAATAGAAATGTTTTGACAATTTAAAAATAACCATCAGTATCTTAATAAGGATATGAAAACTTCAGTAACAAATAGCTCAGAGATTGTGAGGGGGTGGATTGAAATCAGAAAAAAAAAATTCCTCCTTTTCCATTCCCAACCCACTCTCATCTCACCTAACCAATCAGATACAGCGATTTGCCTTAGAGTTTGTTACAATTTGGTAACCTATCATCTGAACGAAACTAATAAGGGAATGCACACAAATAAATATAAAGAAAAAAAAACTATATTCACTATAAGACAAGAATCTTTCAGGCATAGCCTATGATGCATTATCTTAACATGTGTGAACAAAGTGCTGTGTGAGAAAATGAGCAAGAACTAGATAAAGTTTATTGCCGTTACAAGAAAAATGGTTCCACTTCTTAGTAATGGCCACTAGAAAAGAGTACTATTTTCTGGCTGTTAATAAATGAATGCATAATGTAGTGCAATTCATATGAACAAACTTTCACAGGGACTACAATATAATTTACTAAGCATCAAGGTACACGTTATCCCAGTTTTACTTACTGAGCATCAAGACACAGGACTGCAGGAAGCAGATGCCTGATTTTATTGTAATTGTAAAGCAACGAAATCTTGATATTTGTCATTTATGGGAAGTGATAGCTTGTCCATTAGTAAGATAAAGTGGATTATTTCAATCCAGATGGATTTATTTGAAGGTATTTCACTTTCAGGAACATGCAATATCTTCTGGGGTTGAGAATCGGTAATTATAAAAGTCTTTATACGAGTTCATCAGACTAATATGACAAAAACAATGGAGTACAAAAGCTGATGTCTTACAACAGGGATCGGCAACCTTTGGCATGTGGCCTGCCAGGGTAAGCCCCCTGGCGGGCCGGGGCAGTTTGTTTACCTGCTGCTTCTGCAGGTTCGGCCAATTGCGGCTCCCACTGGCCACGGTTCACCACTCCAAGCCAATGGGGGCTGCGGGAAGTGGTAACCAGCACATCCCTCTGCCCGCGCCACTTCCCGCAGCCCCCATTGGCCTGGAGCGGCAAACCGCAACCAGTGGGAGCCACGATCGGCCGAACCTGCGGACACGGCAGGTAAACAAGCCAGCCCAGCCCGCCAGGGGGCTTACTCTGGCGGGCCGTGGACCAAAGATTGCCAATCCCTGTCTTAGAATCCAATTAAAAATACCTGTGCTTAATTATATACCAAAATAATTAACCTTTCACAGGCATTTCCTCAGTTTGAAAAGCTGACATTAAAAAGAATACATGTATAATCAAAGTAAATGTTGAGACTCAACTCCAAAGATACTGAACAATGAAATATAATATTAAATGTCTAATATTACAATAGGCAGGCTCAGAGATCTTTTTTCCTCAATATTCTGAATATTAAGAGTTTAAATTTTTTCTTAAATATTTATACACTTTTGCATAGGAAAGATTTTATAGAAGCATTACTTTAGAAAATATTTCCACTTTGTTGATAAATTAAATATTCTTACATGAATTTTTGAATTCCTGTAAGTGCTGAAAGAGTAGACACTATCAGTACACATTAATTGTGTGTTTTGGACTGTTCTAAAGGAACCATTTAAAAAAACAGAGACATTAAAGATGCCGTTCAGATTAAGATTCTTATTACCAGCACACATTATTACATTTCTATTTTCAATTGGAGCAAAGGGAGAAAATCCATTCAAAATAGCATTTCTCATCACATTATCCCACATTACAATTGACATGCTCATCAGCAAATGTATTTCTAATGCGTACCTCTCTTGCCTTGTAATGTCAACCAAAATTTTATGAAGAGCTGAGCAACTAAAGTGCAAGCTGCTTAATACTTGGTCAATGGACCGCTTTAAGATATTTTATGTCAGCTGGCTAAGGAGTGAAATGATGATGGTTTTCACAAATCCTGGCTTGTCTCAATATATAATTTTGCACTGTGCCCTTTTGGAAGTAGCTGGTGATTCATGTTGCTAGAATAAACAAGAGCATTTTCTTTAAGAAACTGGTCCTTCATTTGTCAATTCCATCAGGTCCTTTTTGTTTGGACCGGAAAGTATTAGACAAAATCATCATGTATGGGGGAAGACCATCTGTTGAAAAAAGTCTAGATCTGCTGCCCTTTCAAAGACTTCTATAGTATTCCAAAGAGAAAACTGTTCCCCCTCTCCTGGAATTTGCCCTACACAGTTTTGTATCAATTTTAATATTCCCTTTATTATTAGAGTCTAGACACTCAGCCAGTTTTTTAAAATTTAGAATAACTTAAATGCAACTTATTTCTCAGTCATAAACTATCTACAATACAGATGCTTCAGGCTTTTTTCCTTTGTAGGTATCCATTTACTGACTGCAGCCTTACATTGCACTAGTCATTTCCTCCTAATTTCCTAGCCCTACAAAGCATTTTTTAACCGTGAATTCAGTGTCTAAAGGCACTAGAGTGACCACCTGGAAGACTGAAGTTCACTATGCCTAGAGGAGGTACAGCACAGGCTCTTGCCCTATTAGATATAAAATATAATTTAACTAATATCTATTTAACTGCAGTCTTACTTTTGAGAGGTCAAGGACAAAGTTTGCTAAAGTCTAATGCTGCTTCATGTTCACACAGCCAGGCTCAACAGGGCTTTCCCCTCCACAGTTTCAGATTCCTCCTTTGTAGTCTAACTTGTCCACGCACATTCCTGAACAATTGTCTGGTACACCATTTAGGGAAAGGGTCATATTCTGTTTCATTTCCCCCCATAGCTAAGTGGTGAAATTATGGTCCGCTAGCAAGGGGATGTTAAATCTCTACCTTCTCTCTGACTTTTGTTCGTGCTCTGTATAGGTGCATGCTCTAAAGGGAAAGGCCACCAGGAAAGAATTTCTGTGTGAGGGACAGAAAGGATATGGAAAAAATATGAGGGAGTTTTCACTAAATTTTCATTCCCACAAGTAGATGAATTTAACAACCCCACCAAACAGAAAAAGTTCATGCTTTTCTTCTCCGCTCTCCCACTCCGTTACTTGTCTAAATAGGTTGTAAGCTCTTTGGGAAGGGACCTGTTTCTTATGGGTCTGTAGCTCCCAGGTTACTTTGGGCATAGTACAAATAATAATAATGGTCTTGATTGCCATCTATCTCCAGATCCATGTTGGCAGAAGCCCTTTAGATGCAGATTTCTCCATTCTGCATGTGCACCCTCTCCTCCACTCCTCCAGATGCTGCAGAGGGCTCTGTAAGGTCAGCACTAAGGTAGGGGGTGAAGAGTGGCAAGGAGGCAGTTGCGGGACACATGTTCCTCCCTCTATCCCTGTGGAGACACTTCAGAAAAGACAATACATCCTAATGCTTAATCATCTTTTCCATGGAGCTCATCCCTATCCCCTTTTATAGCACTTTCTATCCAAAGATAAAAGTGCTTTCCCCAAAATCTTATAGGGATTCCATGAAGATTCAAAGTTCTTTACAGACGTTAAGTTTAAAAGTGCTGGTTAAATTCTAAATTTATACAGCAATATGATCCATTGGCACAGACTCCTGCACAGGTCAAAACTAGTGAATATGACTGCAAGACTTGGGCCTTGCATATCACACTCCACAAAATGTATAACACATTGACAGAGAGAATATGTGCATATTCCATGAGTCTAATCCTCAGATTTAAATCTTATTAAAATGAATATTTTAACTGATTTGACAACCTGAGCAATAAACTCATGATATGTGCTTTCTATATTCAAACTTATTTATTTTCTTTTGTATATTGTAAATCTTTAGTAGAAGAGAGAATGAGTAAAAGGCCAGATGTTCCATCCAGTAGAGGGCAGTGGTTCACAAACAAACTGTATAAAAGATTACATTAATGAAACTTGAAATAACATTGCTTAGGTTACAAAGGTAAGCACTCAATAGTTAGGAAATGCCAGAATTAAGGTTGACTGTGCATAATGATTTATATTAAAACTACATCAAATGTTATTAATGTTTAGTGAGACGCACCCAACTGAGCTAAAACCCCATTCATTATTTTAAATTGAAAAATTCATCTGCCAACAAATAAAATCCCACAGATTTTTTTCCCATTTACAGAAGCATTACAACAACCTGTTGCAACACAGAGCCTGACCTTGGGCCTCATTAACCCCAAAATTTTGTGTTTATCTTATAATTATCACACCTCTTGCATTTGAATTTAGCTGCAGTTTATAACTGGGTAAGGAGGATTTGGGGTGGGGTAGGAGAGTAAAACTTGGTTTTCAGTAAAATGGTTAAAAGTAGCCATCACCAGACCATGTCCTGGCATTTGATCTATACTGAGTGAGTGTCCAGAGTTGCTGTATACACATCCTGTTTGTGTACAAGTTATTTTCTCTTTTATTTGTTCCCAATACATGAAGAACTGAGCAAGAGGCTCAATGTTTGTAAAGTTCTTCGAAGGTTTAAAGCACTACAAAAGTGTTAAAAATTATGAATGTGTTAATAAGCGGCTATAAATAATTCACTTATAACTATTTATAAAAATGAACACTGTATATATATATATATATATATAAGTGTTGTTTATTGTAAGGAAACTTTAAATATAACAAACAATATTGAAAATATTGTTACTAGCATTTATGGCCTTGATTGGAATTCATCATCAGAAAAGTAATCATTAGCATTTTTCTGAATAACATTAAGCTACTGCAAAAAATAAGTAACTTTTATAGATTAAGCATATAGAATCACATACAGATTTTGGTTACCTGATGTTTTCTTCTAGTATAACAAACTTCACTTTTTTCAATAAATCAAAAGTACAAAGGCATTCATATGTGCAACTATTCATATCAGGAGGCTGTGTAAAAAAATTGTTGACACTTGTAAATTCTGCTGAGACTGTTTTTGTTAACAATGTTCATTTATAATTTATATCATATTATACGATATAAATTACATGTTAGTAATAGAATTGTATAATCATAGTTTCATATTCAAGTATGATTGTATAAATTGTCAGAACAGATCACTATAACTACAGGATATATAATTATACCAACTGACAAACACAAATACATTGCATTAGAAAAGTCATTGTCTAAGAAGAAAAGTAAGGTGTAACTTTTCATTTGTTTAAAACAGGGATCAAGCAACCTTGTTGAAACTCTTCTGGTTCTGTCTTGGTAGAACTACTGCAACTTGTCATTATGTGAACTACCTTTCCACATGGAGCAATAAACATGTCAGTATATAATGTGAGAATTGGACTGTGTCTGATACTTCCAGTTATAGACTTTTACTAGTGAGAAATGAACCTTTTTTTCTTATTTTAAGTAAGATAATACTTTCTCCTTCGTCACAGAGCAAAACTTTACCCCATCCTTTGACTGATGCAATGACAGTCTTTTATGATATCTTAGGGGCCTTTGGTCTCTGAAGACCAAAGCAGAATCTGTCAGCTTTAATGACATGCTCTCCAAACATATATAAAACAGCCTTTCGTATTATTGATCTTTTAGATTCACATTCTTTCTCAGACTTGCTGGTAAGGATTTCGGGGACCAAAAATTTTAGTATGGCTTTCAACACTTTATATATTACAGACCAGATTCAACTACTAACGTCAGACTCTACTAAGAGAAAGAGATACAGAGAACATTTGACTTGAAATGTACAGAGAAAAATAAGTGATTTTTAAGGACAAAAATTTAACCCTAGTGTAGACATCAAATAAATATGGGAAAGACAAAATGCATAAATTTTTAAACAAGAAAGAAATTAGAAGGAAAATGATGTAGGTTATGCATGATTAGATAGAATATGACAGTTGTCTACATAAAATACTTTTGCCGTTTTTTAAAAAACATGCTTGCATCAAGATTAATTTGCCAGCTTTCTCAACAGAGGAATATACCACTTATATGTAACAAATAAAAATGCAGTTTATTGCAAAAATATAAAAATCCCCTAAATTGCATAAGATATAACAATATTTTCCAAGTGGGCTTGCTGAAATGTGACATATTAAGCAAAGAGGACTTTAATACCAAATCACAAATGTTAAAATAAGAATTGGGTAATGAACTTTACACAAAATGTATTGTTGTGCCTTATTGTTATGAGGAATTTGGAGTTATTTCTTTTTTATACAGCTATAGTAATTGCAACATAAAATTATGATAATTGTAATAGGCAGAAATGGATACCTACAGCATACCTTCTGTATTATCAATACTAATGAACACTCTGTGCATTAATACTTTAAACATATCACATTCAAGCTAACAGTCTTTCCAGAAAATCTTAACCATTTTATAGAACAGAAGCTGGTTGAACAAATTCATCAGCATAGTGTTTTCTTGAAATCTATTCTTTATGAAATGCTGTATACAAAGAACTGATTTTCAAAAGGTGCTGTGCATCTACAGCTACCCTTGACTTTAACTGGAACTGCTGGTGCTAAGCTCTTCTGAAAATCAGGACCAAAGTCTATTAAATCCCTATTTAGTTTACGGATACATCCATTGTAATATGTAAAAAAGCAAAAACAAAAAAACTCCAACAAACAAAAAAACCCCAAACCCTAAAATCACAGAAAATGCTTGGCATCTACAGGAAGATAGATGTTCTCAGTGGACTAACCACTACTGTGCTATTTTCTTGTAACAGATCTTGTTGTTCCATACTTTATTTCATGCACTGGGATCAGCAATGTCCATGTTTGTTCCAAACAGAGCAACTAGCTGCTCCTCATAGTTTGCAATGTTTCTTTTCATAATTTCCATACAAGGTCCCAAAAGCCTTTCAAATGCCTGTACATCCATAACTAAGATAAAAAGGGGTGGGGGAAGAGAGAGAGAGAGAGAGAATGTAATGTGACCATCAGCTGCAGAAATGAATTTCAGAGTTTATGACATTCATTGTGTAGAATTTTAAATTATAATGGGAAAGGCATCAATGAGGCCCATACTATGTCAGTAAAGCTGGAGATAACTTTTCCCATACGATTCAGACCTAAATAATACCTTGACCCCAATCCTGCAAACATTTATGCCTGTGCTTAACTTTATTAGTAGGAATAGTTCTACTGATATCAATGCATAAGTCTTTGCAGGATCTGGGCTTTAATAATAATTGGAGATATACCTATATTTCCTAGAACTGGAAGGGCCCTTGAAAGGTCATTGAGTCCAGCCCCCTGGCCTTCACTAGCAGGACCAAGTACTGATTTTTGCCCTGGATCCCTAAGTGGCCCCCTCAAGGATTGAACTCACAACCCTGGGTTTAGCAGGCCAATGCTCAAACCACTGAGCTACTCCTCCCCTCATGTTTTGGATGACAATTTAAAAGTACAGTTATCCATATTGGTTCACCAGGCGTGTTAATCAGGAGAACTAAAAATACTGTCGTCAATAATTTATTTTTTACTTCAAGAAACTTTACATTTTAAGAAGTCTAGAACTAACTTTGTATCTATTATGTTAGCACTGAAAAGTTTAGTAAGTCGATAAAAAGTCCATATGCAGGAAAACTGATTTTTTTTCAGTCACACACACAATTTTTCCTACAAGTTTATATAGTACAAATTATAGCATGAACGTGCATATATTTTCAACTTATGTCTTAATATGTTACCTATGGCAGTTCTTATGGGAAAATACACATTTAGATGAAAACATCAAAATGAACAATTCTGTTACACACACACACACCCAATTTTTTGCTATCCTGGAATTGCCAGTAATTTATACATACTTTGCATCAAAACAGCTTTCCTGTTGTCTCATTCTCTTTACTTCCTTTCTCTCTTCAAAAAGTTGCTGGAGCCATGCTCCTGCTAACACATACCTGAACGTTTTTACTTCAGATATAACTCTTTGCTAAAACTGAGAATCTCACCATTTACAGCTTGATATCATGCACAGATTTTAAGTGTTAATTTTTTAATTGTTATCTTTGTTATTCATAAAGCACCATAAATGTGCATAGAGCCTTACAGACAGATAAAAGAAAATGTCCATGCCCATATGAATTTACAATCTAAACTGTATCTGTTGCATAATCATGACTCAATATATTAAATAGTAAAATTCACTTTGTGGCACTAAAATAAACATGGCTGCTTACTTACTATAGATATAGTTAGGCAACACACTCTGTACATTCCATTTGAATGATTCTAATGCCTGGCCTATACACAAAGCTGCACCAGTTTAACTAGAAGTGTGATTTTAAACATACTTAGTTAAACCAGTACAATTGTGTGTGGACACTTATATCAGTTTTGAATTAAACTAAGCTGATTTAAGATAGTCTTACACCAATTTAAGGATGTCTGTGCTAGCGGTGTTGCATTGATTAAGCTAATTTGGTGTCTAAATCAGTTAATCGGTGCACAAACTGTGTGTAGACAAGGCCTAACAGTGTATGGATGTCACACCCAAACCCATCCAACACTACACAAGAAGAGTGTGCTATCAATTTTTAAAATATTTTTTAATAGTTCAGCTAGCAGAGTTTTGTCCGCAGTCTGGGTAGGATATAATGCAAATAAAAGGTTTGAAAACTATCCTCAAGATTAGGTAGTAACTCTTCAGCGTATCTATTTATCTAGGTATTTATACTGTGCCTATCACCATAGTATGATAGCCCACAACTTTGTGAAATTTCTCAGATTGCTTAAATAAGGTTTGTCAAGGAGAATTCAGTGGTTTTTGGGAACTTTGTTTTGAAAACATTTTCCAAGTTAAGATTCTGTGGAATACAAAACCAACTGGGTAACTCTGGGAAGGGCTACAGCACACTGTACTTTTCTAACAGACTATAGTTATAAGAGGTTCCAAAAGGAACCTCGGGGTTAGACTAGATGAGCCTGGCGGTCCTTTCTACCACTATGAT
Organism: Mauremys mutica; assembly: GCF_020497125.1. NCBI lineage: Eukaryota > Metazoa > Chordata > Testudines > Geoemydidae > Mauremys > Mauremys mutica. The sequence goes on along the minus strand of NC_059072.1, from coordinate 28,966,469 downwards.
TCTATAATGGCTTCCGTTGAACTTGGGGGTGGTATCTTGGTTTGCTTTTCTTATCTTCTGCTCAAAGTTATGAGTCTAATGGCACTGAACCTATTGAACAGTAATCATAGTGGTTTCTCTCAGGTATTATCTGTGAGCTCTAGCCAGCAATGAATTTGGTCTGTGCTTGCTCATCTGATGCCATCTTAACTGGTTCTTGTCATCAAAAGAAAGAAGAAAACTTCCTCCCTGAACCAGCCTCCAGTGGAACAAGGTCGCTGCTTTCTCAAAGGTGCCAGTGACCCAACAACTTGCCCACACTGGACCATAACAGATCTTCTTTCTTATCACCACTTCATCTTCCTCTTCTTTGGTCTTCTTTTTTCTGCTTGTTTATCTTTGTTTGGCTGGGGAGACTTATTTTTAAAAACCCAGTAGCTTTGTGAATAAACAGAGAACATTTTGTTTGCTAGCCTGATGTCTGTCATTTAAGAATACAAACTTTGCCTTTGTATCTTACAATTTTCCTAATAGTTAGATTAATAAAATGGAAGGGTTATATAATGATGTGACTGAGAAGTTAAACCTTAAACCATACAAAAGAATCCTATATTTCAGCATTAAGGGATGCATTAAGTAACATCTAAATAAACCATAAACCATGTCAACTCAGTTGGGATGAGTTAATTGTTTTGTTTTGAATGTAGGTTCAGGGTTTTTTTTAAATAACAAAATTACTGAAGGAAAGTTAAGTTAAAGAAATAAGTTTTGCATTTAGTTCTGAATGCAGTGACATTCGTGGTCATTTATCACTTCTAGTACTGAGTTACACAGTCTTGGTCCACTCCTGTGTAAGAGAAGGGAAGACTAACCCTTGAGGAATTGTACAGATGATGGTTCTGGAGGTGGAGGAACAGCTGTCCATCATGAACTTGTGCAGCTAATCCCAGGTGAAGGATTGAAGCCATCTTTCCAGTTCACCACTGCGGTCTCTCAAAGGAGAAGGAGTAGTATTTGTTTTAAATGCCACAAAGATCCAGAAGAAAACACATGTATTTGTACATCATGTCCACAGACAAGATGACGTTCTCTATTAACACAATCACTATTATCTCTGCTCTGTGGCTCAGCCTGAAACCTGACAGAGTGACATGGGCTGGTAAAGCCAGAGACTTTGCTAACGACTTGCTAACTTACTCAGAAATGGGAAGTTAGATTAAATAAGGTAGCATGGAAGGTTGGTTATATTAAGCAGTTGTTTCTTAGGTGTTGGTTGACCACTGGGCAAGGACAATTTTTTATTTGTCTGTTAAGTGTTATGCAGATTAAAAGTACTATGACCTGGTCTGTGCTAGTTGGAAACCATTTTCAATGCCACCTAAAGAGGGAAGACATTGAAGGTCCATGGTTGACACAGTTGTCAATTACAAGTAATTTTTCTAGTGTACGTAAGAATATACTATAACAGGTACAGTACAGTCTAACAGTCCAATGGTTTTAAAGCAATGCTACTGGGTGACTGAAATCTGATTTTATGGTATGAAGGAACATTATAAATGCAGCCTTTGATAAGTAAAAAGATTCTTTTTTATTAGTCACAGCAAGGAAAAATATCACTGAATCAGTACCTAAACACTTGACAGTGCCAAGAGCAAATGCTGAAGCTGCTCGAGGTTTGTTAGTTACAAGAGCAAGTTCTCCAAAATACTGTCCTCTAGAGTACCGGGCTATTTCAACCGCCCCATTCTCTTCTACATCCTGTTTATTCTGAAAAGTCAGATAAGATAAGCATAAGAGACACTTGCTGAATGTACAGTTTTACTCAAAATGGAATTTAAACATGTCTAAAGAATAAAGAAAACTGCAGTGAGATAACTAGAGACATCTGCTGTTTAACATTTAGAATATATTAATGACTTCAAGATTTTGAAAAATTAAATTCATGTTAGGGTTTTTACCTTCCTTTTCATAGTAATTCTCACTTCTCCAGATTCTACAATGAAAAAACAATCAGCCATGTCTCCCTATTAAAAATAAAAAAGCAAGTAATGAAAACATGAATATTGCTTTTTTGTTTTGTAGTAACAGTAATACATTAAAATATATGTAGCCAGAGGCTAACAGCTAATCCTCTGGTACCTAATGCAAAATGCTTTAATACATTCTACTTAGAAATCCACACTCATGGCACAGAAGGATTAAAATGTCCATAAAGAGATGAGACGAGCAACAAGCTCTCCTGAAAGAAAATGACACCGTTGGCTCCATGTAGACCTCAGTTCTAAGCCATGGACAAAACACAGTATGAAGCACCAAGAGAGGCAAAAGAAGATATTGGATAACTTGGAGGATACTTATCCCTATTCCCCAAAACAAACAAGCTGCTTCCCTATGGATCAGTGGGCAAGAGCAGAATTGGGTTGGTGGACAGAAATAATCGGCCTGAAATCCAATTGCCACCTTCTTCTGTTCTAGAGGATTTTGAACTCATAAAATCCCAAAAATTATTCCCGATCATGGATGCTCAGGTATCAATAAGCATAGGAGAGGTTAAAGCCAACATCTAAAGGAAGTCCAAAGGCAACACAGAGTCTGAGTTGCCTGCAATCTACCCTGATGGAATTATCTTCACATTGTTCTTTTTTCGGAACAGAAACAGACACTCAATTATAAGATCCACTTTCAGCGCCTACTAGTACAAGCCTTCCTCTTCTATAGTATTTGCATAGTTTACTTTGTTCTGTTCAGACCAACAAAACAGGTTTCTTAAAATACGGCAGATGAAATAAAGTAGCTGTTAAAGTGGAAAGAAAACCCCCAATCAGACGCTGGATAAATATTCCACAACAGACATTTACCATTTACAGCTTTGTAAAAGCTAACAAAACGTTCCAAATCCCAGAAAGAATTAATTACATTTTGTCATCATAGAGACACACTACTAACCGCAGATATGCGCAGTATGGAAATATAAAAGAGTAAAAAAGCCACTGGAAAATTAATTGAAATAGCCTGCCAAGTATTTGTACAAAACTTTTTTTTTTTTGCTTTAAATTGTTATTTGGAATTTACATCATCATAACAACATATTTCTTTGAACTACACCATTTTTTTCAGACCAGTTTATTCCCTTTATGTGTACTATACTGAGACTCACTTAGTTTAAAAGAATGGATTCATTATAGATAATACAGTAGTTTCACTTATAGACGCAAAAACTAAATCAACTAAGACACTACCATACCTGAGTAATGATTTGTTCTCCATCTTTGTATATTTTGGTGCCTATTACATCCACCACTTTCAAGCGTTCAGATAGCTTTATAAAAAGAATGAGAATATTTAAAATGTTTTGCTAAAAATATTAACCATATGTTTTGCTAATCCTTAATACCTGTTTTTATGGACCTATATACAGTATAATACAGGGGTCTCAAACATGCGGCCCACGGAGCTCCCCAGGGCCGCCCAGAGGGGGGGGCAAAGGGGGCAATTTGCCCTGGGCCCCGGGCTCCGCAGGGGCCCCCAAGCTCCGCAGGGGCCCCCAAGAGAAAAGCGGAGGCTCCCGCCTCCGCCCCTCTCCTGGAGCCTAGGCGCATAGAGCGCCGAGTCTCCGTCCGAGCGCCTGAGCCCCGCCCCGATCCGAGCCGCGTGGGGAGGGGGCGGGGCTGGGAGCTCTGGGCTGAGCGCTGCGCTCGGCGTGGAGCTCACAGCCCCGCCCCCTCACCACGCGGCTCTGAGCGGGACGAAGCTCAGGCCTCGCCGGAGACGCGCTCGGGTAAGGGGAGGGGGGGGAAGCGGGAGCCGCCGGGGCCGGGCCGGGGCCTGGGTGGGAAGCGGGACCCGCCGGGGCCGGGCCGTGGGGGGGGGGACGGGAAGCGGGACCGGCCGGGGTGGGAAGCGGGACCGGCCGGGGTGGGGAAAAGAGGGACCCGCCGCCGCCGAAGCGCAGCCCGGTCTTCGGCGGTGGGGGGCCCCTTCTGTTCCGGGACCCGCCGCCTAAGTGCCCCGCCGCTAAGCCACCAAACAGCTGTTGGTGGCGCTTAGCACTTTCCAGGAGGGAGGGGGGAGGAGCGAGGAGCCGCGCGCTTAGGGGAGGAGGTGGAGAAGAGACAGGGCAGGGGCGGGGCCTCATGGAAGGGGTGGATTGGGGGTGGGGCCAGGGGCAGCAAGGGGGCGTGTCAGTGATGCGGCCCTCGGGCCAATGCACTAGTCCTCATGCGGCCCTCGGGGTCATTTGAGTTTGAGACCCCTGGTATAATATGTCCCTAGCCATCTGTATTGACAATAAAGGGATAAAGAGACCTCTGTTTAACAATTTTCCAGGGAATGGTTTACCAACATACACCTCTACCCGATATAACACTGTCCTCGGGAGCCAAAAAATCTTACCGTGTTATAGGTGAAACTGCGTTATATCGAACTTGCTTTGATCTGCCAGAGTGCGCCGCCCCGCCCCGGCCCCCCCAGAGCACTGCTTTACCACGTTATATCCGAATTCGTGTTATATCGAGGTAGAGGTGTACGTGTTTATTTTCTATTTTTGTAAGGTAAATCTACATGCTCTAAGTCTTCCAAAATACGTACTGGAGAAAGTGCATGTGTGTGCAGAAAAATATATCTTTTAAATGAAAGTATTCACTTTTTTCAACATGCCCAAAGCACTAGTTCAGATTATTAATATCCAGCAAAAATTCAGTTTAAGAAATGGAAGGCTGGAAAGCACAAACATATTCTAATCTTTTGCAGTAGTATGGCCTCTATCCTACAAGTTGATTTGCACAGGCAGACTCCTGTTCCAGGCAGATCCCGATTAGGGGACTGCTGTGTGGATCAAATTATAGGATCAAGCTTTATGAAGAAACTAAAATAGTCAATGGGGGGGGATCAAATTGGAAATTTCAACACTTTTCCTCAGAAGTCCCTTCTCCAAAAATAAAGACGTGCAAAATTTTAATCTAGAGGAAGTTTTTATTCCAAGATAAAACCCCATGCCACAACTACTAAAATAATGCAATTGAAAGCTTACTTCTAAAGATTTAAGGAATGGCAATGACTGAATAAAATTTTCATACATTCTTCTCTTTTTGGCATTGTTTTTTACAATGATTCTCCGGAATGTTACCCTGTCCTGAAAACACAAAGAGAAGAAAAAAAGTATATTAAAGGAAAATGTTAGCACAGGATGGAAAATGCATAAAAGAAATAGGTAAAATTTATAATGATTACAATCAGCCACTAGAGAGCAATTTTATGTGTTTTTAAGTACTTCCGTGAGGCCTTCTATTAAAAGGCGCATAATGAATTTGATATTTTAAATTGTATCAGTTCAAATAACTGATTTTTCTGATAGGAGATCTTTGAAGTCAAATCTCTTGCCCATCTTTTTATACCTCTTTTAAAAATTCATCTTCCTTGGTGATGTTTGCAAGGGTTTTTTGCGCAGGCCCAAAAGCAACACCAAACATTGTGGTGCCCACTCCTTCTCACCTGCCTACTTCTGTGCACAGCTGCTGCCTATTGAGTTTCAGAGTCAGCTGCGCAGCAGCAGTTACTGGCCTTCTTGTCTGCCCAGGGAAGAGCATATACACAAACTGCCCCCAGACAAGATGCATAAGATAGGAAATACAACTGGACATCAACAAAACTGAAACTGACTCTACACAAACAGCTGATGAATCAACAAATGGGAAACTGAAAAGTGATTTCTCCTCCCCACCCCACAATCAGTTTCAGCTCTAGTAATCTTATATTGTTACTTGTAAAAATAGCAATTACAACACTTTCAGATGGAAATGTAATTTTTAAGATGATTTTAAGTGTCCCTTTAAGATCTTGTTTTACTTATAAATTCAGAAGGATGAATAATGTCTGTGTAATCCAACTAAATGTTAGGGCATCCCAAGACAGCCTTCTTAACTAATTACAGAGAATTAATTTGTCTTTCAGACCATAAAAAGGTTCAATTTTTGACTCCTATTCAGATTTCTATGATTTTATATTTTTGAGGCAGATTGGCTGTTTACCTTCCTTTTTTGAACCAACATTCCACCTAATACAGGTTTAGGAACCAGACACATAGACCCAAACTCACAAAGATACTTAAGTACCTAAGCTCCAGATTGAGGTGCCGAAGTCCCAGTTCTGGATCCGCTGCAATCCACAAAACTATCTAGGTGCCTAAACTCGGTGTCTATTTTTCAGAGTAAAAGTTCCCTTGGTGCCTCTGTTTCTGCCTCTGGGCATCTATATCCAGATGCCTAACCTCACCTAACCCCGCCCCCCAAACCAGGGGAAGATATGTGTTCATCCACCTAAGTTGCATGTGGGTCCTGATCCAGCAGGCATGCTCACCAACTGGATCAGATCCCATTCAAAATCCAGCTACCAGAGGAGGAGGAGGTGGAGATGATGGTGTCCACCTTATAACTTTTAATTCAGTGGTTCAAGCACTCACCTGGGAGGTGGGAGACCCAGGGTTCAGTCCCTCTACTCCAAAAACTCTTTCATTATTTATCCACAATGGAACAGCTTCAGCAAGAGAGAGCCACATCAGAATATCCCACAGCTCAGTGGTTAGAGCACTCTCCTGAGAGGTGAAAAACCTCTACTCAATTTTTTTCTCCCCTCTGGCAGAGAGGGGAGAATTGAACCTGGGTCTGCCCACATCTCAGCCCCAGTGAGTGTGCTAACCACTGGGCTACAAGTTAGGCACCACCCCCATTTTGTGTGGAGCAAGGCAGGCACCTAACTCATTCCTGCAAGAGGCACCTAAGCTGCCTGACTCCGAGAGAGGGATTCCCGGTCCTGGATCACTAACCAAAGATAAGCATACCCCTGAAGTCTGGACTTAGGCGCCTACCTCTGAGAGAGGGGTGGGGCTTAGTACACACCCCTCTCATCGCATCTCCCTCTGGCTAGCCTAGGCTGTTTCTCACATAACGTGCTGGCTTTTATGGATCACATTCTAAGGGGACTATCCCTCCCCTTTCATTGTACAGGGAGCCTTGCACTGAAGTTCGCTTGTGGATCACAGTGTGGTTCCTGTAATTTTCTAGGCACCCACAAATAAGGAACCATGACGCTCCACACTGCAACGCCCAAGTCCCTTCATGGATCCCACCCATGCTGCCTAACCTTTCAGGCTCAGTTGCAGACTATGTTTATTACCAACATATATTAGCTTTGTATGACAAGTTTGGAGTAAATGACTCCAGGAAAACAAAATATATAATTTCAGATGATTAAAAAATTATCAGAAACATTGCAGTTAAATCATTTCATCCCACAGTTCTCAGCACATTTATTTCAAGTAATGAGCTTCATGTTAGCTAAACCAAACACATGGGACCAGATCCTTGGCACCACTTCAGCAGCACAAAGGGGCCATAAAACTTCCCTATGTGGGCAAAGGGAATTCCCTGGGGTGGGACAATCCTTTAAGCAGAAAGATGGGTTACCCAACTGTATGTCATCCTCTCTTGTTCTCACACCACCCAGCTCAAGGGGATGTGGCTGGAATGCACTGTAATCCCACTAGTACAATGGCCCTGGGTGGCCATTACAATCTATTGCAATTTAGAGCATCATTCAGGCTGCTCCAAGTTATGTAGAAAGCTCAGCAGTCTAAGGGATCAAGGTGGCAGAAAGCCACCTATGCTCCCCTACACCAAGCACTGCTCTGAATTGGCATCTTGGAATCAGTTACCAGACCAACATATAAGCCTTGAAGTAGAACAGCTTTCTCAAAGTACCTATTGCGCAGATTCCAGATATAGTAAGCTTAACAAATAGCACCATGTGGATTTTTTATACTGTAGCCAAATGCATTCATGTTTTTTGAGATCTAAGAAAATATTTACTATTTGGCAAAATAATTGCCATGTCTCTTACAGATGGAAACATGATAACTAAGCTCTGAAAGTTATTGAGGTATTTTCCAAAATTACTTTTGTTGTAGTACTTATATCAAATTCCCATTCTAATATTCAAGTTTCCTTGAAGCATATGTTCAGGGTCTGAGAAAAGACAGTATTTGTCCAGGATTTTTCTGCAAGTTTTAAAAGGCTTCTATCCTAATGATACATTTCCAATTATAAGACAATATTTCAATTTCAAATAGCTGTAGATACAGCTATACAATTTTAAATTATTTTATATAAAGACAAAAATGTTTTAATGAAAAATACATTCAAACATACATTTCACTTACCAAACCCCATACAGCACCAGGAGATGTAGCAATTATGGTAGCTGCTCTGGGTGTATTGTACATTAAGGCCAACTCACCAAAACTTCCACGGTTATCATAGGTACCAACACACCTCCCAACACCGTCACATTTTACATAAATGTCATATGTTCCTCTGTTAACAAAATACACAAATACAGTGAGTAAACATCCACCCTTTCCACTCCCCCATGTTCCTTCCTGAGCAGTTAGCTGGTTTAGTTTACTACCTTGTTTGTTTAGTTTACCAAGTTGATTATGCACCACGCATTACACTGATGGTACTGCTCCAGAAATACAAATTTTGTTCAGTTAAAAGATACTGAGTAGCTTGCAGGGTCATCTCACTTATTTGTGTTTGCCCTAGAAACGGGGGCTATTTTAAGGGGGACAGTTGCTACTTCTTTGTGAGGACATGGTAACTTTGCACTTGAAAAATAAAAAAAAATTCAGAATTGGAATTACAATTATAAATTACATATAAATAAAATCAAAATGGCAATTATTAAAAAATAAAGATGAACAAATTTTGAGCCTAAATTATTTAACAATTTCTTTTTAACCATGAAACTGTGTAATGTACAAAGTTGTCACAAAGAAATGGTTTCTGAAAACTATGCTTCTCTCCTTAAATTAATTTAAAATGTAAAAGTTCTTTCACATGTAAAATGTTTTTTAAAACAGTAATTGGTATATTGCAATATACAGTTGCATTAGTGAGAATGGTGGCAAAACATACCGTGAGTCCTTATCTAAAAAGTAACAAATACAAAATAAAAATATTGTATACTCATCTAATATAAAGTTTTAACTTTAAACATCAAAGCAAACCTACAAAAGTATTTATCGATAGTTGTTGCTCTGAGAAAGAAGTAAAATATGACAGCCACCAACTCTGATGCTGGGTCATTAGCTTGTTCAGTGCCAAATATTTATAGCCTTCCTTTTTGGAAGTAGCTGGAATGGAATGCATATGTCTCTACAATTCCTTTCCCTTCATAGTCAAGGACTCTGTAGACAGATAGTCAGAGTCACCTACACGTGAAAGCTATGTATCTGGAAGAACTCAATGGAGTCCCTGCAGCTTTCTGAAGAGGAAGTGGCTAAGCCATAAGCCCAGAAAAATGGGAGAAACTTGGATCCTCCCGTGAAGAATCCCAACTCTGTGTCACAGTCTCCTCAGAGATATACAGAGTACATTGGGGATTCTCTCTAGAAGCCAGCATTAATAGCCCTGACTATATCATTGTATCCTACCTGAAACTGAAGACAGAAGGTAGAAAATGTTTAGTGCAGAGGTTCTCAAACTGTGGTCCGCAGATAGTCCCCTCTAAGCTGCATGCCTGGGCGGCTGCACACAACAGAATGAAGGGCCACCCACCTAATTAGTGGAGCTGCACAGGCATGGCCCTACTAATTAGGTGCCTTGACCCTGGAGAAGTCGCACATGTAAGGTGAGGTGGTGGCTTTGGGGGGGAATAAGGGGCAGGTGGGAGAGGACAGTGGGGTGAGAAGAGGGGGCGGGGGGAATTTGGGATGTGCAGGGCTGCGGCGGCCAGAGAAAGAGGTGACTTTCCTCAGCGCCAGGGCTATGGCTGCCTGGGAGAGACGGCCTCCTTCCCAGCCTCAGCTCTGTGGCTGCTGTGGTGGGTGAAAGACCCCCCTCCTTCCCAGCCTCACCTCTGTGGCTGCTGTGGGCGGAGGAGAGATCCCCCTCTTTCCCAGCCTCAGCTCTGTGGCTGCTGTGGTGAGGGAAAGACCCCCCTCCTTCCTAGCCCCAGCTCGGGGGCTGCCGCGGCAGGGGAGAGAGGGAGAGACCCTCCCTCCTTCCCAAACCCAGTTCAGGGCTGCTGCAGTGGGGGAGAGAGGAAGAGATCCCCCTTCTTCCCAGACCCATCTCGGGTGCTGCTGCGGCAGGGGAGAGAGGGTACATCCATCGCATTAGAAAGGTGAGACTACTGATATTAAAATATGATTTGTGTGCTTTTATTTGTAGAACAAAAAAATGTTAATTCTTATTAAGTTTTTTTTATATAGCACTTCTATCCAAAGCGCTTTACCATAGTTAGCTAACGGTACAAACAACATTTGGAAAGATCATTAAATGGTCCACTGAGACCCACAGAAATTTTCAAGTGGTCCGCAAAAAAAAAAGTTTGAGAACCATTAGTTTAGTGCATTGACCTATATTGATGACTTGGTAAGAATTTAACCAAAGGTCAACAGCAGCAACAGCAACACAAAGAGTGCTCCCAAATCACTGTTTCAGCAATTATATCTCTCATTTTACCTATTAATCTGACTATGAAGAATTAGACCTATATGGGAAGTGTAGTTAAAATTTGTGCAATTCTTTGAAAATTTAAGTTTTCTTCTTATGAACAAGAAACTTTACCAACAGCATTGAGAATGTAATAAGGTTTCAATCAAATATTGAATGCTAAATCTTTTCCAATTATTTGTTACATTAAATCAGTTGGTCTTTGTGACAGAACATTACATTAAAGGACCAGTGACATGTTCCCTTGCAAACATTTTATTACAGGTGAGAACAGGCTAGATTTTTTCACTAACTGCTCTCTATTGTTCAACTACTCTTTAACTCTGATAAAATATCTTTGCATTTTCTTTCATACATGCACACAACCTGTCTGATTCAACTGCAAGTATATGCAAAAATATATTTTCATTGATACAACTGTGCATAATCCCTTGTGTTACAATAATATATCATCACTCACCTATCAATTACATAGAAGTTGTCACCATCATCACCTTGATCAATGACATGCTCCCCTCCTTCAACCAGCTTTTCAAACATAGCATCTAATACCTGAGACATCTGTTCCTATTTAAAAAAACAATAACAAAAAACCCCATAAGATGAAAATTATGCTCTAATTTTATGTTATCACCCTCAAAAATACAAATTAACTGTTTAAATGTTCTATTTAGTCTTAAATATTGCACTGGACACAGCTCAGATGATGATAGCACACCTGAAATATATAAAAAAATAATGTTACAATAATCTGTCAATTTATCAGAAAAATAGTGAGATTTTTAGTCAGTATTTCAACTTTTAGTTCCAGCTCTTTCCTTTTATTGTGTTCAGAGCACAAAGACACACCTGCAGTTTTAATGCTGCTGTTGTTCACTTTCCTAATGCAGTGCCCTGTAACAATCCTTTCCAAAACCGTCCCTTCACTTAATAATGCAAGATTACTTGATATCTGGTGTGATACCCAATATATTACTTGGCATCCCCTGCAGCCGCATAAAATACATTAACTGTTGCTTTGCTAACCAATGTGCGATGGCGTGCACTCACCCCGCACTGGATGGGGAAGTGTTAACTCCAAACTATGGGCTGAGGAAGCCATGCCCCCACTTTTTACTGGGCATGCTCGAGGTGTAGCACTAGTATAAAGGGGAGTAGCCCCCCAGCTCAGTCTGGGCTGACCACTGGAGAGGAAGGACACATGCTGCAGACTCCAGCCCGGGAGCTGCCGAAGTCCCAGACTGTGGGAACTGGAGGTGCTGTTACCCAGGCAGACACCAAGTGGGATGCCATTTGGAAGTCAGAGCCCCCGGGAGCAGCACAACCCAAGGAAACCAGAGACCCCCAAGACGTCTAGAGTAAGTGACTGCAGGAGTCATGGTAGGAAGTAGCCCAGGGAGGGACTAGCCATTGTCCCTACAGCAGTCAGTATGTTTTGGGAGGATCCCCACTGACTAAGTGGCGAGTCCACTTGCCACTACCAGGGCCCTGGGCTGGGACCCGGTAGAGCAGGGAGGGCTCAGCTATCCCTACCCAGGCTGCCACCCACCACTGGGAGGCAGCCCAATCCCCACTAGGCCTCCCTGCCCTGCCTACCAGGGCAAGCCTATTGACTTTATACACTAGGCTTCACTGTCTTGAGACAGAAGACAACTTAAATGCTGGCGTGCACTCACGCTGCACTGGATGGGGACCCCCCGTCACACAATGGTAGATATATTTGTGGCAATATAGTATTTACTTGACTTCGATACGTAGCACCTGAACTAGTATGTTTCAATATTGAAATTCCCCATTTATTTATACAATAGCCATATCTTGTGTATTAGTATGTGAAGCTATACACATGTAAATATACATGAAGTTACATAATATTAGTCACATATAATTAGTATCTATGAAGCACACTGAAGATAGATTATAACTTGCGAAGGGGAATACTAGGCACAGAGGTCCCTTGCGGGAGGACTCGGGTCCTACCACACCCCGCCCCAGGAAAAAGCAGTAGAGGTGAGTCCTCCAGGCTGCCTAGAACAGCTACAGGGAAGCAGCCAATCAGAGTCCAGCAGGCTCATATATAAAAAGGAGCTACTGGACACATTCAGTTGCTGGCTGGAGCCAGGGGAGCAGGAAGCTGTTTCTGGCTGGCTGCAGGAATTGACAGAGCAATTGCTGACAGGGACCAGGGGAGCAAGGAAGGTGCTCTTGGCTGCCTGAAGGGACTCAAGAAAGACTTAAGGGTGAAGATGAAAGTACTGGGGCTGTGGGGAAGTGGCCCCAGTAAAGGGAGGCAGCAGGCAGCTGCTACTTATAGGATCCCTTAGTTTGGACCCAGAGTAGTGGATGGGCCTGCCGCCGCCCCCACTAGGGAATTGGCTTAAGCACTTAGAAGGGATGTAGCCCAGAGAAGGGGCTAAAGACCCAGAAGAAGGTCAGCATTTGTGGGAATTTTTGATACCCCCTGGAAAGGGAGTGAACTGAATTGTAAAGAGGGACTCAGCTGAAGAGCTGGGGTAACTGGTGAAGAGCCCCCCCAGGGAGGAAGCCCTGTGGGCACTGCTCCATACCAGAAAAGGGACAAGATGAGAGAGAACCCAGCGGGGGCTGAGAGACCGTTTGGGAAGCAAGCCCATGAGGGGCTATAACCAGGGTACTGGGATAGGCCCTGTTGCCTGTTGGACTTGTACCCCGGAAGGGGTTTGTTTTATTAGTATATAAATTGTGACTCGGCTGAAGGGCTGAATCACTGAAGATCCACCTGACGAGGAGTGTAGCCAACCAGAGGCACCGTGAGCAGTGCAAAGCTGAAAAAAAAGCAGGTGTATCCACATATTCAATCGAGGACTTTCAAGAGAGGCAAGTGGACCCCACCATGTTAACTACATATACTGTAACTTCAGAAAATATGAATATTTAACTTTTTTTAAAAGTATTGCACATGTCAAGACAAACACCTGTCAGGGATGGTCTAGATAATACTTAGATAATCCTGCCTTGAATGCAGAGGACTGGACTAGATGATCTCAAGAGCCCCCTTCCAGTCTTGTACTTCTACGTCCAACATACATAGAAGCAACAGCTAAATTGAGTTTTCTTTTCCTTTTATTAATGTATATCATCTATAACACGTGCCCTTCTTCCTGTACGCATCTGTCAGGGGTTCCCAAATTATGGTATGTGTGTCACTGGTGGTGCATGACCCTGATGTTCCATCAATTCACTTCATCACAATTTTTTAAGAAGGGGACACATAATGTGAATTAATAAAGTTTGGGAACTGCTGATCTACAGGAAGGCTCTATGTGCAACCTTCCCTTTCTATAGACATCTACAGAAATACTTCTGTATTCTTCTCCCCTCTACTGATGGCCCCAAAGGTTCTATTTTTGGCCCTTCCTTCCCCCACCCCATTCCTAAGGCAAAAGCTGATCCACTCTCATGGCTTTGGTGGTGGTGATTTTTAAAATCTTGCCTCATGGGAACAAGAGAATATTCCTGCTAAAATGACCTTCTCCTCAACCTGTCCAGGCTTACATCACTGCTTCTGTCTGTTCGGACCTAACAGATACCCTGCTTTTTTCCTTAATTTAAATGACAACCTTAATTTCTCTTAATTCCTGTGCAACTGCTTCGCCTCCCTTTTTCTACACCTGTGGCCTCTCAGCTGCAAGGGTCACATTCTAACCTCAGAGACTTGCATATAGCTTCCATGCATGTCAACCTGAGTTGTACATGAATATCTGAGGATATAGTTTTGCCCTTAGTGATCAAATACAGTATACAAGTTAGAAAACGAGGTCTATACTGCTGACAAAATATTTCTTAGCTGTTTTAGTGTTTGGAGCCAACTTATGGGAATACATGTTTCCAAACCACTGTGAACCATTATGAAAAGGTAAATCATACGATGCCTAGATAACGTGGGGACAGAAGCAAACCTAAATGTGTGCAATGCTTCAATTGAATAGATAAACCCTGGACTTAACTAGTGCAGTCAGTGAGTAGGATGAGTAGGATTTCACACACTGGATACAACACCGCTTTAATGGAATAAGTAGGTTTATAAAGAAATGTAGCAGACTAATAAAGTGACAGTCTGAATTATGCTTTGGACACTACAACAACAAATATTTTACTTTACCACTGACATATGGAGTCAGAAGTATCAAGGGATACATTCAATTAAATCAACTCTCAAGTAGAAATATAGAAATGTACAGATGGAACTTGGGTTTCACAGTTTAAATACATTGAAGACCTCTAATTTCTAAATATCTTGCCAAGAATGTCTATGTAGACAATTTCCTTTAGATAGATGCTTTGGAACTTAACCTGTTTATTCTCTCCAAGATTCAGAAGATATTTTAAATTCAGCAACTCTATCATATTCTTCAGTTCATGCAACAGATCACACAAAGATTTCTGCAAACTGCACATGCACATTCAATGTGGCATCCAGCTAGTTGCTGATGCAGTACTGATGTTTCTTCTCCCTGTCCAAGTTTCCTCCTCAATAGCTGACCCAGAGAATGAGCTCACACACATAGTATCATTGCTCTGACAACTGGTCCACACATTTGTTTTTAATTGCCTTTCACATGTGCCACCCCAATTCAACAAATGAAAGAGTGTCAACACTCTGAGCACTGGTTTTGCATAAAGCAAGGGTATTGGTACCCGCTGCGAGGTAGGTAATTATGTATGATAATTCCCATATTAAAGATAGGAACATGGAAACAGAGATTAAATGAATTGCCTGGAGGCACCATATTCTAGACAACTAGGCACAGGATGCAAATGAGAACTTAATTCCAATGCTGATTCTCACACCAACCATTTGTGAAGTGGGGGTAATAATATTTCTCCCTCCTTCAAACGAGGTGTTGTAAAGATTAATTAATTCATGCTTGTGAGCACTCAGGACTACTGTGATGAGAACAACAGAAAAGCCCATATTCAGTGCAGCACTGGATAAGAACAAAAGAACAGCCATACTGGGACAGATCAATGGTCCATCTAGCCTAGTATCCAACCTTTGACAGTGGCCAATGCCAGGTGCTTCTGAGAGAATGAACAGAACAGGTAATCATCAAGAGATCCATCCCATCACCCATTCCAAGCTTCTGGCAATCAGAGGCTAGAGATACTTCAGAGCAAGGCTTTGCATCCCTGACCATCCTCGCTAATAGCCATTGATGGATCTATCCTCCATGAACTTATCTAGTTTCTTTTTTAACCCTGTTAAAGTCTTGGCCTTCAACATCCTCTGGCAAAGAGTTCCACTAGTTGACTGTGCGTTGTGTGAAGAAATACTTCCTTTTGTTTGTTTTAAACCTGCTGCCTATTAATTTGATTTGGTGACCCCTAGTTCTTGTGGTCAAGGATTAAATAACACTTCCTTATTTACTTTCTCCACACCAGTCATGATTTTATAGACCTATATCATATCCCCCCTTAGTCATCTCTTTTCCAAGTGCAAAGTCCAAGTCTTATTAATCTCTCCTCATACGGAAACTGTTCCATACCCCAAATCATTTTTGTTGCCCTTTTCTGTACCTTTTCCAATTCCAATATATCTTTTCTTTGGGATGGGAAGACCCGATCTGCATGCAGTATTCAAGATGTGAGTGTACTATGTTATTTTCTGTCTTATTATCTATGCCTTTCCTAATGATTCCCAACATTGTTAGCTTTTTTGACTGCTGCTGCACATTGAGCAGATGTTTTCAGGGAACTATTCATGATGATTCCAAGATCTTTCTTGAGCTGTTGCAGCACACTTAGACCCCCGCATTTTATATGTATAGTTGGGATTATGGTTTTCCAGTGTGCATTACTTTGCATTTATCAACACTGAAAGTCATCTGTCATTTTGCTGCCCAGTCACCCAGTTTTGAGAGATCCCTTTGTATAACTTTTTGCAGTCCGCTTTGGATTTAACTATTTTGACTAGTTTTGTATAATCTGCAAATTGTTCCATCTTACTGTTTACCCTGTTTACCAGATCATTTATGAATGTTAAACAGTACTGATCACAGTACAGACCCCTGGAGGGACACCACTATTTACCGCTCTCCATTCTGAAAATTGACCCTGTGCGTCCTATCTTTTAACCAGTTACTGATCCATGAGAGGACCTTCCCTCTTATCCCAGGACAGCTTACTTTGCTTAAGAGCCTTTGGTGGGGGACCTCGTGGATGGTATGTAGTACATAAGGCATAGATGTCACACACTGAATGGTGATGATAAAAAAAACAGAACTGCCTCATTCCCTGAGCGCTGTCCAGCCAGTGCACTAAAAACAGCATGGGCCTTGTGGGAACAATTGTATGTGACTGTGTAATTAGGACTGTCATAATGCATATATACAGGCAACCCTTAATTCTGATGGCTCCTACTTTTAAGTGCTCTGTTACTAGTTTTTTTCTAATGTAGTTTGTGTTTATATACATATAAAACACAATCAGATGCAGCTTTTTATTGCAATGTGTGCACATGTGCTATATGGAATGCTGTAGTTGGGGCATCCTGATAATCTATACTACAATCCCAGCAGCATTACAAATATGATACATTTGATTTAAATTAGACACATTTCCTTAAGGAAAATGTTGTACTAAACATGCACATTATGCCATTTTAACAACTTTTTTAGTCACTTCATTATTTGTTATTTTTGAAAAAAAAACACAACAAAGCACAGATTCCTCACTGAGAACTATGTACATGCCAAATTTGAAGCTCTATTACAAAGTGGGTTGAGTAGGAAAAACTGCATTTGAAATAATTTAGAATTATTTAGTATATTTATATATTATTTGTTTTCATACTTGGATAATTAATACAGTTGAGTGGAATTTCTTAGGCCATTCAAAAAATAATTACACTTTGGACTGAGAATAAGTGTATTAATGTCAGTCAGAAAAGGAACATTTTTGAGAAAGTGACTGGAAACATGGGTTTCAATCATGACAGCACACTTTAGAATAATAAAAATACCCTTTTTTGATAGAGAAAGAATCATTGCCATCCTCTCACACTAAGGGATAGGGAAGAAATGAAGTTTTCCTAGCAACACATCCACAGTTGATAGTGGATTCATGCACAAAGACTCCTGGCTGACACAAAGGACTTGAATATTACAGTTCTTGTCCAAGATATATTCTTTGTTTGAAATGTTGTGGCTAATGTACTTCACCCCAAAATCTTTGTTACAGCTGGCTTTGCAGGGGAAGGCAAAAAGACCGGTTAAATTGCAATGAATTCACAAAGTAACTTTACTACCTATTCCAAAACAAAATGTATATGAGCATCCATAATTAGCCTGGATACATAATGGGGGAAAAAAGCCTGATTATTGTCTCAGTTACACTGGTTTTACTCCACTACAACTTCAGTGGGTAGACTCTGATCTCACCCTGGTGTAAATCAAATCAGGGTCACAGACTTCAGATGGCAGCAAAGAGAGTAGCACAGTGAGGCTGTCTACACTAGATTTTTTTTCTCTCAAAATTTCACACCATTGCTTCTATCAGTGGTACCAAGAGTGGGATCACAAGTGTACACCAGCTGCTGGTGGCCACACGTATTTGTATAATCTACACCTATTCTGAGCAGGGTTAGACAATACAGTGGTTAAAGTGCTGGTGGACAGTCCATTCTAGTGCTACCACTCCCGGAGCTGTACAGATACCAACTGTGGCAAATTTCAAGAACAAAAATGTCTAGTGTAGACACAGTCTAACAATGCCTTCGAGCACTCTTCCTAATCTCATGACATACAAGATCTGTCTTTCTAATCAATCAAAATCTATCATTCCCTGTAATTATAACCTCATAGCACAGAACTAAGGAAACATTCAATATGTAAGTGGTTGTCATTATGACTGACAGCTACTGAAAAAACATAAGGTTTATTTTTAATTCTCTATTCACACAATATGCAAATTGGCTGCATGCTGAAGTAAAATGGCTCTGACTCACTGGAAAAATAACCATTCTAACACAAATTGATTTTATACACTGGGGCAAAATTGTTTGTTTGATACAAATTAAATCATATTTGATCTCACACTGCAAGAAGAGAAGTTACCTGTTGCGTTTGGCATTGAAATATTCATGAGAACAATATCTTCAAACAGTTGTTTCAAAATGTTATGCTCTACTATACAAAATGAATAGTCTAAAACTTGGCAAAAATTATGCTGGGAGAAAGAATTTGCACAGTTGTCCAAATAAGGAGTGATCACAGAAGTCTTGATGGTGCAGTAAATACAGACTTTGAGACACAACTTTTCCAATGGCTGTTAGGCATTCCTCTTAATTTGTTAATTAGTAAATTTGGCAAGTATGCCCAGAGGGCGCACAGTTTATGCAACTTCTAAATATAAATATCCATGATACATTGGGGACCATGTGTTGTCATTTCAACTTTTTAGTGCCTTTAGGAAAAGAGAATAAAAGAATCACTTGATAGAGTCCCAAATAGCCACATTTTAGAAATTGTATTAAGACAACAGTGTACAATTATAAGTACACTTAAGATTAGTCTACATTATTGTGATGACTGCCAAATTTAGTGCAGTGTTTGGATGGCATGAAGTAAATAAGGGATCAGCCACACATATACTAAATGTTGTTCGGTATTTGGTTTTTAACCACTGCCTCACTATCTATCTATCTATCCTTTAATGTGAATGAGGCAAGACTCCTGTGGAAAAGTTAGTGTAGGATTATTAAATTAGGACTGTATCTCTATGTATGTAAACAAGTGGCTGAACTAACACTGCGCGGAAACTTAAATTCTGGCATCTCCCGCTTTTGAGTGCTTGACTTTGCAACCTTAAAAACACTACATTTACATAGCTTGCGTTTTTTTAGTTTATATGTAAACATACATAAAATATGTCTGTGGCTCAAGGTGTCCCTGCACAATAAAACAGATACAAAATGAAACAGCAGCAACTCTCACCACAATGAACCACCACTAACTTAGAGGAGTCAGAACTTGAACAAGAAAGATAAAAAAAACAAAAAATGCAGAGGTCTAAATTTAAAATAATACTGTAGGAAGTAATAATACTTCTCCCTACTTCAAAAAGAGGTACTATGAAGAGGAATTCATTCATGTGTGCAAAGTACTGATGTACTACTGTGATGAGGACAACAGAAAAGCCATGAGGAAATTTAAAAAAAAACTATATTCAGTCCAGCACCTGGATGAGGTGTAGTACACTAGGCATGAGTTACATACTGAATGCTGGGGATAAAAAAGTCTTGAACTGCCTCATTCACTGAGCACTATCCATTCTGTGCACTGAAAGAGGCCTGGGCCCTGTACGAAAATGTTTTTTCCCAAAATTGCAGATCAACTTTTGTGATGCAACTTATACAGAAGTCAAACTAGCAATACAATGCTGTAGAGCTGTGCGATTCTCGCTTAGTAGAGCTTCTAAGCTTCTAAGCTCTTTATGCTCCCCAGAGCTCAGTTACATCCAGGAGTTTGGCTCTCACGGCAAGACAGGTTGCTACCCCGCAGCTCACAATTACCATTCATGTGTGTATGCTTATGTTCACACCTAACTGGTGTATCTGAAGGTCAATGATTCTTTTAAAATGAGTTTTACAACAAAATTGTATGTGTATATAAGCTCAGTAACACTGTTATAGATAGTACAAACAAGAAATATACACAGCTAAACCCTATAGCATAGTAATTTTTCTATTGTTAGTGACATCTCCCTAGAATAGTATATGATGCTTTTTTCAAGGTCAAGTAAAAAATTACCAGTTTTCACTCCTGGCCCTTCTAACTAGCTAATATTAGTATCACGTTTTAAGTACCATCCTGTATACACACACTGCATGAATAAAATAATGTTTTAGTCTCAATTTCCTTTGAAGTCAGGAAAATAAATATGGTATCTATCTCAAGGGGACTGTGAAGACATTTCTAATAGATAATAAACAGCCATTGAACATAACCAAACATGTACTATATTTACTATATATTCTATATGGATTAAAAACCTAGTCAACAGGAGTCCTTGGATAGGGGCTCCTGCTTCAGATAGGAGAGTGCTTATGGAATGTGATTTGCCCTTTGGAAATGCTATTTAGTTCCTTTTTTTTAAAACACTAGAGAGCCCACTAATTTGCCACCATTTGGATACCTGTGTATCTTATTAATGTCACTTCATAGATTTGGTAACATGAGCCCTTCTGAAAGGGGAGAGAGAGAACAATGCTCTCCCCACTGCACGTCTATTCATCAAAACAGCTGGTCCCAAAGAAGCATCAGCATTTAAATTTGTCGATACAAACTCCCAATGCCTGACCCAGTGATGGTAGCACTTTTTCAACTCAAGCAGGATAGAAAGAATGGAAAGTCATGATCAGTACAAAGACAGAAAATAACTTCCATGAGTCCAAATTTACTTCCCTACTATTCATGTAAAACAAGATATCCTGGATTTAAATGCACTACCATATATGTACAGTTGCAATGGTGCTTGCACCAGCCAATCTGGAACAAGGAGCTGGGCTCCAACTTGACTATTAAGGTAGATGCCACAGGCACCAGAAGTCTTGGATGAGATGCTGGGGGTGTGAAAAAGACCACGATAAAAACCACGATAGGAAAGATGATCCAGTGATTAGGGTTCTTGCTTTGGACTCAGGAGATCTCAGTTCAATTCTGTTCCATCCCAAACTTCCTGTATGACCTTGAGCAAATCACGCGGTCTCCCTGTGCCCCAGCTCCCCAGCAAGAAAATGGGGATAACAGTAGTTCCCTACCTCACAGGGATGCTGTGAAGATAAATACATTAAAGATTGTGAGTTCCTCAGATACTATGGTGAGGGAGCCATATAAATACCAAACATTGATATTCAGTAATTCCTTTACTCCAAAAAGACTCAGTTCACACAGTTCTTTGATTCTATTCTGTTCTTCCTTTCAACAACAATTTTACATAATCTGCTCACAAGTTAAAATGACATCCTGTCATTTACCTTTCACTCACTTTGGTCAATTTAAGATTTCAGCATCGAGTAGGATTCAGCATAACAGTGGGAGGGAAAAGAGGCACACAGAGCCAGGGTAGGGAGCAAAATGAGGAAGAGAAAATCATGGAGAGAGGTGAACAGAATGGCAGGAAGGTCTGGGGACAAAGGACAGTTTTTCTTCAGCAACTCACTAGACGATTAATGACTGCTTCTTGGAACAGCTAGTCCTGGAACCCAAAAAGGGAGAGGCAATTCTTGATTTAGTCCTAAGTGGTGCACAGGATCTGGGCCAAGAGGTGAATATAGCTGAGCAGCTTGGTAATAGTGAACATAATGTAATGAAATTAACATCCTTGTAGGGTGAGAAATACCAAAGAAATGCACCATAGTAGCATGCAGGAAGTATGGGTAATAAGCAGGAAGAACTGGAAGTGCTAATAAATAAATACAACTATGATATTGTTGGCATCACCGAAACTTGGTGGGATATTACACATGATTGGAATGTTGGTATGGATGGGTACAGCTTGCTCAGGAAGGATAGGGGGAAAAGGGAGGAGGTGTTGCCTTCTATATAAAAAATGTACACATTTGGACTGAGGTGGATATGGACATAGGAGATGGAAGTGTTGAGAGTCTCTGGGTTAGGCTAAAAGGGGTAAAAAAGAAGGGTGATGTCATTCCAGGAGTCTACTACAGGCCACCTAACCAGGTGGAAGAGGTGGATGAGGCTTTTTTTAAACAACTAACAAAATCATCCAAAGCCCAAGATTTGGTGATGACGGGGGACTTCAACTATCCAGATATATGTTGGAAAAATAACACAGCGGGGCACAGACAATCCAATAAGTTCTTAGACTGCACTGCAGACAACTTTTTATTTCAGAAGGTTGAAAAAGCTACTAGTGGGGAAGGTGTTCTAGATTTGATTTTAACAAATAGGGAGAAACTCACTGAGAATTTGAAAGTAGAAGGCAGCTTGGGTGAAAGTGATCATGAAATCATAGTGTTCACAATTCTAAGGAAGGGTAGAAGGGAGTACAGCAAAATAGACACAATGGATTTCAGGAAGGTGGATTTTGGTACACTCAGTGAGCTGATAGGTAAGGTCCCATGGGAATCAAAACTGAGGGGAAAAACAACTGAGGAGAGTTGGCAGTTTTTCAAAGGGACACTACTAGGGGCCAGAAAGCAAGCTATTCCTCTGGGTAGGAAAGATAGAAAGTGTGGCAAAAGACCACCTTGGCTTAACCACGAGATCTTGCATGGTCTAAAAAATAAAAAGGAGTCATATAAAAAATGGAAACTAGGACAAATTACAAAGGATGAATATAGGCAAACAACACAGGAATGCAGGGGCAAGATTAGAAAGGCAAAGGCACAAAATGAGCTCAAACTAGTTACAGGAATAAAGGGAAACAAGAAGACTTTTTATCAATACATTAGAAGCAAGAGGAAGACAAAGGACAGGGTAGGCCCACTGCTCAGTGAGGAGGGAGAAACAGTAACAGGAAACTTGGAAATGGCAGAGATGCTCAATGACTTCTTTGTTTCGGTCTTCACCGAGAACTCTGAAGGAATGCCTAACACAGTGAATGCTAATGGGAAGGGGGTAGGTTTAGAAGATAAAATAAAAAAAGAACAAGTTAAAATCACTTAGAAAAGTTAGATGCCTGCAAGTCACCAGGGCTTGATGAAATGCATCCTAGAATACTCAAAGGAGCTAACAGAGGAGGTAGCTGAGCCTCTAGCTATTATCCTTAGAAAATCATGGGAGACAGGAGAGAGTCCAGAAGACTGGAAAAGGGCAAATATAGTGCCCAGCTATAAAAAGGGAAATAAAAACAACCCAGGAAACCAAAGACCACTTAGTTTAACTTCTGTGCCAGGGAAGATAATGGAGCAAGTAATTAAGAAAATCATCTGCAAACACTTGGAAGGTGGTAAGGTGATAGGGAATAGCCAGCATGGATTTGTAAAGAACAAATCATGTCAAACCAATCTGATAGCTTTCTTTGATAGGACAACGAGTCTTGTGGATAAGGGAGAAGCGGTGAATGTGGTATACCTAGGCTTTAGTAAGGCATTTGATACGGTCTCGCATGATATTCTTATCAATAAACTAGGCAAATACAACTTAGATGGGGCTACTATAAGGTGGGTGCATAACTGACTGGATAACCGTACTCAGAGAGTAGTTATTCATGGTTCCCAATCCTGCTGGAAAGGTATAACAAGTGGGGTTCTCCAGGGGTCTGTTTTGGGACTGGCTGTGTTCAATATCTTCATCAACGACTTAGATATTGGCATAGAAAGTACGCTTATTAAGTTTGCAGATGATACCAAACTGGGAGGGATTGCAACTGCTATGGAGGATAGGGTCATAATTCAAAATGATCTGGACAAATTGGAGAAATGGTCTGAGGTAAACAGGATGAAGTTTAACAAAGACAAATGCAAAGTGCTCCACTTAGGAAGGAAAAATCAGTTTCACACATACAGAATGGGAAGAGACTGTCTAGGAAGAAGTACGGCAGAAAGGGATCTAGGGGTTATAGTGGACCACAAGCTAAATATGAGTCAACAGTGTGATGCTGTTGCAAAAAAAGCAAACGTGAGTCTGGGATGCATTAACAGGTGAGTTGTAAGCAAGACATGAGAAGTCATTCTTCCGCTCTACTCTGCGCTGGTTAGGCCTCAACTGGAGTATTGTGCCCGTTCTGGGCACCGCATTTCAATAAAGATGTAGAGAAATTGGAGAGGGACCAGAGAAGAGCAACAAGAATGATTAAAGGTCTTGAGAACATGACCTGTGAAGGAAGGCTGAAAGAATTGGGTTTGTTTAGTTTGGAAAAGAGAAGACTGAGAGGGGACATGATAGCAGTTTTCAGGTATCTAAAAGGGTGTCAGAAGGAGGAAGGAGAAAACTTGTTCACTTTAGCCTCTAAGGATAGAACAAGAAGCAATGGGCTTAAACTGCAGCAAGGGAGGTTTAGGTTGGACATTAGGAAAAAGTTCCTAACTGTCAGGGTGGTTAAACACTGGAATAAATTGCCTAGGGAGGTTGTGGAATCTCCATCTCTGGAGATATTTAAGAGTAGTTTAGATAAATGTCTGTCCAGGATGGTCTAGACAGTATTTGGTCCTGCCATGAGGGCAGAGGCCTGGACTCGATGACCTCTCGAGGTCCCTTCCAGTCCTAGAATCTATGAATCTATGAATTTAACTTCAAAAAGGGGAACTACATAAAAATGAGGAAGCTACTTGAAGGTAACATAAAAGGAACACTCACAAGAGTGAAATGCCTAAAAGCTTCATGGAAACTTTAAAAACACTATAATAGAGGCTCAAATTAAATGTATACCCCAAATAATTTTTAAGAGGATCAAAAAAAAAACAGCCACCATTGGCTAAACAACAGAGTAAAAGAAACAATTAGAAGCAAAAAGACATCACTTAAAAATTGCAACTCAAATACTACTGAGGAAAATAGAAAGGGGCATAAACTCTGGCAAGTCAAGTGTAAAAGTAGAGGTAGGCAGGCCAAAAAATAATTTGAAGGGCAACAAGCAAAACACACAAAAACTAACAGCAAATTGTTTTTAAATACATCAGTAGCAGGAAGCCTGCCAATCAATCAGTGGGGCCACTGTACGATTGACGCACTCAAAGAAGACAAGGTCATTGCGGAGATGCTAAATGAATTCTTTGTATCGGTCTTCACCGCAGAGGATGTGAGGGAGATCCCCATGCCTAAGCCATTCTTTTTAGGTTGAATATCTGAAGAACTGTCCCAGATTGAGGTATCAAATTGATAAATTAAACAGTAGTATGTCACCAGGAACAGACGGTATTCATCCAAAAGTTCTAAGGGAATTCAAATATGAAATTGCAGAACTAATAAATGTGGTATATAACCTATCACTTAAATCAGCTTCTGTACCAGATGACTGGAGGATAGCTAATGTGATGCCGATTTTTAAAAAAAGGCTCCTGAGGCCATCCTGGCAATTACAAGGCACATTGGTTGAAACTACAGTAAAGAACAGAATTATCAGACAAATAAATAAAACACAGTGTGTTGGGGAAAAGTCATCACAGTTTTTATAAGGGAAAGCATGCCTCATCAATCTATAAGAATTCTTTGAGGGCTTCAACAAGCAAGTGGACACAGGTGATCCAGTGGATATAGTAAAAGCAGCAAAGAGTCCTGTGGCACCTTATAGACTAACAGACATATTGGAGCATGAGCATGCATCCGACGAAGTGGGTATTCACCCACAAAAGCTCATGCTCCAATACGTCTGTTAGTCTAAAAGGTGCCACAGGACTCTTTGCTGCTTTTACTGATCCAGACTAACACGGCTACCCCTCTGATAGTGGATATAGTGTATACTGTACTTGAACTTTCAGAAAGCCTTTGACAAGATCCCACCCCAAAGGCTCAAGCAAAGTAAAGCAGTCATGGGATAAAAGAGACAGTCCTCTCATGCATCAGCAACTGGTTAAAAGATAGGAATCAAAAGATAGGAATAATCAGTTTTCACAAACATAAAGAAGTACTTCTTCACATAACACACAGTCAACCTGTGGAACTCATTGTCTTGGGATGTTATGAAGGCCAAAAGTGTAACTGGATCCAAAAAAGAATTAGATCAATTCTTGGAGGATAGGTCCAAGATGGTCAGGGATGCAATGCCATGCTCTGGGTGTCCCTAAACTCAGATTGCCAGAAGCTGAGACTGGACAACAAGGAATGATCACTCAATTAACTGTCCTGTTCTTTTCATTCCCTCTGAAGCGTCTGGCACTGGGCAATATCAGAAGACAGGACAAAGAATTAGATGGACCAATGGTTTGACCCAGTATGGCCATTTTAATGAACTTGAGAGCCACAAACAGAGGAAGCTAACAGGAGAGTATCAGAGGCTAGACCACCCTCATCCTAGGTGGCTGACAGACTGCTTCCTTATGCCCCTATCGACAATGTGTAGGGGGAAAAAGCTGCGTGATCATGGTGGACTTCAGTGTAAATGACATGTGCTTGAGCTCTCATGGTGCCTGTACTAAAATGTCCTTGGAATTTCTAAACATTATAGCATTATATACAGTAGCTTAGGTACAAGTGATTATGGTTTGATATCAGAATCACGTTCAGATCAGTAATATACATACTTGCAGTTTTAACAGGGCCAATTTTACAAAGCTGAAAATAATTATGAGCCTAATCAGGGGAGGAAAAATTTAATCAGAAGAATGTGAATGATAATTGGAAATCATTTATGATACCCCAAAAGCCACAGTTCCACAGTTGAGGAAGAAATCTGTGCTGGTTAAAATAAGGAACCTGGTATAGAGGAGAAATGAAGACAGCCAAAAAACCCAGATGATATAGTCTCATCACACGGTGATGATAATACTCTTTCCATTCCACTAATATCTCTGGAGGATGTTAAACAGAAGCTACTAACGTCAGACATTTTTAAATCATCAGGTCCAAATGAGTTTCATCCAAAAGTTTTAAAAAAGCTAGCTGAGGAGTTCAATGGACCATTAATGTTGTTTTTTCAATAAGTCTAGAAGCACTGGAGAAGTTCTAGGAGACTGGAAGAAAGCTAATGTTGTGTCAATTTTTAAAAAGGGTAAACACGATGAGCTGGGTAATCAGCCTGATATCTATCTACCATATTTTCCGGCGTATAAGACGACCGGGCGTATAAGACGACCCCCTAATTTTCCACTTAAAACATAGGTTTTGGCCTATACTCACCGTATAAGACTACCCCCCCTTCTGAGGCTGAAGGACCCACCACCGAAGACCCGGTAGGGAACCGTTCAGTGAGTACACCCCCCACCCACGTCCTGCCCCCCCCCCTCAGAAACCACAACCCGCCCTGCCCTGCTCCTTGTCCCCTGACCACTCCTTCCCAAGACCCCCAACCCTAACTCCCCCCCAGGACCCCACCCCCTGCCAAACTTGCCCCGCTCCCTGTCCCCTGACTGCCCCGACTCCATCCACCACCATCCCAACAGACCCCAGAAATTCCCACGCGGTGCCTACCCAACCCCCCCTTCCCCATCCCCTGTCTGCACCCCCCAGAACCTCTGCCCGATCCAACCCCTCCTCCCCCGCCCCAGTCCCAGCCCTGGCCCTGGCCTCTTACCTCTGCCGGGGGCCAGGGTCGGAGCTGCTGCCACAGGGCCCAGCTTCCCGGGCCTGGCCGACACCGGAGCCGGAGCCGCAGCCGCGGGGCCCGGCTCCCCGGGCCCGGCCAACGCCGGAGCCGCAGCCACGGGGCCTGGCTCCCCGGGCCCGGCCGACGCCGGAGCCGCAGCCGCGGGGCCGGCTCCCCGGGCCGACACCGGGACCGGCGCCGCAGCCGCGGGGCCTGACTCCCCGGCCCGGCCGACACCCGGGACCGGAGCCGGCGCTGCAGCCGCGGGGCCCGGCTCCCCAGGCCGACACCGGACCGGCGCCGCAGGTAAGCCTTCCCGCCCCCTCCCACACCCCCCCACACCCACATACCCGGCGTATAAGACGACCCCCGATTTTTGGGGGCTTTTTTTAAGTTTCAAAAGTCGTCTTATACGCCCGAAAATACGGTATAGTTCTTGGCCCTATGTTTTAACATTTTTACCCATGATCTGGAAGAAAATGTAAAATCATCACTCAACGTTTGCAGATGACACATAAATTGGGAGAGTGGTAAAACAATGAAGGGGACAGGTCACTGATTCGGATTGTTTAGTAAATTGTAGGCAATTGTACACATTTTAATATGGCTAAATGTAAATATCTAGGAACAAAGAATGTAGACCATATATACAGGATGGTGCACTCTATCTTGGGAAGCAGTTAATCTGAAAAAGATTTGGGGGTCATGATGGATAATCAGCTGAACATGAACTTCCTGTGTGATGGTTGGCCAAAAGAGCTAATGTGATCCTGGGATGCATAAAGAGGGAAATCTCAAGCAGGAGCAGAGATTATTTTACCTCCGTATTTGGTACTGGTGTGACTACAGCTGGAATACTGCATCCAGATCTGGTGTCCACAATTCAAGAAAGATGCTGATAAACTGGTGAGGATTCAGAGAAAAGCCATGAGAATGATTAACAGATTAACAGTGATTAACATGCCTTGTACTGATTGAGCTCCTTGAGACTAGCCATTTAGCTTAACAAAGAGATGGTTACGTGGTGATCATGATTACAGTCTATATGCACTTATAAGGGGAACAAATATTTAATAATGGGCTCTTCAATCTAGCAGAGAAAGGTATAACATGAAAGCTGAAGCTAAACAAATTCAGACTGGAAATAAGGCATACATTTTTAACAGTGAGAGTAATTAACCATTGGAACAATTTACAAGGTTCATGGTGGATTCTCCATCACTGACAATTTTTATATCAAGATTGGATGTTTTTCTGAAAGATATGATCTAGCAATTATTTTGGGGGAAGTTTTATGGCCTGTATTATACTGGAAATCAGACAGATGATTATACTTGTCCCTTCTGGCCTTAGAATCTGAATCATTGCTTTTAAATATTTCCTAAAAAAAAAGGAAATTCACAGACAAAAATGTATTTAAAATAGATTAAGAGCTGAATAGATATTAATTAAATAAAAACATTATTAGCCACCAAAAACTCCCTTCTTCCCATCCACAATACCTCATCTATAATCACAAACCTCTCCTTGCATACTGTCATACAAATCTCAGAGTTACCATTTCATAGCCAGATCATCCTTCATTCACCACGTTGTTCACAATAAAACATCCATACATCTCGCCATCGAATCACAATACAGGAAAAAATTCAATTCAGGTATTGTTAAATGAAGTAACATTTCACTGGCAGTTTTGCAGAAACAGAAAAAACCCAATAAAAATTGGTAAAAAAAGTCTAGTTGAATAACATAGAAAGCATCACAAGGGTGGCACAGAACAGTTACAAAGTAGAGTTTAAGATACCTAAAAATTTCACATAGCACAAAGTTCTTTGTCTGACCTATTTTATATAATATATGATATGAAGTTATTCAACATCAATGTAGAAAGCTGGGAGGAGCACGCAGAATCCCATCCGATTTGGAGGGAATATCTGGCACTGGGTACAGCTGAACATGAAACAGCTTTGATCCAGAGGATGGATGCAAAGCGAGAAAGATGAAAGCAGTGTGCTGTAATCATGGACTCTAACTCAGACAACACATGGATCTGTGAAATCTGTGTTGCTCTTGAATTGGGCTAGTCAGCCACCGTGGGCAACAGGGGGGCCCCCACAGCTCCCTGCCCTCATTTTATACACACAAAACAATTAAGCGTAAACCCTATGCCCTTATAGCCCACTTGGGACTTTAAGGTTCACATGTCAAAGGCCTCTATTACCCATTTGTTTCTTATTACCCATGACAGAGCACTTTAATCCAGTCCAAGATTGTTAGCTCCCTCCCGTGACATCTGCTTATTAGCAAAACAAAAGACATTCCTTTTTCAATACCAATTGCAGCTGACTCATACGCCTAAATATGCTTGAATATTAATTAATATTCTCCTTAAGTAACCCTCTTAAGCACATAATTTACCTTTGTTCCCAGATAGCTGCAACTCTGCCTCTCAAATAACCACACATCTCCATCAAGCAGGCTTAATGATACTTCAAACATCTTTGAAGTCAACATGTGTAAGCAAGCCAAACTGTCTGGCTCCTCCCAGCACTTTCCAACACTGATTGCATAAACTAATACCTGTTTCCTCTCAGAACAATGGTAAAGTGTTATTTAGATAAAGAACAGCAGCAGTGATGTGCTACAAATATATATTTTAACAAGGGTCTTCACCAAAGTTGTCGCTGTAGTTGCATACCAACAGTACTTGCAGACAGAATGAGCTAATGTAACTATTCATTTGCTTTCTCATTTCATCAGAAATGCTCTTCCAGAACTTTATACAAGGAAGAGACACCAGCAGTTGGCAAAGAAACATATTAAACTACACTTTGCTGGCAGTTATACTTCGTTTCTGACAAATGTTGGCATAATACAGTGATCACTCTGTGTAATTTAAAGTTAGGGGTGGAGTGACTGTGATGCTGGCAGATCAGGTGTCAGCTATTGCCAAGGCTGTAGGCATCATCTGAGCACTGACAAATGCATAGCTGGAATCCAGACTAGCTCACCTGTATGTTAATATTGTTCAAGATAGCTACTGAATTTGTAAAGACATGTTTAGTTTTTAGATTTTACAAAATGCTTGCACTAATCTTACTTATGTCTGTATCCCATGATATAAGGAATAATGTACGTTTTACTTTATAACTGTCAAAAGGCCTGCTCTGAACCTGTGAACTCAGGCAGGAGGAGTGATTCCCTTACCCATCCAGGAGGACTATCAGAACTAAGCGGGCCATTGTGAGGCATCACGATACAAAGACTTTGGTAATTGTCCCTACACAAGCTATATGCAGAAGTGCAGGTCAAGAGGGAAATAAAGATGCTGACATGACTATTTTTCATCTCTTTGCTGTTTGGACTCTGGCAGGGCTGGAGCCAGGAAAAAAAGGCAGATCCCCAGGGTCAAGTTGAGTTAGCCCTAAAAGACATTTAGAGCTGACAGACTATCATCTCTCTGACACCTTTTGGAACAATAGGCTGTAACTTATTTGTGTACATAGGCTGCCTGCTCTAACCTGTAAATAATTCATTTATTTTTCCTAGTTAATAAATCCTTAATTAGTTTACTATAGGATTGGATACAAGTGTTGTCTTTGGTGTGAAATTTAAGGTACACATTGACCTGAGGTAAGTGACTGGTCTCTTGGGACTGGGAGCAATATTTTTAATATTTTGTGATCTTTGTTGTAAGTGACCATTTATCACTAAATCCAGCTTGCCCAAGTGACTTGTGTGCCCGTGGGTGACTGTCTGTTACTCCATAGTCAGACTGTTATAGTACTCCAGGAATTCACATTTGTTACTGGGTTGCTGAAATATAATTACAAAACATACCACCAGTTTTGGGTGCCCAGACAGCATGACAATCTAGTGAGGGTGTAGGAATTCTTTGTTTTTTGAATATTTTCAATTTAATATAATCCAATCCACTCCTAAAGTAAAATGTGCACATATAATGAGCTTAGTCATCCCTGACAGAGATAATATAATTATATCCAGGGAGGGATAAACTACATCAGCGGCATGGAAATCATCGTGACCTTCCTTGCATTTTGGTGGCAAAAGAATTTTAACAAGGAGCTCCTGGAAGACCCAGACAGCCCCCTACAGCACAGCACAGCACTGAATGTCAAGTCAAAGAGGCATATCTGGTATATTTTGACATCAAACAGCCTAATAAATTTAATATAAAATAAGTCATACATGTAAATAAAGCTAACTGTGTAACAGGATACTTGCCCTTCAGACGTTCACCCAGTCTGTACAAACTGGCTGCAGATATCAAAGCATTATACCTCTATGCATGTAAAATTAAATGCCCAAAATCTTGGTTAACACAGAAGGAAGGGTTGCCCACTGGTGCCTAGTGTCCTTCCAGAATGTGCAGATCAGCTAAATGTAAATCTCTGAACACCAGGAAAGGAAGAGTTAAAGTAATGCAAATTCAAACTTCAGAAAAAACAGGAAATAAAGTGTTACGGTATAGGCCATCTCCACAATGCAGCTTACGCTCTGCCCTCTGGAGCTGGCGGTAGCCACTGGGAATGGTTCAGTAAGGGGGCTGCCATAATAAGTAGACATGAGGAAGTTCTAAGAGAATGTACTACTATTTGTATTGTGATCCACAGATTTGAATTTCAGCATTAATCTGTGTGTACTACAGCTGCCTTTACTGTTAGGTGTAGCTGTATTGAATGGTGAGGGGATCAGCTGGAGCAGTTCTCACTGTGATATGACAAGAGATACGTGCATACTTTGAAAGATCAACTATGCCTCATTTCAGTAAGCTGTATTTGCAGTATGTGCACAAGGGTGTCCTCTTGCCATGAGGATTGTCAGCAGTCTTGTGACAGTGGCCTCCAAGGCTTAGTGAGGGTGAGTGAAGGCAATGTCTCAAAGGAAATCCTCAGGGCAAAGGTGAAGAAGTGGTAACATTTAGCAAGTCTTGGGTGGTTTGTGTGGAATAGGCTCAGTATTTCAGAGTAGGCCAGGTGTAGTCAGCTATGCCAGACCTAAACCTCAGTTTTGCCTTAGCAAAGAGAAAGTTTTACACTTTGTCCTACAGGGTTCACATGGTCTGTTCCTAAAGTGTTCTATAGTATCTGGAAGGGCAGAATGCTAGCATGTGCATTCGGAGTCAGCCAAGGCATCGTTCAGAAGGCAGAATTAAGGCTGTCATGTGGGGAAGGGAGTATACCTTAACTTTGTATTTTCTGTTTTTTTTAGGACTGATTACTAAGGGACAAAGTGATAAACAATTCAAGGTCGTTGTTGGCATTCATGGAGTAGCTGCAGATGGTGGAGTGATCCTTCTGGGCCCAAGAAACAAGCACTGACTGGTGGGATTGCATCGTAACACAGGCTTGGGACAATGAGCAGTGGCTGCAGAAATTTCAGACAGGAAAGGCACATTTCTGGATTTGTGTGCTGAGCTCACCCCAGCCCTCCAACATATGGACACCAGAATGAATGAGAGCTGCACTGATGGTTCAAAAGCCAGTGGCAGTTGCAGTGTTGAAGCTTAGCTGGAAATCATTTTGGAGTTGGAAAATCCAGTGAGGTCATTGTCATGCAAGCATGTAGGGTCATTAATCCTGCTACACAGAAGCGTGATTGTTAAGCACATGGCAGATATTGTGGACTGATCTGTAGCTATGGGGTTCCCAAACTGTGGTGGAGTGATAGACAGCACGCACATTCCTATTTTGGCCCCATCCCACCTTGCTACAGAATACCTCAACAGAAGGGGCTACTTTTCTATGGTTATACAAGCAGTGGTCGATCACCAGGGACACTTCATTGATACCAATGTGGGCTGGTCAGGGAAGGAGCATGATGCTCACATCTTTAAGGACATAGGAGTGTTCAGGAAGCTGCAAGCAGAGAACATTTTTTCCTAACTTGTGGATTACCATTGGTGATGTTGAAGTGCCAATAGTGATCTTGGGGGACTCAGCCTACACCTTGCTCATGAAGCTGTACCCTGGCCACTTTGACAGAGCCAAGGAAATATTCAACAACTGACTCAGCAGATGAGAATGACTGTTGAATGTGCTTTTGCAAATTAAAAGGATGCTGGTGGTGTTTACTCACTAGATTAGAGCTCAGTGAGAAAAAATATCCCAATGGTTATAGCTGCCTGCTGTGTCCCATATAATATCTGTAAGGCAAAAGCAGAAAAGTTGCCACTGGGGTGGAGGTGGAGCAGCTGTCTGCTGAGTTTGAACAGCCAGACACAATGGCCATTAGCGTTCATTGCAGAGCTATGCGGCTGAGGGAGGCCTTAAAAGAGCACTTTAAAGGTCAGCCACAGTAATGTGCTGTGCTGGACAGTGATCTGTCTGGCCCTGAAATTTTGGGAGTTGTTTGGAATTGTGTAGTGCTTGTAAAAGCAGCAAAGAGTCCTGTGGCACCTTATAGACTAACAGACGTTTTGGAGCATGAGCTTTCGTGGGTGAATACCCACTTTGTCGGAAACAGTTTTTAAATAAGCCTCTGAAAAGGCAAAACATTTTACAATCATGTTAATGTATTTCATTTTCACTAATACCAGGGTTATGTTACTTGGTACTAAAGGAAAGAACTGTGCTGTATACACCTCACAAATTTTCATAATACTTTTTTTTTTGTGAAATGTGCATCTATACAGCTTACAAAAAGCTCAAGACGAGCAGCAGCAAATCTATTATTACCTTACAAGATGTAAGTTTGTTTCAAGAATGTCTATACCAAACTCTAACTGAATTCAATCTTATTGACACTACTAAATATTGGCAAAAAGAACAGGAGTACTTGTGGCACCTTAAAGACTAACAAATTTATTGAAGCATGAGCTTTCGTGAGCTACAGCTCACTTCTTCGGATGCATAGAATGGAACACACAGACAGGAGATATTTATACATACAGAGAACATGAAATGGTGGAAGTATGCATACCAACAGGAAGAGTCTAATCAATTGAGATGAGCTATCGTCAGCAGGAGGAAAAAAACTGTTTGAAGTGATAATTAAGATGGCCCATAGAAGGTGTGAGGAGAACTTAACATAGGGAAATAGATTCAATTAATGTAATGACCCAACCATTCCCAGTCTTTGTTTAGACCACAGGTAATTGTGTCTAGTTTGCATATTAATTCGAGTTCAGCAGTTTCTCTTTGGAGTCTGTTTTTGAAGTTTTTTTGTTGCAAAATTGCCACCTTCAAGTCTGTCACTGAGTGGTTAGAGAGGTTGAAGTGTTCTCCCACTGGTTTTTGAATGTTATGATTCCTGATGTCAGATTTGTGTCCATTTATTCTGACACAAATCTGACATCAGGAATCATAACATTCAAAAACCAGTGGGAGAACACTTCAACCTCTCTAACCACTCAGTGACAGACTTGAAGGTGGCAATTTTGCAACAAAAAAACTTCAAAAACAGACTCCAAAGAGAAACTGCTGAACTCGAATTAATATGCAAACTAGACACAATTACCTGTGGTCTAAACAAAGACTGGGAATGGTTGGGTCATTACATTAATTGAATCTATTTCCCTATGTTAAGTTCTCCTCACACCTTCTATGGGCCATCTTAATTATCACTTCAAACAGTTTTTTTCCTCCTGCTGACGATAGCTCATCTCAATTGATTAGACTCTTCCTGTTGGTATGCATACTTCCACCATTTCATGTTCTCTGTATGTATAAATATCTCCTGTCTGTGTGTTCCATTCTATGCATCCGAAGAAGTGAGCTGTAGCTCACGAAAGCTCATGCTTCAATAAATTTGTTAGTCTTTAAGGTGCCACAAGTACTCCTGTTCTTTTTGCGGATACAGACTAACACGGCTGCTACTCTGAAACCTACTAAATATTGCTCACTGTAAAGAATCTCTTACCGGATCTAGGTTCTTAAAAAGAAGAATGTCCTTGCAAGCCTCTTGCAATCTGTTTCGTTGATCATCTGTTTTGGGGTAAATAATCTGAAAGATATAATAGAAATTTCTGGTTTAATTTTCTTTTCTCAGTGCAGAACCTTAAAAATGAAATGAGCACATAGCTGAACTCTGAACTAACCCTGCTAACAAAGTTTATATAACAGTATGACACCCTTGGCAGCATTCTTGTCTCAAAACCATAAGGACTTGGGTACATATTCAATAAAGACATTACACCACAGCAGTGCTTAATTTGTAAGGAAAGAGGTGCCAAGGCTCAAGCAATTTTTTACATTCATAACTGATCCACCAAGCCCAGAGATGCCAGAACTATGAACGGCCAAGCCTATGGGTGCCAGGGCTCAGCCCTGGCAAACCCTGGCACAAATTAAGCACCGCACCACAGTATTAGGGAGAGCAGCATTAATCTGTTTGTGCTTATCCAGCCACTATACCACTAACATCCAATTCATTTTTGCAAATCCTCGTGGGATACCTTGAGAGTTCAAATTTTATTATCTAAAACAACTTACTATTGTTCTCAGTTTATGTTTCAAACATATTGGGGTGATATGTAACACCAAAGTCATGCGTCCCCTTGGAAATGTTTTTTATTTGCCATGAGTATTTCCCATATCATTTTCCAACACTTTTGTACATCAGATCTGGGTTAATTTACATCAGAATTTTCACACAGTAAATAACAAACTGCATAGCATCCAAGTGGGGTACAGATGTACTAAATCAGAAAAGAAGACCAACCCATCCCAGTTTAGTAACGTGATTGGCAACCAAATTGTTTGTTTCATTCACAGTCTTAAGAAGGTGTAATGAAGCATCATAGCTGTAACACCATATGTAAGGTAGCTTACATATGGTGTTACTTTTAAAATATTGCAATCAACTGAGTTGAGGCACAGCTTCAAAAATTGCCTCAAAATCATACTTGCACTACTTTATCCTCAAAGTTAATGTAATACCTTTGAAGGGGTGACTTACTGAGTTATTAAAAATATTAGTTTTGTTAATTCAAACAAATAACTATTGCATTTCTAAATTAGAAAATATCTATGCAATTTAATCTTTTTCCCCCTGGAAAGATATTAATACTGCTGCAAAATTGTAAGGCTATTAAGTGACTACTTTAAGAGCACAGGGCCCTTTGGGCAAATATATCATTGAACAAGAAAGGTCTCATCAAAAGTCTAGGTATCACAGAGGAGATTACTCAAAACATTTTTTAATATTTTAAAAATTGGGCCCTACACAGGGACGTAGTATAGGAATTAAAGGGATGACAGTTCTTTGGAACAAAGTCTCATACACTGTCAAAGAATACTGAAAAAGAATAGTTACATTGGTTCCATAACTACTATCATCAGTGACATCTTTGTTTTTATTTCTAATGTCTGAAAACTGAGAGGTAAGCATTTCACCCAATGAGTTACATACCCTTGACTCTGTGTCATCCTCTTCTTCATCAGGATTGTAAGCTTCTGCACATACTAAAACAAAACAAAAATGAAGAGTTTAAGCTGATTCTCAAAAGGCAACATATTCTATAAGCATTTACAGAAATAATAATAGGAAACACACCATGTGCAATACTGAATTGTAGTAACTGATAATTTCTCTCTATTCTTTTCCTGTTAAGGGCTACTATTTCATGAAGCATAGTATAGTTGTTAAATATTTATATTACACTAGTGTCCAGAGATCCAAACCAGGTGTGGAGCTCCACTGTGCTACGCATCCTACAAACTGCCTACAATGTCCATTTTATAAAACTTTACAGTTTCAATAATTTAACGAGCCCGATACAACTCTCTGTGGAATCAATGGAAAGCCTCCTGCTGATTTTACTACAGTTGGATTAGGTCCAAAGTAAATGAAAATATGCCCATAAAAAGGAAATTTTAAATCTGTTGAACAACTACAGTATTGTATCTCTAAATAAACAAAATATTCTTATAAACAGTATTATGGTAGCTGTAGTATTTCAGTGATGACAGTCAGGTTTTAGGGTAACCTATTTACTTAAAAATAACTCAAAGTAAACAGTAGTGATATGTTGTAAATCTAGCATGGCTGTATGCTCTGTCTCACACTCTGCAACTGGTTTCTGTCTGTCTGTGAGAGTTAGAGTGTCAAGAGGAAGCATAGTTCAGTACTGCATAGTGTCTTGCAGCAGGTATAAACACAACGACAGTATAGCACACTTCTCATTTCCCCCCCCACCTCCAATTCTCTACGCTAACAGATTCTAACAAAAACATTTATTTAACTTGATATCTTTTATATTATTATCACAGTATCAACAGGTCTCAGTCAGTCTTTTCAGACTTTTTAACAGCCTTCTAGATCTATTGAGAAGAAAACTGAATTTAGGTTTATCTATGTCTTAAATAATCTTTTTAATCTCTTCACACAACCAGAAGCTGGATCAATCCATTAAGGTATTTTTGTCCTTTTAGTGTATCTGTTCTCCCTTCACTCTTCCTTGATATATGTTCATTCTCACTCTGTCTCATTCTTTGGACATTAGCAGCTTCCTTCAAAAAATGGTTTCCATTTTCTATCATAACTGACTACTGATGATGTGACGTTTCTTTAATCACTGTAGTTTGTTCTGGACAATGCAGAATCTATGGTTTATTAATTGATAAAGGCCTTGTTCTTCTGTTATAATTTTGATCTGTCAATCTTTTTTCCAGGACTAGAGAGTTATCTGTCTTCCTTTGGTTAGGTCTTATATCTTGTAATTGAGTATGTATCAGGGCCGGCTCCAGACCCCAGCGCGCCTGGGGCGGCATTTTGCCGGGAGGGCGGCAGGCGGCTCCAGCGGACTTCCCGCAGTCATGACTGCGGAGGGTCCGCTGGTCCTGCAGCTCCGGTGGACCTCCCACAGAAATGCCTGCGGAGGGTCTGCTGGTCCCGCGGCTCCGGTGGAGCATCCGCAGGCATGCCTGTGGGAGGTCCACCAGAGCCACGGGACCAGCGGACCCTCCGCAGGCACGTCTGCAAGAGGTCCCCCAGAGCCGCGGGACTGGCGACCGCCAGAGCGCGCCCCGCCACCCTGCTTGGGGCGGCGGAATTCCTAGAGCCGCCCCTGGTATGTATATGTTTATTTTATAACTGTTCAGCCAGTGGTTTTCAACATTGCAGAAGCATTGCTCTGTAGCTGAATAACATTAAATGTGCAATTTCTTTTCCATCAGTTGCTTATTTGAGCTATTTCTTCACTCTATAGACTCCACAATATACTAATTCATTTGCTTGTGGGTATTTCAAGATGAGATATCATATGCTGAAATTCATAAATTTTATACTCTATTCTTGAGCTGTGGTCCATTGTGTTATTATAGTCCTTGAAATGTCATGATGTGCAAACATGGTTTTAACATTCCTGAACACAGCTGATGCTGTGGTATCATAAAGTGTCACTACTGAAAAGTTGCTCCATTATGATCAGGAGATCATGTTTTCCCAATACAAACAAATCAGCTCCGACTATGTCCTATGGGATTACAGGCTGCCCATGCAGTGTTAAAGGTTTTCTATGTTGTGCATTTCTGAGCTCCAGACAAGTTACACACTTCCTCACTATTACTCCAATACAACTATTCATCTGTGATCAGAATACACTTCTAGAGCTCTTTTTTGACCAAGTCATACCTAGATATCTTTCATTCCATTCATGGCTGATAGCTTGTATTACTTTTCCTTTCTAGCTCATCCCACATTCCTGGTTATAAAGAACGTGAAGCTTTTATCATAGTCACATTCACTGCTACTGCTCACTCCAGATCATTTTATGTAATAGTCACCATTGTTAGCCATTCTATTCTATAAAGCAGCCCTAGTTTCATGTGATACAGTATAGTATGTATAATTATCATGCAAGTACTAAAAGGAAACATAATATAGACAGCCACCATTTCCCCCCACAGCTTAGTTTGACAAAGTAAAACTGTTTATTTAAATCTTCCAATTGTGTACCACTTAGCTCATTCACTGAGATGGACATTCGAACACAGAGAACCCTGAATAAATCAACAAGGCTAGGATTAAAGAAAAATTCCAAAGAAAAATATGAGTTACTGAAGTGCATTACATTACCAATACCACACATGCTGGGAATTGCAAACAAGTGAAATAAGTTGCCTTGTCAGGAGGAAGATTTGGGCTTTGTAAATTATGGTTCATCCATTCATTCAAGGTGAAATCCAGAAAGCATTTCACTGATCACTATATACAGTATGTTCTATCTTATAAAAACAAATGGAAATAAAATTACTTCACAAATGAATCCATTCCTAAATTAAAATAAATATATAGCTCACTTACATTCAGAACATAGAAAAGGTAATACTATTTGTATAGTAGCTATCCATCCCCTTGCTATACTGAAAAATTAAGGGTTTCAGAGTAGCAGCCGTGTTAGTCTAGATCTGTTGTTTTTTTTTAATTAAGAGGACTTCAATAACTAAATAATTAATGATATTATACGTAATTCATTACACTAAACATATGGGGAGAGAAAAGTCAACATGCTTTCACCATTGGTAAGCTCTCAATTTATGCATACTTTGCATACACAAGAAAATATTATTAGAAAGAGATCATGGTGTATCACGCTGATAGTGTTAAATAACTTTTCTACTCCACACTGTGAGTAGGGAATATACTTCCTTTTATAGTTTACATTTAATCTTTGCAATATTTATTATCAGTTTCTGACTTCCACTTGGTCAAGATTCAGAGGGGTAGCCGTGTTAGTCTGGTTCTGTAGAAGCAGCAAAGAATCCTGTGGCACCTTATAGACTAACAGACGTTTTGCAGCATGAGCTTTCGTGGGTGAATACCCACTTCTTCAGATGCAAGTGGTGGAAATTTCCTGGGGCAGGTATATATAAGCAAGCAAGAAGCAAGCTAGAGATAACGAGGTTAGATCAATCAGGGTGGATGAGGCCCTGTTCTAGCAGTTGAGGTGTGAAAACCAAGGGAGGAGAAACTGGTTCTGTAATTGGCAAGCCATTCACAGTCTTTGTTTAGTCCTGAGCTGATGGTGTCAAATTTGCAGATGAACTGGAGCTCAGCAGTTTCTCTTTGAAGTCTGGTCCTAAAGTTTTTTTGCTGTAGGATGGCCACCTTAAGATCTGCTATTGTGTGGCCAGGGAGGTTGAAGTGTTCTCCTACAGGTTTTTGTATATTGCCATTCCTAATGTCTGATTTGTGTCCATTTATCCTTTTCCTTAGAGACTGTCCAGTTTGGCCGATGTACATAGCAGAGGGGCATTGCTGGCATATGATGGCATATATTACATTGGTGGAAGTGCAGGTGAATGAACCGGTGATGTTGTGGCTGATCTGGTTTGGTCCTGTGATGGTGTTGCTGGTGTAGATATGTGGGCAGAGTTGGCATCGAGGTTTGTTGCATGGATTGGTTCCTGAGCTAGAGTTACTATGGTGCGGTGTGCAGTTGCTGGTGAGAATATGCTTCAGGTTGGCAGGTTGTCTGTGGGCGAGAACTGGTCTGCCACCCAAGGCCTGTGAAAGTGTGGGATCATTGTCCAGGATGGGTTGTAGATCCCTGATGATGCGTTGTAGGGGTTTTAGCTGGGGACTGTATGTGATGGCCAGTGGAGTCCTGTTGGTTTCTTTCTTGGGTTTGTCTTCCAGTAGGAGGCTTCTGGGTACACGTCTGGCTCTGTTGATCTGTTTCCTTATTTCCTCGTGTGGGTACTGTAGTCTTGAGAATGCTTGGTGGAGATTTTCTAGGTGTTGGTCTCTGTCTGCGGGGTTAGAGCAGATACGGTTGTACCTCAGTGCTTGGCTGTAGACAATGGATCTTGTGGTGTGTCCGGGATGGAAGCTGGAGGCATGAAGGTAGGCATAGCGGTCGGTAGGTTTTCGGTATAGGGTGGTGTTGATGTGACCATCACTTATTTGCACCGTGGTGTCTAGGAAGTGGACCTCCCGTGTAGATTGGTCCAGGCTGAGGTTGATGGAGGGGTGGAAGCTGTTGAAATCGTGGTGGAATTTTTCCAGAGTCTCCTTCCCATGGGTCCAGATGATGAAGATGTCATCGATGTAGCGTAGGTAGAGAAGGGGCGTGAGTGGACGGGAGCTGAGGAAGCGTTGTTCCAGGTCGGCCATAAAAATATTGGCATATTGTGGGGCCATACGGGTGCCCATAGCGGTGCCACTGATCTGGAGATATATATTGTCAGCAAATTTGAAATAGTTGTGTGAGGATAAAGCCACAGAGCTCAGCAACCAGGTGTGCTGTGGCATCATCAGGGATACTGTTCCTGACAGCTTGTATTCCATCAGTATGCGGGATGTTTGTGTAGAGAGCCTCTACATCCATGGTGGCCAGGATGGTGTTTTCTGGAAGGTCACCAATGCATTGTAGTTTCCTCAGGAAATCAGTGGTGTCACGGAGATAGCTGGGAGTGCTGGTAGCATAGGGTCTGAGTAGAGAGTCTACATATCCAGACAGTCCTTCAGTGAGAGTTCCAATGCCCGAGATGATGGGGCGTCCAGGATTTCCGGGTTTGTGGATCTTGGGTAGTAGATAGAATAACCCTGGTCGGGGCTCTAAGGGTATGTTGATTAGTTCTGGTGTTAGTGTAGGGAGTGTCCTGAGTAGATGGTGCAGTTTCTTAGTGTATTCCTCAGTGGGATCTGAGGGAAGTAGCCTGTAAAATTTAGTATTGGAGAGTTGTCTGGCGGCCTCCTTTTGGTAGTCAGACCTGTTCATGATGACAACAGCACCTCCTTTATCAGCCTCTTTGATTATAATGTCAGGATGGTTTCTGAGGCTGTGGATGGCATTGCGTTCTGCACGACTTAGGTTGTGAGGCAAGCGATGTTGTTTTTCCACAATTTCTGCCTGTGCACGTCGGCGGAAGCATTCAATGTATAGGTCCAGACTGTCATTTCGACCCTCAGGAGGAGTCCATGTGGAGTTCTTCTTCTTGTGCTGTTGGTGGGAGGGTAACTGTGTATCCGTGCGCTGTTCAGTGTTGTCCTGAAAGAATTCTTTGAGTCGGAGACGGCGAAAGTAGGCTTCCAGATCACCGCAGAACTGTATCATGTTGGTGGGGGTGGCAGGGCAGAAAGAGAGTCCCCGAGATAGGACAGACGTTTCTTCTGGGCTGAGTGTGTGGTTGGATAGATTGACGATATTGCTGGGTGGGTTAGGGGTACCACGGTTGTGCCTCCAGCTTCCATCCCGGACACACCACAAGATCCATTGTCTACAGCCAAGCACTGAGGTACAACCGTATCTGCTCTAACCCCGCAGACAGAGACCAACACCTAGAAAATCTCCACCAAGCATTCTCAAGACTACAGTACCCACACGAGGAAATAAGGAAACAGATCAACAGAGCCAGACGTGTACCCAGAAGCCTCCTATTGGAAGACAAACCCAAGAAAGAAACCAACAGGACTCCACTGGCCATCACATACAGTCCCCAGCTAAAACCCCTACAACGCATCATCAGGGATCTACAACCCATCCTGGACAATGATCCCACACTTTCACAGGCCTTGGGTGGCAGACCAGTTCTCGCCCACAGACAACCTGCCAACCTGAAGCATATTCTCACCAGCAACTGCACACCGCACCATAGTAACTCTAGCTCAGGAACCAATCCATGCAACAAACCTCGATGCCAACTCTGCCCACATATCTACACCAGCAACACCATCACAGGACCAAACCAGATCAGCCACAACATCACCGGTTCATTCACCTGCACTTCCACCAATGTAATATATGCCATCATATGCCAGCA
Source organism: Mauremys mutica (assembly GCF_020497125.1). Classification (NCBI taxonomy): domain Eukaryota; kingdom Metazoa; phylum Chordata; order Testudines; family Geoemydidae; genus Mauremys; species Mauremys mutica. Next base: position 28,923,067 of record NC_059072.1, on the reverse strand, counting down.
ATGCCCCTCTGCTATGTACATCGGCCAAACTGGACAGTCTCTAAGGAAAAGGATAAATGGACACAAATCAGACATTAGGAATGGCAATATACAAAAACCTGTAGGAGAACACTTCAACCTCCCTGGCCACACAATAGCAGATCTTAAGGTGGCCATCCTACAGCAAAAAAACTTTAGGACCAGACTTCAAAGAGAAACTGCTGAGCTCCAGTTCATCTGCAAATTTGACACCATCAGCTCAGGACTAAACAAAGACTGTGAATGGCTTGCCAATTACAGAACCAGTTTCTCCTCCCTTGGTTTTCACACCTCAACTGCTAGAACAGGGCCTCATCCACCCTGATTGATCTAACCTCGTTATCTCTAGCTTGCTTCTTGCTTGCTTATATATACCTGCCCCAGGAAATTTCCACCACTTGCATCTGAAGAAGTGGGTATTCACCCACGAAAGCTCATGCTGCAAAACGTCTGTTAGTCTATAAGGTGCCACAGGATTCTTTGCTGCTTGGTCAAGATTGGATTTTTTTTAATTTACACACCCACCCACACCATTCTCTTTACTTATGTGGTTAGTTGCAGCTCACAGTACTACAAATATAATTTATTTACTGATTCTAGACATTTTTTAACAAGAATTAGTTACAATAAAATTAATTGCACAGGAAAGTATCTTAAAATCATATCCTCATTATAGAATAAACTGTAACAGTAACTATTAAAGCATATTTCACACTTCCAGAAGCTCATTAGTGTAATGGAAGAGCTATCACTTACTAAAGGAATCACTCAGTTTCTTGTATCAAGTGACTATCAAGAAATAACTCTATAAAATAAAGGTTGAGTAGTGCTACGTTACATATATTTAAGGCAGCAACATCATCATATAAAAGGTTCCATCTGATTATTGGTGTATAACAGCACTTAGTGATCCAAGACTCCTCACACAAGATAGTGTGTATATAGACACCATGGGCAGTGGCTTTGGAATGCAGTTATGGTCAGAAAGAACAGCAACATCGATTTAGCAGGTCTGGTGAAGACACGCTAAGTCGATGGCAGAGCACTTTCCTGTCAAATTCAGTACTCCACCTCTCCTAGAGGCAGATGCTAAGTTGACAGGACAGCGTCTCCCATCAACATAGCATAGTGTAGATACCGCTTTAAGTCAATGTAAGTTACATCACTCGGAAGGGGTGATTTTTTCATATACAACCCACAATGTGTAATAAGTTGAGAATCACTGATTTTTATACTATTATTCCTGGGGAAATTCTGCACCACTGCAAATGGGCAGAATTCATGTGCCACACAGAATTTTTTTTTCCAGCAGAAAATACATTCTGCCAGAAAGGTGCTGCAATTATGTTTTTCACCCACCAGGGGCCGTTGTGATGTCACAACAGAGCAGCTGCTCCCAGGTGGGAGCAGACCATCTGCGGCTAGGGAAGAGAAAGAGGCTGCCTTCCTCACAGTGCCCTGCCTGTGGGGCCAGGTCAGGAGGAATGGGATGGGGGGGGGGAGAAGATGGACAATGTGGGGCACATGGGGCTATTCAGAAAGACTAGTGGGGGAACAGACTGGGGCAGGGACTGAATGGGAGTGCAGGAACATATGGGGATGGGGTGGAGAGTGCAGAGCTATGTGGGGGAAAAGAGGTGGCTGAGTGGGGGTGCAGGGACACATGGGGACGAGGCAGATGTGTCTGACTGAATGCAAGAGGCTAGGGATCAGCTAGGGTCTGCATGGGGGAGGCTCCCTAACAATCTCTCCCTGATCAAAAAAAAACCCTGTTCCATACTTCTCCCACTCACATCCAACAGCCTACAAGTTCACCCCCAGGTTCCTTTCCAGCAATGACTTCCCTCTCCCTCAGCTCCTCCATTACCTCTGACTTCCCTGACTCTTTGCATTGCTTCTGGAGGGTGTGGTAAATAAGTTTCTGTATTGTAGTTTAAATGAATTATTACTCAAAACTCTGTATTAATATGCCTAGTAAAGAGTCTATTTGTCAAAAAACATGTCCTGAATCTTTTTTGTTGTCTGTATTGTTACATAGTTGCTGACACGTATTTTGAAATAAATTACTCAAATAATTGAAACTGGCCTGATTATATTGTGTTATTTTAACATATAAAATATCCAGACTTTTAAAATATTATGTTCAGAATTTTTAATTTTTTGGTGCAGAATTCCCCCAGGAGTAATACTATATACCACAAAATGGTTGAAATAATTGAAAGCGAAAAAGTATTAAAATATCAACAGTTGATTTTTACTGAACTATCTATCACGTGGGTGTCAAAAGCTTTGGTGGCCCAATAAGATTGCCAGTGATGGACATAAACTGTATATACAACCAGGCCACCTTAAGATGGAGCACAGTGGTGCTTGATTTGCAAATAGGTCATGTCTCTTTGAGATTTGCCACAATGATGATTTAATGAACAATGTACATGTTCATAAACTATTCAGATAATTTCCACTATATTTAATGACCAAATGCATTATAATAAATAGATCAGAAAACTAATCTAACCACTTACTACAAAACTACTACAGCCAAAATTTTCAAACCTAAGTAAGAATGATCTGATTTTCAGAGATGATAAGCACCCACAATTGACTCAACAGGGAATTAGCAATGGAAATATCCACAACTGACAAGGATGTCAGAAGCGGAGAGAGTGAGAAAATGGTAAATATTGTTACATTAATGAGGAAGTAGAAATTGACATTCACATTAATAACCAAAGCAACTATGTGGTTTTCTGTTGAACCTATCCTTACTTCCCCTTAATCCCACAAGTGCTTCCTATCAACTCTACTCATGTCATGTCTTTTTAACCTAGACTGTAAAATATATGGAGCGTAGCACATTGTTTTTTGTCGTTAAACCAGATGTACTTTGTGTGTGTGTATGTACACATGCTGTATCCACATAAAACAATAGGATTTAACGAGAGACTGGATATAGGGGATGTGATAGAACAGACGTGGCCAAACCACAGCTTGTGAACCACATGCAACTCTTTTTTACAGTTAAAGTGCAGTCCACAGAGCCCCCCACACTTCCCCCTTTTCCGCCTACCAGCTGGTGGGGGGACCTTCGGGAGTCTGACCTGGGGCAGGGTGGTGGGACTAAGGGCTTTAGCCCCATGGGTGGGGGCAGTGGTGAGCTGGAGCCGGTTCCCACTGGTTTGCAAGAACCGGTTGTTATATTCAGAAGCCGTTTTAGAACCGGTTGTTCTGGGACAACCAGTTCTAAAAGGCCTTTTAAACTTAACAAAAGCTCCGGCAGCTGTCCACCCCGCCCCCGGCCCCAGCTCACTTCCCCCTCCTCCCCTGAACACTCCCCCCCTTCTCCTCCCTCTCCCCTCGAATCAGATGTTCGCGGGAAGCCTGAAACAAGCAGCAGGCAGGTAAGCTGGGGCGGGGGGCATGAGGAGGGCTCCAGGGAGGCACGGCGTGGCTCAGTCTGGCTCCGGCCGAGCGGCTCCCTCCAGCCCGGCCCCCTGGCCCTGGCCTGGCCCTGGCCGAGCGCCCCTGGCTCCGGCCCCGTGGCTCTGGCCCGGCTCGGACACCCCGGCACTGGCCCCAGTCCCGGCCGAGCGGCTCCAGCCCGGCCCGGCTCAGGCCCCGCAGCGCTGGTCCGGGTCCCTGGTCCCGGCCCAGCGGCTCCGGCCCGGCTCAGGCCCTGTGGCGCCGCTCCCGGTCCCGGCCCGGCTCGGGCCCCGCGGAGCCACTCCCGGTCCCGGCCCAGTGGCTCCAACCCGGACCCGGCCGGGCGGCTCCAGGCAGTGCGGTAAGGGGGCAGGGAGCAGGGAGGGGGTGTTGGAAGAGGGCAGGGGAGTTTGGGGGGCTGTGGGGGGGTGGATAGGGGTCGGGGCAGTCAGAGGGCAGGGAACAGGGGGATTGAATGGGGGCAAGGGTTCCGGGGGGGCAGTCAGGAAGGAGCAGGAGTTGGATGGGGTGGGGGGGGCAGTCAGGGGCAGGGATTCCAGGGGCAGTCGGGGACAGAGAAAAGGGGTTGTTGGATGGGGCAGGGGTCCCGGGGGGGCATCAGGAATGCAAGGAGGGGTTGGATGGGGTGGCAGGGGGCAGTCAGGGGACAGGGAAGGGGGGTGGATGGGGCACGGGTCCCGGGTGGGGGGCGTCAAGGAACGTGGGGGATTGGATGGGGCAGGAATCCCGGGGGGGGCACGACCCCCTCATGGGGTGAGGAGGAGGGAACCTGTTGTTAATATTTTGGCAGCTCATCACTGGGTGGGGGGGGTGTTGAGGCAGAAGCCATGCACCCCGGTAGCTTCCACCCCGCAGGGCAGAAACCCCGTGCCACTGCGGGCACCTCCCTGCAGGGCAGTTTGTGCATGTCTTGTGGCTCTTGAATATTTGAAGATTATTATATGCCCCTCAGACGGTCAGTAAGTTTGGTCACCCTTGTGACAGAAGATTAAAAGATGACACTGAGTTTACAAACTTGACAGTAAGGACAGTGAATTTAAGAGAAAGAAAAAGAGGTGGAGGACAAGTAGTTGAAGATAAAAAAAAATTGGTTTTGGAGAGAACATGTGTGAGATCATGGTAAGACAATCAAGAGATGTCAGAGGCAGTAAGATGCAAGACAGGCTACCTGGAACTAAAGTAAATTTGGAAGTTATTTGCATAAAAGGGACAGCTAGAACTAAGAGAGCAGATGAAGTCACCAAGAACATGTAGAGGTAGAAGAAGAGATCAAGAAAGAACTTTACAGGGGTCTGACAAGCAGGGGGAGAGAACAGGCAGATGATGCACTAAAGATACTAAATGAAGGAGCAGTCAGCAAGATAGGAGAAGAACCTAGAAAGCACAGGAGTCACAGAAGCCAAGAAAAGAAAGACAATAGCTAACAGTAGATATAAATCAGCAAGCAGGTCAACAATTAGGATAGACAGGAGCCATTTTAACTTATTGAGAAGGATTTTTGAGACAAAAGGGAAGCAGTAGTTAGGGAGGCTAGAGGGACTGAAAGAAATTGAGTTTTTTGTTGTTGTTTTTTAAATCTGACACAAGCACAGGCTTGAAAGCTGAGGGAAATAGTCAGAGGACAGAAAGTGGCTAAAGGTATGGATGAAGGTAGCTGCCAAGGATGACAGGAGATGAAAAGTGATGGGTTCAAGGGAACAGAGATCAGATGCAGATGATGAAAGGAGGCCCTCAAAGTCAGAGACCAATGTAAAGAATGAGCAAGTTAGAAAATGGGAAGGAAGGACATGACGAGAGAATTTTCCAACTATTGTCAAGTTTTGTTTTTGTGGTAAGAGAGGGTTAAGGAGGCAGGGGCTGCGTAAGAAGTTTGAGAGATAACTGAAGGTGGTCTGAGCAAGGAAGCCTGCAATGAATATGGAGCTGCTCTATAATATTTATGTATAATGTACGTTGGCCTGGTTATGGGGATGGTGATTTCTGCATGAGTATTTTGTTTTAAGCATTTCTCATCAAAGGTCTATCAGACAGGAAGGAGAAGATAGGTCAAGATGATCACCTATCAGTTGCCACTTCAGAGTTGTTTGGGACAACCCCAAAACTACTGACTATAACAACTCTGGCTCAGTCTCTTACCAACCTGCTTAAATATTTTGACCTGGTAAAGACAAAAGTCCACCAACACTTGAATAAGCCTCATTCAAAACAAAGAAGATGGATTTACAAGCACACTCTCTTGGAGGTATGGGGAGAAGCAGACTGAAAAAGACCGTCAGACACAGGTATCCATGGGGAGTGTCTGAAGAAGACAGGCCTCCCTAGGTTGCCACTATGGGAAGGGAGAACATTATGTAAGACAGACATGTTCAGGCAGTTTGTTGTTTTAAAATAATTTGTTCTTTAATGCTTTGTTCAGACTACTAAATAAAATACTCTGATTTAAGAAGGCCGTTGGTCACTATATCCCTGGTTTCAGGTTCCTGAAAGAAAGAAATGCAGGTGCTTCAAAATCCAGTCAGACCCTGAGGCCTGGTCTACACTAGGACTTTAATTCGAATTTAGCAGCGTTAATTCGAACTAACCGCTCAACCGTCCACACCAGGAAGCCATTTAATTCGAACTAGAGGGCTCTTTAGTTCGAATTTGGTACTCCACCCCGACAGGTGGAGTAACGCTAAATTCGACATGGCTAGCTCGAATTAGGCTAGGTGTGGATGCAAATCGAACTTAGTAGCTCCGGGAGCTATCCCACAGTGCACCACTCTGTTGACGCTCTGGACAGCAGTCGGAGCTTGGATTCTCTGACCAGCCACACAGGAAATGACCCGGGAAAATTTGAATTCATTTTCCTGTCTGGGCACTTTGAATCTGACGTCCTGGCTGGACATCGGGGCGAGCTCCGCAGCACCTGCAACGATGCAGAGCTCTCCAGCAGAGGAGTTCATGTTATCTGTGAATAGAAAGAGGGACCCAGCATAGACTGACTGGGAACTCTTCGATCTGATCGGTGTGTGGGGCGAGGAGTCTGTGCTTTCAGAGCTGCGCTCCAAAACACAGAATGCGAAGACCTACGAGAAGGTCTCCAAAGCCATGAGAGACAGAGGATACAGGCGGAATGCAATGCAGCGCCGCGTGAAAATCAAGGACCCCAGACAAGGCTACCAAAAAATCAAAGCGGCAAACGGACGCTACGGAGCCTGCCACCACTGCCCCACCAGTGACCGTGGACTCTGACGATGGGACAGTGTCGACGGCCAGTTCCTCGGTGATGTTCGCGGACGGGGAAGATGAGGAAGGGTTTGTGGAGGACGAGGCAGGCGAGAGCGCTTACAACGCTGGTTTCCCCGACAGCCAGGATCTATTCATCACCGTCACGGAGATCCCCCAACAACCCTCCCCGGCCATTAACCCGGACCCTGAATCAGGGGAAGGAGCAGTCGGTAAGTGCTTTAACCATGTTAACTTTTATTCTTAATATAACAGGAATCTTAACTGTGTGAAAAGGAGGACTCTCTATATATGGGGATAGAACAGAAATCATCCTTGGAGATCTCCACGAAGCTCTCCTTGCGTTAATCGAAAAGCATCAGCAGGAGGTTCCTGAGGAGAGCTGCCTTATTGGGTGCTCCGTGGTAGTACAGTTTTCCGCGCAAGGCTTTCATGAGGTACTCAGGGAGCACTGCCTCCCCGAGCACGGCTGCATCGGGCCCTGGTTCGTGCTAGCTTTCACGCAGCATGCGCTCTCTATCTCCTTCAGTGACCCTCCTCAGGGTGATTTCGCTCGGAGACTCCTGCATCTAATTAGGTTAATTACTGTAATTTTACGCCTGGTCCAAAGTATTTTTAAAAAAATCTACGGACAGACGGCATAGCACAGACTCAGCATGCAGCTGCGTGATGAGCGTAACGGAAAGCCAAAGAATATAATGGACGCTCATGGAGGGAGGGGGGAATGAGGATGCAAGGTATCCCACAGTTCCTGCTGTCTCCGAAAAGTATTTGCATTCTTGGATGAGCTCCAAATGCTTCTAGGGTCAAACACAGTGTCTGCGGTGGGTCAGGGCATAGTTCGGCAATTTGCGCACACACCCCACCCACCACCAGAAGTGAAAACAATCCTCTGTTGACTCTTTTACATGTCACCCTATCTTTACTGAATGCTGCAGATAGACGCGATGGTGCAGCACTCTATGGATGGCTGATGATGAGGATGGATTTCCATCTTTTTGTACCATCAGCCTACTGGCACATGGGGCAGTGCAAAAGGGCTGGTAACCATGCCGACTAGTATCAGTAAGGTTAATCAAGGGCGCCTGTCCCTAATTTTTGATGGCTGATGGTACAATATGGCTGGTAACCGTCCTCATCATTGCAACAGGGGGCTGAGCTCCATCAGCCCCCACCCTTCATTGTAAATAAAAGATTCAATTGCCCCTGGACTAGCAGAGGGATGATGGGCTCCTTCATCCACACTCCTTAATGTCCTGCCTGGACTATCATTGCAGCTGGAAGCTTCCTTCCACTCATTTCTCACAAACAAGTCACTGTGTCTTATTCCTGCATTCTTTATTACTTCATCACACAAGTGGGGGGACAATGGTATGGTAGCCCAGGAAGGCTGGGGTAAGAACGGAATGAACAGGTGGTGTTGTTGCAGGAGCACCCCCTGTGAATAGCATACAGCTCATAATATATGCAGGATCAGACACAGAGCAGCTGTGCTCTCTGGTTCTATGATACAGTGGTTCTCTAGTACACTTGCCCATAATCTAGGCAGGACTGATTCTATTTTTAGATACCAAAAAGGAGGGATTGACTCAGGGAGTCATTCCCAATTTTTGCTTTTGCGCCCCTGGCTGCTCGGCCAGGGGCACTTATGACAGCACCAAATGGGGCAGTGCAAAAGGACAGGTAACCATGCCCATCTTATTACCATCTTATTATCAATTTATGGTATGGTTGATGGTACAATATGGCTGGTAACCATCTCTGCTGTCATGCAAAAGCAAAAGCATGCTGCTGTGTAGCGCTGCTGGCCCGCCTCTGTCAGCGGCATCTAGTACACATACGGTGACATACACAAAAGGCAAAACAGTGTCCATGGTTGCCACGCTATGGCGTATGCCAGGGCAATTCTGGGAAAACGGGCTTGAAATGATTGTCTGCCGTTGCTTTCCCGGAGGAAGGAATGACTGGCGACATTTACCCAGAATCCACCGCGAAAATGATTTGTGCCCCAGCAGGCACAGGGGTCTCAACCCAGAATTCACAGAGACAGCCTAGACTCAGTTAATTGTTCGCAAAAATGTATCTTTGCAAGGAATTCACTCCCTGTTTCCCATCTCACAGCTTCCACTGTCTCCAGACCTGCCACAGCATCCCCCTCGCAGAGGCTGGCAAAGATTAGGCGGCGAAAGAAAAAGACAAGGGACAAGATGTTCGAGGAACGTATGGGCTGCTACCTAGCAGAGGCGGACCAGCAGAGCCAATGGAGGGAGACCGTCTCTCTGTGCCAGCGCTCACACAGCGAACGGGAGGAGAGGTGGCGTGAGGAAGACAAGCAGGCGACTGAAACAATGCTTGGACTAGTGAGGGAGCAAACGGACACGCTCAGGCGCCTTGTGGATGCTCTGCAGGACCGCAGGAGGACAGAGACACCCTGCAGTGTATCTGCAACCGCACTCCCCCGCCACAAAGTCCCATACCCCCCTCACCGAAAATAATCAGGAGGAGGGGCGGCCGGGGACGTGAATACTGTCACTGCACCACAGCACAGTGCTCAAGTACCCAAAAGCTCTCATACCCTACATTTGCCGAAGTCCTTCACTTCCAGACTCAGAGTAGTCCCAATCCCAGTCCCATCCCCTAACTGTCTACTTAATTAATAAACATGCTTTGCTGTTAATTACTGTTTCCGTTATGTTTTTTCAAAGAAGACTGTGTTTGAATGGGGGGCGTGGGGAAGGGGGTGGTTAATTGCATAGGACAGTCACCTTTCCCAGGGTACAGACATGGAGGCAGGATCAGCAGCGGGTCACACACACGGTGCAGTCAGTAGGCAACCTGGTCGGTTTTTGGAGGTGGTTTCCAGGATCTGTGTGGGCGGGGGAGATGTGACTTTGCAGCGGGGGAGGGCGGTTACAGATCTTATACAGCGGTCCTTGTCCTGGACCGCTGAGTCACGCAGCTGAGGAATCTGTATCCGTCCTCCTCCACCACAAGGTCACATATCCGCCCACACACAGAATTCCATAAAGAGGGATGGCAGGCTCCGTTGAAAGAAGCATTCCGGCACTGCGGACCGCTCTAGGAGCAGGAGCCTGTCATTCCTTGAGTTTAGAGGCGGTCTTTACATCACCGCACACCCTACCCAGCACAGCCTGCGTCCCAGTTTCAACCCTTTCACGAAAAGTCATGAATAAAGAAACCTTTGTTAAGTAATAATGGGACATGTATTTTATTTTTACACGTGTGCTGGAAGTGGGGGTAACGGGGTGAACGGGGTATGTAACCGAAGAGGAGAGTCAACAGTCAGTGGGTAAAGAAACAGGGGCAGGTTCAGCTTCTCTGTAAAGAAACTGAACAGTCACAGGTCACGCTGCTCGCTGGTATTTGAAGAGTTCCTTGTCGCTGTCCCAGGCGCCTGTATAGGGCTTCATGAGCAAGTGCATTAGCGGGCAGGCTGGGTCCCCGAGGATGACTATAGGCATCTGCACATCCACAACAGTTATTTCGTGGTCCGGGAAGAAACTACCTTCCTGCAGGCGTCTGAGCAGCCCACAGTTCCTGAAAACACACGCATCATGAACCTTGCCTGGCCACCCGACGTTGATGTTTGTAAAACGTCCCCTATGGTCCCCCAGTGCTTGCAGCACCATTGAAAAGTAGCCCAATTTCTCAGCAGCTGACTGTGGAAGAGGTGGACGATAAAGTGCGAGGAGGAGAAAACGGCGATGATCGCAGCGGGCTCCGTGCTTGCAGTGCTGTGGCGTCCGCGCTGTCACTGACCAGAAAAGTGCACGAACAGATTGCCCGCAGGCGCTTTCAAGGAGGGAGGGAGGGAGGTTGTGATTGACGGTTCAATGACGACACTTACCCAAAACCACCCTCGACACATTTCTCCCCCCAGCAGGCATTGGGGGCTCTACCCAGCATTCCAATGGGCAGCGGGGACTGCGGGATAGCTTCCCACAGTGCACCGCTTCCAAAGTCGACGCTGGCCCCGTGAATGTGGACTCAGAAATTCGAATTAGTGTATCTAGTATGGATACACAAATTCGACTTAAGGTCGAATCCACAAATTCGAACTAAGTTGATTCGAAATAATCTTGTAGTGTAGACAAGGCCTGAGGGAGGCAAGCAGTTGGTATTGTGACAAAGTCAGGCCGGATGGCTGCAAGAGAGTCCTGGAAGGCCGATATATTAGCCCTAGAATGTTAAAGGCCCTTTTTCCTACAAGCTGAGCAGGAGTTACCTCAGGTCAATTAAGGACAGCTGAATCCAATTAAGGGCTGCCTTAGGCCTTTAAAAAACCCTTCTGTGGGAAGAGGAAGGGAGAGAAAGAGATAAAGACAAGCTGCTGCCAGGCTAGTGGCAACAGGGAAATAAACTACTCCAGGGTGAGAGGCTGTGCCCCTTCCCATAGGGGAGATAGCCCAAACTGAGTGCCTGCTAGGGGAAGGACTGACACCCCCAGGCAACCAAGAGGATGACACCTGGCCCCAGTGAGGGGGGGCAGTGAAAGGTACCTGCCTGGGTTTTTGTTTGAGACTGTTTCCTTTTTTTTTTTTTTTTTTTGGTGGGAGACTATCCTTAGACGGACACTCAGACCTACCCTGAAAATAAATCAAGGGAGCACAGAAGGGGAAAGGCAAACCCTGCCTGAGTGGGGCTGATTACCCCAGGCCCACCATTGCCTGAGGAGGAAGCGCTAAGGCTGGCGAGAGAAAAGAGGTGCCTTGCCACAGTATATACAAGGTACAGTAGCCAGGTTCCAGTCTAAGGCCACGTCTATACTTACCCGCCGGGTCGACGCGGCGAGTTCGACTTCTCGGAGTTCGAACTATCGCGTCTGATCTAGACGCGATAGTTCGAACTCCAGAAGCGCCGCGGTCGACTCCGGTACTCCACCGCGGCAGGAGGAGTTGCCGGAGTCGACCTTGGAGCCGCGGAGTTCGCTTCCGTGGCGTCTGGACGGTAAGTCATTCGAACTAGGGTAGTTCGAATTCAGCTACGTTATTCACGTAGCTGAATTCGCGTACCCTAGTTCGAACCAGGGGCTGTGTGTAGACCAGGGCTAAGAGAAGAAATCTTGTGTGATTCCACATTGTGACAAGTAAGGAGCTAACACCTATGGGCCTGCACTCACAAAAAACAGAAAGGAGGCAAGGTGCAGCTAGCCATGTAACCATGACAAACCCATTAACAATAAAAGGAATAATATGTGTGCACTTCTTTGGAATAGAATGGAACCTCTTATTTGGGGAGGAAGAAGGGTGAAAAAGAATACATTTATAAGAAATCTTGCAATGGATGATTGTTTATATTTTATTATAGGTGGCTCTGGTAGCAAGGCCTCTAGTTAAATTTGCCTAATACTTTTCATTATAATATTAATTTGCTTTAATTTACTTAAAACTTGATTAAATTGTGGGCATTGTTTCAGACAGCAATTTGTTTGTTTTGTACCTTAAATTGTTTACAATTAGCTTTGCACTGGTATTTTTGGCCCTTCTATGTCTCATACTGCTCCACAAGCATTTCTCTGCCCAATTGAGCAACACCACTGACAGATTCCAGACAGTGTCATCCATGTTTTCCTCACGTGGCAGGATGAGAACCATTATTCAGAGCACGGGTTCTGAGCCTGTTTTATATCAACACCATTCCTATATAGCTAGGACTAAGCAACATGCAAAAGGAGAGGGTGGTCACCATGCCTAAAAGAGCATCACAACACTGAAGTTCAGCAATCTTGAAATACAGCAGCAAGGATAGAGGAGTGTAAGTGAGTGGTAGACACCACTGATTTGGCAGACATGCTCTCTACACACATGCACCTCATACATAATTTTAAAGCTTATTATGTCTATTTTAACAATGAAGTATGATGTGGATCAAAGTATCAAATGGTACCATTACCCCAGAAAAAGTGATAAACAATGACACCATCAACACATTAAAATGACCACTTTGAAATATTTGCATTTGTTTCTAGTCCCTTAATGACTATATATTATTTCAAGACATAAAATTGGAGTTCTTTGTGGATTTCTTAAACCATCCCATCAACGACCTAAAGGGTAAAAAAAAAATCATCAATCTAAGAAGAAATTTGTACTAGTATCATTGAAATGTAATAGTGCTCATGACATTTCTAGTCAACACCATTATCATCATTTTGTTCATCATTATGATCTCTGTCACAAGTGCATGGGTTACCATAGTATTCATTGCCTTAGCATGTACACAGTTCTGTGCAGGGAAGATTATTCTGACTATAGACACAGTTGATTGTGCAGTGACCCCTACTGTTACATGCACAAATAAGGTCTTGAAGAAGTTCAGGTGCCATTGGGCCCTTGAAGAATACAGGAATTAGTTTACCATTCTCATTTTTCATTCATATTGCAATGGTGATCGAATATCTGGTTTATCTATGTGTGAAGATATCCAAATCTTTGTTTGCCAAGATGCTCTTCCAACATGCTTTTCAAACTGTCCTCACATGGTGGGAGTTCAGCCAGTGACATGTCCTTTTTAATGGCTAGATTGAGACGCAAGCAAAACAGATCCCTGTGGGTCTCCTTTTCTTTCTTGCCCTGGTCATACAGCATTGCTACCAACTTTCTTGCTGCAGAAATCGAGGCTTGTCCTTCATGCTTTCCCAATCTGGCAAGATCTCTGAAGCGGTTATCTAATGTGTTCCATTTTGGGGACGTAGTGAACAGCAAGGACCAAAACATCTATATCAGGTGTCCTAATTTACTATGGTTCCTTTGACACCAAAAGCCATACTGGAGTTTCCTTGTGTCTGCTTCCTCCTGAGTACTGTAGAAGTCTTCCTCTCATCTCTCTCCATTTGTTCACCAACATCTGCTATTTTCAGTAGGCTCTTTTGTGCAACTCATGTTACATGCAGTCTAGTAGATATGTTAATAAGTACCTCTGCATGTGGTTCAGAGTCAGATGGGTTTGTCATATTGTTGATGATCTGGCTAGTAAGAGCTGTAACATACTCTTCATCCCTCTTCAGTGCAGAGGCAAGCACTTGTTTGTGGACTTCGTCTTCATTACTTCTTGTTAGCCCACCTCTTTCTCGCATAGCTTTTGCATATTTGTAATACGAAGCTGTGTACTGTCATCTCTAACTCTAATACTGATCTGTGCAAAAGTGTCACTGAATTAAAATCTACTGCTATTGGTGCACAGCCTTCAGTGTGAGACTGATCGGGTCAGCAAATTTCAGTTGAAAATATAGAAAAAACTATCGTCACTTGAAATGCTTTGACAATTAAGAATATGAAATGTGAAAACATTTCATGATAGTATTTTGCAAAACGTTGATATTTGCCATTTTCATCATATGCTAAGGACTTCATTATTTTTGAAAAAAATACACCTCTACTCCGTTATAACGCCACCCAATATAACACAAATTCAGATATAACGCGGTAAAGCAGCGCTCTGGGGAGGGCGGGGCTGTGCGCTCTGGCGGATCAAATCAAGTTCGATATAACGCAGTTTCACCTATAACGCGGGAAGATTTTTTGGCTCCCGAGGACCCAGTGTCTAACCACCCTTTTTAAAGCAAGCTAATCAAGAAATGAGGAAAATGAAGACTCAAACACCACCAGTTAAGCTGCCAGTACCCCGAATAAACTCCTCTCAGTAAGTCTTCAGCCCAGGGCACAGTACAGATAGAGTACTTGTTGCGCTGATGAATTACCTCCTTCTATCCACAAACAAAGAAAGTACAGCCATACTCAACCTGCTAGATCTCTCCACTGCATTTGATACGGTTGATCATTAAGTACTCCTGTCCTGCCTCCAAGAGGCTACAGGAGAAATGGCCTGAACTGGTGTTAGCTCTTCCTCTCAGAACAGAGCTTGAGGGATACTAAGAAAATTGTTCCTCCACTGCCAAACCTTATGGAGTCCCACAATGCTCAATTCCCCTCTCCCATATTTTCCAGTCTCTACATGAAGTTGTAAGGAGGAGGCTGGTGAAGTGCCAGCAATATGCAAGTGACAGACAGTTCTGAGGCTCTTTTTCACCGGTCATCAACAGCACCATCTCTCAGCTCTCTGTGTCTACTCAAAATCACCATCTGATTGAAGGGAAGCTGGCTAAAGATTAACTCAGGAAAGAGTGAAATGATGTCAGTAGGAAAAGGAGAGCACTTTGAAAAATGTCTTCTCCTACTGAGGGTGGTGGGAGAAAAACGAGTCCTGACTCTGAGTCTGAAGCAACAAACTAGATGCAGCTTTATTTCGAGCAATTGCAAATGCACAGGAGAGTACTCATGGGCAGGGGTTCCCCTCCCAAAGCAGGTCTCCATTAGATGAACAATTAAGGCAAGCATTTATACCTTTTGTCACATACAGTAATGATCAACAGCTGCATTTTGTTTATACATATTCCTTCCTGATATCTCACTTTTTTTCATTAATTTCTGCCACAGTATACATTCCATTCTTATCTAACACAAGGTCAAAACAGTCTCTCTTACAGTCTGTTCCCACTCGCGTTATTAGAGTCAGTGTCAGTCTGACTTTGTTAGCCTGACTCTTGCTCTATTCCTAGAGACTAAGATATCTATGTTCAAATTCCCTTTATCCCTTTCTCCAGTTCCACAGGGCATATAGCCTCAAGTTGTCAAGACAGTCTGCAGCCTTGTGGTCCTTTTGGACTTCTCAGTGCTACTGGGTGCCTAACAGATGAGGTGAAAATAGTACCCACTTCCATTTGAAACTGACCAAAGAGAGTGCACCCCCTCCTGTTGAGCAAAGACCTGGTCATTGTGATCCATGCATGTGTCTCTAGGCTTAATTATTGCAGCTCCCAACTAGTAATGAAGCCATGCACCCTGGAAAAGGATCAAACAGGTACAAAACATAGAAACCTTTCTGTTTAGCAACATAAGTCACCACAAATATAACACTTCAGTGCTCCACTCTCTGCACCAGATTCTCATTGAATACAAAATCCAATTCATGGTCTCTATCTGATGTTCAAGGCCTCCAGGGGATTGCCCATTGCTACTTGAGGGACTGCCTCTCCTTCCCATAAACATGACCTTCCAGGATGGCTACATTCCACCAGAACAATGAAACTATCAGCCAATAGGGGGAGGCAAATGAATGTGAGAGGCAGAACTTTCACAGGAGCTGGACCTGGGCCATGGAACTCACTCACACAAAAGATATGAATAAACAGACTCACCACTTTCAGAATACAAAACTCACTTATTCTCCTCAGCTATCCCTCAGTGAATTCTTTACATACATATGGTCTCACACACATATGCATTTATTTAAAAATAAAACCACATATAAATGAATCCAATCATTTATCCTACTGACTGGAAAGGAAGAAAGAGATATAGTTATTTCTATTTTAGAATACTGTATTTGGGAGGCATTGTAATTACTGCTCCTAAAACTTTACTCCAATTGTAAAAAGTATATGAAAATTTGTAAGATGTTACAATAACCTAAAATAACAAATGCTGATGGAAAATAGGTCAAGTTGCTTTCAGTAGTGAATTTATAAATAGGTGCCAAACAGCCAGCCAGACTAAATAGCTCCAAACAAACAAAAACAAAAAAGGCCAAGTTGCTATGATTCCAGGACTACATTGAAATCATGCTTGGTAAAAACACAAGAACCAGAAATTAATGAACCAGACTGGTGTGTTGGATATTAGGTCTAATTAGTGGACAAAATAATGAGGGAATGAGCTATTCCACTCATCATCCCCTTTATGGTCATTAAAGAAAGCTTTTTTTTTTTTTTTTTTAGGTGGGAGGGGGAGAATACAGAGGCTACTGGAGCAAGCTTCATTATCATGGCTGCCACCCCCACTGTCTCTTGGGCCTTCATTATTCTGATCCTGAGAGATGTCCTGACCAGACTGGGCAAGAGAGAGGTACCTAGATTACATCATCACTGTTATCAGCTCTGGTTGAATCTCAACCACCATCTGAGATAAAACAAGACCAGACTTTAACAGCAGCAGTAATAACTCTAGCTCATCTCAACTAGTTTCTTCTTTTACCCAAAAGGACAGTTATTAAAGTCTTTGATACCATCTAAGACAGTGCCTCTGGAAGCCGGTCCACCGCTTATTCAGAGAAAGCCCCTGGGGGTCCAGGCCGGTTTGTTTACCTCCCGCGTCCGCAGGTTCGGCCGATCGCGGCCCACTGGCCGCAGTTCACCGCTCCAGGCCAATGGGGGCTGCGGGAAGCGGCGCAGGCCAAGGGATGTGCTGGCCGCTCTTCCCGCAGCCCCCATTGGCCTGGAGCGGCGAACCACAACCAGTGGGAGCCATGATCAGCCGAACCTGCGGACGCAGCATGTCATAGGTCTCACCCCCACTTAGAGCTGTTGGGTTCCAATATGGGGACCTGCATGAATCCTTCTTCTAAACTAAAATCCTAGTTTAGATCTGGTAAAGCTGCCACCACCCAATAAGGTACGTGTATTGGGACACAGTCCTTCCCCAAAATCCTTGGGGATCCCAAGAGCCCCAAATCCATGGAGTTCTTACACCCAGGAGAAATAAACCATTCCCCCCTGCTTCCTCCCCGCTCCCTTTTCCTAGGAGAGATACTGGGATCTAACTACAGAGGGATGCCTCCCCCTCCCCTTTCCCTGATAATCCACCCAAGGAAAGACCAACCAAGTCCTTAATAGAAAACAATTTATTAAAGAATAAAAAAGAAAGTCACTGTCTCTGTAACCAAGATGGAACAATATACAGGTCTAAACTTATCAATCTCTGGAGAGAATCCCCCCTCCTTTCTTTTTCAGTAAAAGCAATAACAGTACAGAATTAAAGAAATTCCTTCAGCAACACACAATTGCAAATGTAGAAATCAAATTATAAGACTAATCCGCCTTTCTAATTAATACTCACTATTGAATAGTAGAAACTACTCCAGGAGAACTTGGAGACATGACTGGCCTCTCTTAGATCCAAAAAGAGAATGAACACTTACACAAAGAACACAGACAAAGGCTTCCCTCCACAGAGATTTGAAATTATCTTGTCTCTGATTGGTCCTCTGGTCAGGCGGTCATCAGGTACTGCATGTTAACCCTTTACAGGTAAAAGAGACCTTAACCCTTAACTATCTGTTTATGACACAGCAGGTAAACAAAACTGGCCCAGACCACAAGGGGTTTTCCCTGAACAAGCGGCGGACCGGCTTTGAGAAGCACTGATCTAAGAGACTGTCAAACAACGTGGGTTTTTTTCCTTCTAAAACCTCTCTCCAGATAAAGGGAAAGGGAACATGAGATGTTATTAAAATATGTAGTCTTTTTTAATTTAAATTGAATCTAGTGATTTTGTAGTAAACTAATTGGCTACAAATGAAAGCCTTACTTAATACTTTACATTTCAAATGCTTTAACTTTTTTTTTTCTTTTCTGTTTCTTTAATAAAAGGTTAAAAGGATTGTAATGGTGTTTGCTATGGTATTAAGCAGGCTGAGGTCTCTGTATACCAAACTCCGAACCTGAATTAACATTGTTTAATGTTGGACAGTGACTGGGTTATGTTAACACCTTTGGTCCATATGTTCCATTTAAATTAATACAACAGAGAAACTCAGACATTATGGTGAAGGGGTTCCAATAAAAAGAGAGAGATCAGATAGATGACATTCATGTGATATCACATATATAATAGAAAAAACCCTAAGGTCCTTTTTAATATTTAAATATACGCAGACAAATTGCTTAAAGTAGCTACAAGTAGCTTCTATTTCCTAGAGACTGACTGACTGAAACCATGCCTCCCAGCTGGTCATTCTCCAGGAAAACTGACCTAGAACTGTAACAATAGAACATCCTTCTTTGTAGGGTATTAGAATCCAGACCTAGAGTTTGGCCCTTTTGTCCTGAGGGAGGGAGTGCCCTCACGTGTTCTTCAGCAACAACTAAAGAAACACAACTGAGCCCTTGATGGAATCACGTCCAGCCTTCTCAACCAGAGTTGGAGGTTCTCAAGGACAGGAACAAAGAGAAAATAAGAGGAATATTCAAGGCTCCAAGAGCTGCTTGGATGAACCCTAAGGGAAACTTCTCTCTCCATGTATATCTTGCAATTCAAATATTAGTGCTGAAGAACAGTTTGCTTTTAATTTGCCTTCAGTTCCAAATACAGTTCTGGAAATTTCAGATTTAACAATTATATAATCATTCAATGTAAAAAAGTTACCAATACTGCAACACAGTGCTCCACAGTAACAAAAATGTTCCAGCTGAATGAGCCAGACTGTACTCAATGATTGATGTACTTGGTGCTAGATTTACATCTAAAAATTGTGCTAATCCTAAAGAATGTGGAGAGAAAAAAAACATTGCTGGTGTTGAACTCAGTAACAGGACTGGAATATTGTGAACAGAAATTAATCTGAATACAAATGCCGTACATAGTACAATTACTTGTAAAATAAATGGTGTTTTTTTCACTCTCTCAGAAGTGTACTCTTCTTCAGGCAACTTGCCAAACTATAAAAGGAAACTATATTTCAGTTATAATAAAACTGCCTAAAATAAAAAGATAACTATATGTGAGAATAAAAAGACCCCTTCATTTATTCTGCATTTTCTTTCAGGAAAAGCTTGGGATAAAAGATTCACTATTATACCTTTGCCATGCAAAATGATTAATGTCTTAACAGTGATTCTGTATGTTACATAAGAAATATAATACAGCAAAACTGCCAAAAAAGGAAGTTTTGAAAACTTCCGGATCATACAGCCAATTCCATCCAACAGTTTCAGCCAATTATGTGTTCAATAATAAACCACATATATTACTGAAGCAAAGCAAACTATTTCTATACATCTATTGAACACATTTAAAGTCATCCAAGCACAATGCAAGAAAAGAATAAAGCAGTTTTTTACCATGCAGAGAGGCTATGAAAGCAGATAAACTTATTTGAAAGTTTTATAGCTCTTAGAACAAATAAGTGCCTGAAGCTCCTCCAGGGAATTTCATTGTTTTCAAACCAAAAGTGAAAGTACAATCTGGAAGCATTTAAATGGCAAAAAAACTGACTGTCCTCTCTCTGTTTTTCTCTTCCACCCAATGACCACAAGATCTGTTAAGGTATGAAGGATCACGCCCAGGTTTAGTATCGATGAACCAGGGTCCTAGCGCCCTGGATCAATGTCTACAGTTACACTAACTCATGTATGCCCGTGACAATGGATGCAACTCAGAGAGTGGCGGGACTTTCCATTCCCCCTCCAGGCTGACCAAAGAGAGTACCTCTGAAATACCTCTTGATACACTGATACAAACAAGTTACATATTGCTCTTCTGACATAGTTAGTTACTGTCCCTTGACATGGGTTGTTACCACCCATTTACATTGTACATATTGGTTCAATCAAAACATCTCTATCCATTATACTGTCATCCTGACCTTATCTTTAAGAGAGGCCAACGTGTTCCTGTTATATTTGGTAGTGGGGTTTTTTACCATACTTGGTATTGGGGTATTCTGGTACCATCCTTCTAGAATGGGTTTCCATGAGTGTCCTGTGCCTAGCCTCTCTTAGGAATGTGTGTTTTTGTGCAATACGAGCCCTGTTCTTGACAGGCTCTCTGAGCGTGTACGCAGACAGAGCCTGACTCCTGCTTACAGCCTGTCTCTTGCTGACTTTGCTTTATATTAGCAAACTTTGGACCACTACTTTAGCTAAGGCCTCAGGCCAGGCGTCTGATACAAGGGCTTATATCTCAGGCTCTCTTCCTACTACAGTGAGTGACTGCATAATGTTCAGCAAATGTATGAGAAGATGTCCAAGTCCCTGCTCTGCATTTTCTCTGATCTTGAGGAAGGCTATGGGAGTGGAGAGGGATCTCAGGGTGTGAGTTCATACTCTAGAATGAGGTTGAAGGTCATGAGTGCAATAGCAATAGGTAATGCAGTCCGATATTCATCTTTGCTTAGAGAATGGGGATCCCTTAGATTTGTCTGCAATGGAGAGAAATAGTCTGGGAGATTTTCTGAAAGGTTTAGTCCCATCCAGATAGGAGGCTAATGTTCTCCTGACCTCAAGTGTGTGCACTGTTGCCTCCCTTTTGTCCCAGTGTGGTTTGGGTACAAAGGCTGGGAGGTGGATAAGCTGATTCATAAAGAAGTCTGAAGGTATTTTTGGTAGGAATTTTGGTTGTGGTCATAATGTAACCTTGTCTTTGAAAAAGATTGTAAAGGGGGGGTATATGCCATTAGAGCCCCTCTCTCTCTCTCACTCTCCAAGCAGATGTGATGGGCACTAGGAATGCATTTTTTATAGAGCGGTACAGAAGAGAGCAAGCGGCCATAAATTCAAAGGGAGGCCTTGTAAGGCAGTTGAGGACAAGGTTGAGGTCCCATGCTAACATAGGACATCTGATTTGTGGAAAGAGCTTACCCATACCCTAGAAAAACCTCTTTATTGTAGCATGAACAAACACAGAATAACCGTCTATCTTTTATGAGGGAAGGCAGTGATAGCTGCAAGATGCACCTTTACGGAACTTAGAGATAATCCTGACTTTTTTAGCTTTAGGATGTAATCTAGCACTAGTGGTAATGGAGATGGTGTAGAGGTAACATGTTCTAAGTCACACCAGAGTTGGAATCTCTTCCACTTCTGAATGTACGTGTGAGGAGTAGTATCGGTGAGGAGTAACAGCACCTCCTTTACATCCTCAGAGCAGTTCATTTAGCTTTGAGGTGCCATGCCTTGAGGCAGAGAACCTGCAGATTGGGGTGGTGGATCTGTCTGGCTTCCTGAGAGAGGAGGTGAGGTATGGGAAAGAGTGATTGGCACGCAAATCACCAATTGAATAAGATCTGGAAACCATGTCTGTCTTGCCATAGTGGAACTATAAGAATAACTTGGCCCTTTCTTTTCTTATCTTGAGCTGAACCTTGGATATTAGAGGAATTGGTGGAAATGCATACAAGAGACTTCTGTTCCATTGGAGAAGAAAGACATCTCCAAGAAAGTGATGACCCAGATCAGCCCTGGAGCAGAACTAGTAGCATTTCCAGTTTCTAGCTGTGGCGAATAAGCCTATATTTGGGACTCCCCAGTGTATAAATAGGTTGTAAACGATGGAAGGGTCTATTTCCCATTTGTGATCAAGGGAAAAATTTCTGCTAAGAGTATCCGCTGTAATGTTCTGTATGCCCGGGAGGTAGGCTGCTGAGATGTTGATGTGGTGACGAATGCACCAATTCAAGAGTTCCTCTGCCTCAGAACAAAGGGAAAGTGATCTTTCTCCTCCCTGGCAATTTATGTAAAATATACAAGAGAAATTATCTGTCACAATCATTATATGCTTGCCTCTGATCAGTGGTAGGAAAGGTAAGCAGGCACTCCTGAGTTCTTTGAGCTCTAGTAAGTTGATATGCAGTGTGGATTCAAAAGGGGACCATTTGCCTTGAATGGTGTGGGTGTCCAGATGAGCTCCCGATACCAGTAGGTATGCACCTGTCATCCATATTAATGATGGAAGTGGCTGAGTGAAGGAAGCCCTGGTGCAGATATTGTGAGGATCATTCCATCAGCCAAGTGAGTTTTTGACCATCAAGGGCATCAATAGAAGTTTATTTAAACTGTGTCTGCTTGGAACATATACCGTTCTGAGCCAGCCTTTAAGGCAATGCATGTGGCGTTTCACATGAGTTATTACAAAGGTACCTGCCACAATGTGCCCCAATAGTTGAAGACCGTTTCTGTCCAAAGTCTAAGGGCTGGCCTGAACTGTCGAGATTAAGTTGGTTAAGATGTTGAAACTGTGCGATGGGAGGAAAGGCTTTGGCTTCTACTGCATCTAGGGAGGCCGCTATGAATTCCAGATGTTGTACTGGGGTTAAAGTAGACTTTTGGACATTTAGTTGTAGCCCTGACTGTAGGAATACATCCATAGTCTTTTGTATGGGTCTCACAGCATCATTGAAAGAAAGCGCTTTAAGCAGGTAATCATCTAGATACGGGGGTATCATAATTCCTAGTTTGCAAAGGTGTGGTGCTACCACAGCAGGGACTTTCAAGAACATGCTGGGTGCAGATGATAGACCGGGGATCAGCAACCTTTGGCACACAGCCCAACAGGGAAATCCGCTTAGGACGTGCGGGGTCCGATTCAAAAGAGCTGCCGCCAAAATGCCGCCGAAGACAGCAGCAGCGATTGAGCTGCCGCCGAAGATAGCAGCAGCAATTCGACGGCAGCTCAATCAGTTGCCGCTGTTTCCAGAGGCACTTCAGCGGAGGGTCCTTCCTCGACAGCAGCTGTTTTCCGGGGCCTTATCTTGCGGGGCCCCTCTCCAGGACACTGTGAGGCCCTCTTAGGCGCAGGGCCTGATTCACGGGAATCGGGGGAAATCGGCCTAAAGCCAGCCCTGTATCTGCTGGCAGGCCGGGACGGTTTGTTTACCAGCAGCATCTGCAAGTTCGGCTGATGGCAGCTCCCACTGGCCATGGTTTGCCGTTCCAGGCCAATGGGGGCTGTGGGAAGTGGTGTGGGCTGAGGGATGTGCTGGCCGCCACTTCCTGCAGCCCCCATTGGCCTGGAACGGCAAACCGCGGCCAGTGGGAACTGCGATTGGCTGAAACTGAAGACACTGCAGGTAAACAAACTGTCCCGGCCCACTTGCAGATTTCCCTCATGGGCTGCGTACCAAAGGTTGCCGATCCCTGCAATAGACCAAATATGAGCACTTTGTATTGAAAATGTTCTTGACCCAGAGTGAATCTTAGAAACTGCCTGTGCAATGGGTAGATGGTGATATGAAAGTAAGCATCGTTTAGGTCAATTGAATAGGACTGGTCCTAGGACTGACCCTTGGGGAACACCACTAGTTACCCCTCTCCATTCTGAGAATTTACCATTAATTCCTATCCTTTGTTCCTTGTCTTTTAACCAGTTCTCAATCCATGAAAGGACCTTTCCTTTTATCCCATGACAGCTTAATTTACGTAACAGCCTTTGGTGAGGGACCTTGTCAAAGGCTTTCTGGAAATCTAAGTACACTATGTCCACTGGATCCCCCTTGTCCACGTTTGTTGACCCCTTCAAAGAACTCTAATAGATTAGTAAGACACGATTTCCCTTTACAGAAACCATGTTGACTATTGCTCAACAGTTTATGTTTTTCTATGTGTCTGACAATTTTATTCTTAACTATTGTTTTGACTAATTTGCCCGGTACTGACGTTAGACTGTAATTGCCCGGGATCACCTCTAGAACCCTTTTTAAATATTGGTGTTACATTAGCTAACTTCCAGTCACTGGGTACCGAAGCCAATTTAAAGGACAGGTTACAAACCTTAGTTAATAGTTCCGCAACTTCACATTTGAGTTCTTTCAGAACTCTTGGGTGAATGCCGTCTGGTCCCGGTGACTTGTTAATGTTGAGTTTATCAATTAATTCCAAAACCTCCTCTAGTGACACTTCAATCTGTGACAGTTCCTCAGATTTGACACCTACAAAAGCCAGCTCAGGTTTGGGAATCTCCCTAACATCCTCAGCCGTGAAGACTGAAGCAAAGGATCCATTTAGTTTCTCTGCAATGACTTTATCGTCTTTAAGCATTCCTTTTGTATCTTGATCATCAAGGGGCACCACTGGTTGTTTAGCAGACTTCCTGCTTCTGATGTACTTAAAAAACATTTTGTTATTACCTTTGGAGTTTTTGGCTAGCCGTTCTTCAAACTCCTCTTTGGCTTTTCTTATTACACTCTTGCACTTAATTTGGCAGTGTTTATGCTCCTTTCTATTTGCCTCACTAGGATTTGACTTTCACTTTTTAAAGGAAGTATTTTTATCTCTCACTGCTTCTTTTACATGGTTGTTAAACCACGGTGGCTCTTTTTTAGTCCTTTTACTGTGTTTCTTAATTTGGGGTATACATTGAAGTTGGGCCTCTATTATGGTGTCTTTAAAAAGTGCCCATGCAGCTTGCAGGGATTTCACTTTAGTCACTGTACCTTTTAACTTCTGTTTAACTAAGCCCCTCATTTTTGCATAGTTCCCCCTTTTGAAATTAAATGCCACAGTATTGGGCTGCTTAGATGTTCTTCCCACCACAGGGATGTTGAATGCTATTGTATTATGGTCACTATTTCCAAGCGGTCCTGCTATAGTTACCTCTTGGACCAGCTCCTGCGCTCCACTCAGGATTTAATCTAGAGTTGTCTCTCCCCCTGTGGGTTCCCGTACCAGCTGCTCCATGAAGCAATCATTTAAAGTATCGAGAAATTTTATCTCTGCATTTCGTCCTGAAGTGAAATGTTCCCAGTCAATATGGGGATAATTGAAATCCCCCACTATTATTGGGTTCTTAATTTTGATAGCTTCTCTAATTTCCCTTAGCATTTCATCATCACTATTACTGTCCTGGTCAGGTGGTCGATAATAGATCCCTAATGTTATATTCTTATTAGAGCATGAAATTTCTATCCATAGAGATTCTATGGAACATGTGGATTCGCTTAAGATTTTTACTTCATTTGATTCTACATTTTCTTTCACATATAGTGCCACTCCCCCGCCCTGCATGACCTGTTTTGTCCTTCCGATATATTTTGTAACCCAGAATGATTGTGTCCCATTGATTGCTCTCAGTCCACCAGGTTTCTGTGATGCCTATTATATCAATATCCTCCTTTATCACAAGGCACTCTAGTTCACCCATTGTATTATTTAGACTTCTAGCATTTGTGTACAAGCACTTTAAAAACTTGTCCCTGTTTATTTGTCTGCCCTTTTCTGATGTGTCAGATTCTTTTTTATGTGACTGTTTATCATATGATCTGGCCCTTACATTATCCTCTTCCATCCTCTGCTCCTGACTATAACCTGGAGATTCTCTATCATTAGACTCTCCCCTGAGAAGTCTGTGTCCGAGCCACATGCTCCTCTGCAGCAGTCGGCTTTCCCCCATCTCCTAGTTTAAAAACTGCTCTACAACCTTTTTAATGTTTAGTGCCAGCAGTCTGGTTCCACTTTGGTTTAGGTGGAGCTCATCTCTCCTGTATAGGCTCCCCCAATCCCCAAAGTTTCCCTAGTTCCTAATGAATGTAAACCCCTCCTCTCTACACCATCATCTCATCCACGCATTGAGACTCTGAAGCTCTGCCTGCCTACCTGGCCCTGCGCGTGGAACTGGGAGCAATTCTGAGAATGCCACCATAGAGGTCCTGGATTTCAGTCTCTTTCCTAGCAGCCTAAATTTAGCTTCCAGAACATTTCTCCTACCCTTCCCTATGTCATTGGTACCTACATGTACCACGACCAGCGGCTCCTCCCCAGCACTACACATAAGTCTGTCTAGATGCCTCGAGAGATCCGCAACCTTCGCACCAGGCAGGCAAGTCACGATACGGTTCTCCCGGTCATCACAAACCCAGCTATCTACATTTCTAATGATCGAATCTCCCATTACTAACACCTGCCTTTTCCTAGCAACTGGAGTTCCCTCCCCTGGAGAGGTAACCTCAGTGCGAGAGGCAACCCCAGCACCATCTGGAAGGAGGGTCCCAACTATGGGAAGGTTTCCCTCTGCTCCCATTGACTGCTCTGCTTCCCTGGGCCTTTCTTCCTCCTCAACAGCGCAGGGGCTGTCTGACTGGAGGTGGGACAATTCTACAGTGTCCCAGAAAGCCTCATCAACATAACTCTCTGCCTCTCTTAGTTCCTCCAGTTCCGCCACCCTGGCCTCCAAAGTCCGTACGTGGTCTCTGAGGGCCAGGCGCTCCTTGCATCGACTGCACACATACACCACCCGCCCACAGGGCAGGTAATCATACATGCTACACTCACTGCAATAAACTGGATAGCCCCCACTCTGCAGCTGGGCTTCTGCCTGCATTGTCTCCTAGTTAATTAAAGGGTTGTTTAAAGCAAGAAGTTTTGAATGTAGTTTGGTTTATAGGTTTTAAGGGGAATAAAGGGGCACAGATAGAACCGACAAGGGACCCCCACTCCCTTCCCACTCCCTTGCGAAACTCCCTGTTAGCAGCCCCTGTTCACAAAGTTCTCTGGTCGCTTGTGCGCGGCTTTATAAAGCCCTGGCCTGTGTGAATGCCCTGCCCACTAATTAAGGCTCAGTCAAATACCAGAGGCTTCTAGCTTTCAGACCTTCCTTTGAAGCTCACAGCCTCCAACTGCCAGCCACAGCACACGGTCCTTCAAACAACCAAACAAACAGACTGACAAACACAAGCTCAGCACACAGCAAGTAACCCCCAAACACAAACACACACACACTACAGACAGTCACTTACCCCAAGGATGCTGTCTATGACTCCATGCTAAGACTGGTATAGTGATCCAGGAGTTCATATTTGTTACTGGCTTGGTGAAATCTAATTATAGAACATACCACCAGTTTCAGGTATCTGCCTTGTTTTCTGACAGTCGGCTCTGAATTAGGTATTCATAGTTGTGAGTCCCTCCAGACAGCGTGACAATTGGTACCTAAGGAGCTTGCAGCCTTGTGGATACCCTACTCAGTGGACTTGTAGCCCACTTTTTTGAAACTTTTTAAGAGAAATCCCAAGATTTCCTCTTTGAAGTTACAAGAGAGTATTGAGCCAAGGATGCTGATGGAATTGGTCTCGTCAGGGACTGCTGAAGAGGGGGAGTCCTGGAGCGGGGGTCAAAGGCTGGTATGAGTGAACTTTCCATCATAAGGAGTCTTAATTTTAGTTCAGAATTCTTCCTAGCCCTTGATTTTAGTGTCAGGCAAAAAGTGCACTTCTAAAGCACTTGTGACTATCTGAGACAGCGAATGCAACAGGAATGTCTGTTGCTGACCTGGAATGACTTCTTGGCATGAGAGACACTGTTTAAATCCAGGGAAGCCGGGCATACCTTTTCCAGGGTTCACTTTCTGAGTGGGAAGAGACAAAGAAGAACTAACTAAAGACAGGAAGTTGGCTATTCTAATAACGAAATAAAGAAAAAAAATTGAAAGTAAAGGAGGGGAGTGTTAACATTAATTAACAGTAATTCTATGAACTACACTATTAACTGAGAACAAAAGTACGATATAGATAAGGAACTCTGAAATCGGACTGTGCTAAGGCCCCATCTCAGGCCCAAGGAGGTTGAGAAGGAACTGAGGGTGGTTTGCCTGCACAACACTAAATATCACTGAGACAAGAGCACAAGACGAGGAGAGCGTTCGTGGGAGCCGAACAGACACTGCTACTGAAAAATCTCCAATCTGATGTGTGGGGATGCAAATACATCTACAGTGGAGCACCCATAGGGATACTACTCAAAGAAGAATCTGCTACTTCAATCCAGCATTTGGACAAATAAACCTTCCCTCTCCAGTTTAAGAAAATTAATGCTACCTATTATGTCAACCAAAGCTATAGCAAATGTTCTGCCAATTGCTGTCTGTGATTGCAATTGAAATCTTAGCTCCTTTATCAGAACAGAGATGGCCAGGGTCACTAAATTTAAAAGTTATTTTATTTTTAAGTTATTCTTCTGGCTTTCATAATTTTAAAAAAGTACCTGCCAACCTAGTGAATGGACTTACCAGTTAATGGATCTTTACACTGAGCCCATCATTCCCCCCCTCACAATATTTACAATAGTTTTAATTGGTATAATCTAGTCCAATATAATATTTTAATTTCTTTCAGCACTACAATACGTACATACCACACATGCATAAATGCAGTGAGGTATTGCACTGAGTTCCTTGAATGAATTACAAAGGATTTCAGTAAGATTATACAAAGTACCCTAAAAAAACCTACAAAACTTCTTTACTTCCTTGGGGCTAAAAATTTGGTAAAAATAGTGTAAAGAGTCCCATTGACTTAAAACAGGCACTGCAACAGGCCCTCAAAATTATTCTGCAGCCTCATGAAATTAATTCAATAGTTCATATTATACACCCCATAAAGATGAACCCAAGTATGTTAGCTATAGGATCATATAAGAATAAAATTATACACACTACATTAAAGCACTGTACATACAGTATGGGTAGCCTGTGGGATCCAGAGAATGGCGGATACACCATATATAGAGCCTCTGCTCCTTCATAGTGGTGCATCTGTCCCCCGCAGTCCCCAGCCATTCCTTATATCTGTAAGAATATAATAAAAAGAAAATGCATAACATGGTGCTTAAAGATCCAAGAGAAGAGGGTGCACATGGTTCAGGATCTCTGCTCCATCACCTAGGCACTACCCAACCACTCTGGGTCTTCAATCCACCATAATACAGAACAAATTTCTAGAGTTTAATGCCACATGGTACAAAATGCTTCTCTTTAATGTAGGTCTTTAAATGGCAGAGGACCAGTGGTGAGTGGAGAACAGTTTGCTGTGTAGCCATATTGTTTGGCCTGTGGGTCAGTCTATTTTAGTGTTTATTTCCACATTTAGATATTGTGGTAAGCATACACTAGATTAACGTACACATGAATAAAATAGGATTACTTAAAGAAACAAATGGACAGACCATCAAAAAAAGATAAAATGAAGTTTTCTTTTTAATAATTCTGGGCATATGGGTGCACATGCACGCTCACATACATGCACACACTCACTTATTTAAACCTTCCAAAGACTCTAAAAGACGTCTCAGCAATTTAAAATGAACTAACTCAGCCACTATCCCTAATGATTTTCCCAATGCCTATATCAGAGGGAATGGAGATTGGACAGTGATAATTTCTTCACTGTTTTCTGTGGGAGAGGCTATAACAACAAAGAAATCAAGGACTTAATCAACCTGAAAACTGAACTTTGGATGCGATCCCTCCAAGTTAGGGTTGAGGCAAAATGGCAAGGCAATATATAAAGCAGCAGCTATTTGTGCTGTACCCAATCTATTTTATTCCAAGTACATTACAAAACACAAAATAAAATGGGCAAAATTTTTCAGCCAAAACTTTTTTTAAGGTTAAAGACGCAGATTTGGAGACACTTAGCAAATTCTTATTCGTTTTACCTAATTGTTCTTGTCCGGGGGAAAAAGCAAAAAATAAACCCAAAAGAGTTTAAATGTTTCATTTCAACATTTTAAAAACAAAATGTTTAAGTGATTTCAGAAAAAAAAATCAAATGTTTAGAAAATCTTTAATCTTTTTTAAAAATAAAAAACACTTAAAATCTAATAAAACGTTTTGTTTCTGTCAAAATGAAGTATTTTATTCAACCCAAAATGAAACTGTTTTCAACTTTTCAGTTTGCCTAAAATGTTGAAAAATGTCATTTTCAGGTTGACCCAAAATGATATCTCCCTCCACCCTCCTTTTTTTTTTTTAAATTGGCAGCAAACCAAAAACACAGTTCTTTATACAAGTCTACTGAGAATGCGGATCTTCAGTTAGCCTGGAGGTCCTAGATTTGTGTTGTTCCTTCCTGCTGAGTAACCTTTCTTTGTTCTGTTCAGCGAGCTAGCAGCAACATGCAATTCATGAATAGCCCTAATCACTGAAAGTGCTATGTATTTGCTCTTTAGTGTCCATGAATGTAGTAGATTCCACTTTGCACTTACCACACTAACACAAAGGAGCAAAAGGGAGATGTTTTACAGAGCATATTCACTCAAAAATGGAAGGAAAGGAAATAGCGAGATTGGCTAGAAATGCATAGGTATCAGAGAGGTAGCCATGTTAGTCTGGATCTGTAAAAGCAGCAAAGAATCCTGTGGCACCTTATAGACTAACAGACGTTTTGGAGCATGAGCTTACGTGGGTGAATACCCACTTCGTCGGATGCAAGTGGGTATTCACCCACGTAAGCTAATGCTCCAAAACGTCTGTTAGTCTATAAGATGCTACAGGATTCTTTGCTGCTTTTAGAAATGCATAGTTCCTATTGTTTACATGCAAAGAGGGACCCATCAGTCTGAAGTGGTGGTAACTAGGCCATAAAAAGAAGTAATTCCACTCAGTGACACACACACACTAATGTTTTTATGATGATCCATGAGTAAGACTCCGCTGCATACTGCTTAATTAAAAGGGAGTCTAGTAAATTTAGAAAGTCATGATTTGCCCATTAATAGATATAGGACACAGGTGAAGTCACCAGTTCCTGTTGATCTAACATTGTAACAGTTGATGAAAAAAGAAGGGAAATCCTAACTGGTACCATGCAAGTAAATATGTTTCTTAAGTCACAGTTAGTCCATAAGGTAACATAAAGTTCTTAAGCCAGTAATAACATACATTGATAAGTCAACATTTATGAAGAACCTAACCCACATTAAATCCTTCATACTGCCTGGTGCTCAATGACATGAAAAATGTGCACTGAACAGATGAACATCTAAAACTGCAAAAAGAACAGGAGTACTTGTGGCACCTTAGAGACTAACAAATTTATTTCAGCATGAGCTTTCGTGGGCTACAGCCCACTTCTTCGGATGCACAGAATGGAACATATATTGAGGAGATATATATACACATACAGAGAGCATGAAAAGGTGGGAGTTGTCTTACCAACTCTGAGAGGCCAATTAAGTATGAGAAAAAAACTTTTGAAGTGATAATCAAGATAGCCCAGTACAGACAGTTTGATAAGAAGTGTGAGAATACTTACAAGGGGAGATAGATTCAATGTTTGTAATGGCTGCTGAGAGACTGCTGAACTCGAATTAATATGCAAATTAGATACAATTAACTTAGGTTTAAACAGAGACTGGGAATGGTTGGGACATTACACTAATTGAATCTATTTCCCTATGTTAAATTCTCCTCACACCTTCTATGGGTCATCTCAATTATCACTTCAAAAGTTTTTTTTCCTCCTGCTGATAGCTCATCTCAATTGATTAGACTCTTCCTGTTGATATGCATACTTCCACCTTTTCATGTTCTCTGTATGTATAAATATCTCCTGTCTGTGTGTTCCTTTCTATGCATCCGAAGAAGTGAGCTGTAGTTCACGAAAGCTTATGCTGTAATAAATTTGTTAGTCTCTAAGGTGCCACAAGTACTCCTGTTCTTTTTGCGGATACAGACTAACACGGCTGCTACTCTGAAACCTGTAATGGCTCAGCCATTCCCAGTCCCTATTTAAGCCTATGTTGATCGTATCTAGTTTGCAGATCAATTCCAGCTCAGCAGTTTCTCGTTGGAGTCTGTTTTTGAAGCTTTTCTGTTGCAAAATTGCCACCCGCAGGTCTGTCATTGAATGACCAGACAGGTTAAAGTGTTCTCCTACTGTTTTTTGAGTGTTATGATTCCTGATGTCAGATTTGTTTCCATTAATTCTTTTGCGTAGAGACTGTCCGGTTTGGCCAATGTACATGGCAGAGGGGCATTGCTGGCACATTGGTAGATGTGCAGGTGAATGAGCCCCTGATGGTATGGCTGATGTGATTAGGTCACTTGAACAGACGTGGACAGAGTTGGCATCGGGCTTTGTTGCAAGGATAGGTTCCTGGGTTAGTGTTTTTGTTCAGTGATGTGTGGTTGCTGGTGGGTATTTGCTTCAGGTTGGGGGGTTGTCTGTAAGCGAGGACAGGTCTGTCTCCCAAGATCTGTGAGAGTGAGGGATCATCTTTCAGGATAGGTTGTAGATCTTTGATGATGCGCTGGAGAGGTTTTAGTTGGGGGCTGAAGGTGGTAGCTAGTGGTGTTCTGTTATTTTCTTTGTTGGGCCTGTCTTGTAGGAGGTGACTTCTGGTACATCTAAAACTGCTCTCTTGCACAATGCATGTTTTTGAGCCCTCACCCTGAAAGATATGGGGCAACCTCAATTCCCACTGAAGTCAATGGGAGATGCTCAACACTTTTCAGGATTAGGCCTTAAGTGAGACGTTTATATAAATTTTAAACCAGGAATTATGGTAACTGATTTTCAATTATAACAATGCCCAACCAATTTTCTTCTATTTAGTTATGGCCATATTCCTTAATGGGGGGATTCTTCATATGCCAAGTTTCAAAATTCAGCCATTTTGATTTAATGGTCTGAGAAGTGCAGCAATTTAAAAAAAAATGGAAACACTGATTTTGCTTCAGCTCTTGGCAGAACTCAAAATGGTTGAAGGAATTTTACTCCAACTTTCAAAAATAATTCCATTCAGGACAGAGATGAAGTAGAGAAAATTTCATCCCAAAAGTTATTTCCCACAAAGTTATGAGCATGTCAAAACTGGGGATTATCATTGGCACTCTTTTGCTGTCTTAGCTATGACCCAACAAATGCTATAATAAAATGAATAGACTATGAAACCCAATGGGCTCCCATTAATAAAGCATTCAGTTGACATCATGCTTTTCAAGAAATAAAATCAATGCACTAATTGTAATTCCTAGCATTTTGTTGCATTGGACCACCAAATACAATAAAACCATCAAAATACTCATCCGTTCTACTATTGATAATAACCCAAATAAAACCATACAGTAAGCCAATTAACATTAGGGGGTCTTAAAAAAATCTAATTGATTTGTTTGCTGCATTTCAAATCAAACCAAACTGAACATTTGGCAAAAATATAAACAAGTAGAAAAATAAAATCAAGAGAAAAGAATTTACATATTTGTACACCTCCCATAGGAGATGAGGTGAAGTAATGTCTTTGTGGACACAGAAATGGGGAATACACAAAGAAACTGAACAAAAAAATAAGCAGTTATTAACCTTTCCATAACTTGTTCTTTGAGATGTGTTGCTCTTGTCCATTCCACGTTAGGTGTGCATGCACAGTCACTGGAGAGTTTTCCCTCAGTGGTATACGTTGAGCCAGCTCTAGTGCCCTCTGGTGCCGCATGCTCATGCGCCAGTATAAGGGGCCCAGACGGCCCCACACTATATCAGTTCCTTCTTGCTGGCTAACTCTAACCAGAGGGGAAGAAGGGTGGGTCATGGAATGGACGTGAGCAACACATCTCGAAGAACAGTTATAGAAATGCTAGTAACTGTTTTTTCTTCTTCAAGTGCTTGCTCATGTCCATTCCATGTTGAGTGACTCCCAAAAATTACCTGAGGAGGTGGGCTCCGAGTTCATGGACATACGGATTGCAACACTGCTCTACCAAATATGGCATCATCTCTAGTCTGCTGGGTGATGGTGTAGTGGGAGGAGAAGATATGTACCAACGACTGGTCACTGCTCTGCAAATGTCCTGGATCAGGACCTGAGCTGGAAACACCACACATGAAGCCTGAACTCTTGTTGAATGAGTGGTCAAGATGGCAGGTAGTGGGACGCCCATCTGCTCATAGCACCTATGAATGCAGAAAGTGAGCCAGGATGAAATTCTCTAGGCCAAAACCAATAGGCCTTTCATTCTGTCTGCTACTGCCACCAAGAGCTGCACAGATTTATGGAACAGCTTGGTCCTTTCTATGGAGAAGGCCAGGGCATGTCTAACATCCAGCATGTGGAGATGCCACTCCTCTGTATTCTTGTGTGGTTTTGGGAAGAATACTGGCAGGAAAATAGCCTAAATACTGTGAAACTGCGAAACCACCTTTGGGAGGAACATGGGGTGGGAGCGAAGTTACACCTTGTTTCAGATGGAGTAGGTACTCCAGCATGGATTGGAGAGGTGACCGAGCAGGTAAGAGGCCTCAGTGGGATGACCACACCGAGAAACGCTTCCACTTGGAGAGATAAGTAGCTCTAGTAGAAGGCTTTCTACTACCTAGCAAGACCTGTTGGACTTGTTCTGAACAAGCTAGCTCTGACAGATTTAACCGTGGAGCTTCCATGCGGTCAGATGGAGGTCCTGGGGTCTGGATGGAGCAATCAGTCGTGACCTTGCAAGATCATGTCTGGGAGGAGAGGGGAGGGAAGGGAGCGGCAATGGGGTCGCTCTCTACATGTCCAATAACATGCTGAACCAGTGCTGATGCAGCCATGCATAGGCTATAAGAATAAGTCTTTTTTTTTGTCCTGCCTTACTTTCAGCAGGACCTTGTGCACAAGAGGAATGCAGGAAAATGTGTAGTACAGATATTTTATCCATGGGAGTAGGAAGGCATCTGTGAGCAACCCTGGGCTGCAACCGTGCAGCAAGCAAAACTGTTGACATTTCCTGTTCTGTCTGGTTGCAAACAGGTCTACCAGGGGGAAACCCCCGCCTCTGGAAGATGGACCTGGTTATGTTGGGGTGAAAGGACCACTCGTGGTGAGAAGAGGAAGTTCTGCTGAGGTGATCTGCCAGCGTGTTTTGGGCTCGCAGAAAGTGAGAAGCTTTGAGGTGGATGGAGTGCTCCACACAGAAATTCCACAAACGAATAGCCTCTTGACACAGGATGGACAAGCATGCTCCTCCTTGCCTGTTGATGTAAAATAGAGCTGCCATGTTATCCATAAGTACTCGCACAACCTTGTCTGCAATCTGGGGTAGAAACACCTAACATGCTAGGTGGACTGCTCTGAGCTCTCTGACATTTATAAGCAAGGAGAGCTCCTCTTAGGATCATAGGCCTTGAGTCCTGAGGAACTCCAGGTGAACTCCCCAACTAGATCGGATGCATCCGAGATTAAGGATACTGATGGCAGGGGAGTAACAAAGGGAATGGCCAAGCCCACCGACCAGGGATCCCTCCACCAGTTGAGGGAGGCAAGGACTGGGCAAGAACTGTAAGCACTGAGTCCAAATGGTGACAGCTTAGTCAGTACACTGAGGCCAGCCAAGCTTGAAGGGGTCTGAAGCTTAAAGCAGTCTCACATACAGTACTATGTAAATGCATGTGGCCAGGTGACCTAAAAATTTGAGGCATAAATGAGCTGTTGTGAGCGGGGTGGGCCTTGACCTGCAACATTAGCAGCAACATTGTCTGGAAGTGAACCTCTAGGAGGAAGGCCCTGGCCCAGGTGGAATCAAGTATCACACCGATAAACTCTATCCTCTGAATGGGGATGAGAGTTGACTTCTGCTCATTTATCAGTAGGCCCAGGGCTCAGAAGGTAGCTTGGACAAGACCGATGCTGGCTCTCAACTGGGCCTCGGACTGGCCTTTGATCAGCTTTGTTTCTTAAACAAGTCGTGGCATGGTGGCAGAGCTGAGAAGCGGACCAGTTGTTGAGGTCTGAAGTGCTTCCTCGAAGGTGCCAGGGCATAAAGGACCAGGGATTTGAAAGTGGCCCTAGAATCCTTAAGGCCATGGAGTTTTGCCTCCATCTGTTCTGAGAAGAGGGAAGTTCCCTCAAATGGAAGGTTCTGAATGGACTGCTGAACCTCTGGTGGTAGGCTCAAGGATTGGAACCAAGAGCACCTCTGCATGACTACCGCATTGCCAGCATTCTGGCAGCCATGTCAGCTGCATCCAGGGCAGCCTGGAGGGAGGCCTTGGCTATAATCTTTCCTTCCTCCACCAGATCAGAGAATTCCTGGGACTCCTGGGGCAGTGAGTCCTTAAATTTAGACATGGAGTCCCAGATGTTATAATTGTACCTCCAAAGCAAGGCCTGGAGGTTGGAGATTCAGGGCTGTAATCCACCAGTAGAATAAATCTTTCTATCAAACAGGTCTAGCTTCTTTGAGTCCTTTGCCTTGTGGGAAACACCCTGCTGGGTCACACCCTTGCCTGTCTCTTCTGTTGGCTGCTGCGACCACAAGCAACTCGGGATGGGGAGGGGAATATATGTATTCCTACCCTTTGGCAGGAATAACGTACTTTTTCTCTGCTCTTTTTGAAGTGGGGGGCAGAGAGGGTGGGGTTCTGCCATAGGGATCTGACTGGACCCATAACAGCCTACTTGAGGGGTAGGGTCACCTTTGATGGGGCTGCCACAGCCTAGTTGTACATCAGGCTGTGGGAGGATTCTTTAAGCACCTCCACTTCCAGCCCTAGGTCAGAAGCTACCCTTTTCAATAACTCCTGGTGAGCTCTAAAGTTGTTCTGAGGTGCTGAGCCACTCAATCCTGACCCAATCTTCATCTGGGGAGGAGGAAGCCTGCATCATCAGGAGGCCTTTCTCCTCTTCTTCTGCACCAACCACCTCACATAGCCCCAAATCTTAAGTATTGGACAGTGCAGGAAAAGGGCCCTTCTCTCGAATGCCACTGAGTATGAACGGCTTGAAGGCAGTCCTAGTACCAGGGGAAAACCCCCTGGATTCCAAAAAGACCATTGGACCTGCACAGGCCACTGCCCATTGGATCAAGCACCTAGAAGGGCACCCCCACCAGGTATTTTTTTAATGTATTTTGAATTTTTGGTTTATTTGTTTACTAAAGCATGAAAGCAATATATTTAATGCTCAATATACAGTATCTTTCTAGACCAAAGGCAACAGACTATGTTAATACAGAGCTAGATTCTTACCGTTAACAAAAAAAAATCAGGAAATGTAAAACATAAGGGTCCTACACTGTTAATGTATATGTGTACACACGTGCACACACATTTATTGTGCAAGTTAACATTGATAAACACATATCTGACAAAAACACAATAGTGAAAAGCTAAGCCACCTTATAATACATACCCTCTACTACACTACCCACAGACACACACCTCACCACTACCACAACTACCATGCACCACAGAGCACAACCCACATGTTCTCCCCAAACTATCCCTTCTATACGCACTCCTTTACCAGACAATGTCCTTGTGATGACGTGAAGAATCTGTAGATACAACTTATTAATTCTGGTTGATGCTATGAAAATATTATAAAACAACTGAATCAGGGAACGCCTCCATGTAGTTTTCACCCCCGGCTGACACAGGCTGCAGGCTCAGCACATACCTACCAGACCTGGGGCAATGAAGAGTCATTATAGCTAACGACTCTGCCCTGGATCAAACAACGTACAGGCTAAGGAGTCTGCTTAGAGCTTTGCAGGGCTCACAC
This sequence comes from Mauremys mutica, assembly GCF_020497125.1. Lineage (NCBI taxonomy): Eukaryota > Metazoa > Chordata > Testudines > Geoemydidae > Mauremys > Mauremys mutica. Next base: position 28,885,557 of record NC_059072.1, on the reverse strand, counting down.
TGGCACTCTAAAAATAGCTGTGTAGACAGCACTTTGAAGTTGTAGCTTGGACTGGAGCTTGGGCTTTGCTGCAGTGTTGCTCTGCCCTGCAATGGAGGTATAGTTTTAACTGCATTTCCAAGATAATATGGGGATCTGAACAAACCACTAATATTTGGGATCAGGAAGGGTTTCCCCCAGGCAAAATTGGCAAGATGTCAAGAGTTTTATTTTGTTTTTTTGTGATCCTCACAGCATCTTGGAAGTGTGCTTTTAGGTTAATAAGGAGAAAGGACAGGAAATTAAAAGGTGTAAGTTTGTAATTTCAGCACGTGGCCTGTGTCCAGTGCAGATGAGAGGCTCAAAAGGGACAGCATCAGAGATTGGTTGAAGGAGGTCAAGCCTGAATATTGGTTATTTGGTATGCAGGCCCAAGTAAGCACCTTGTGCTGGGAGGGAAGAGGGATTTAACACCTCCGCCCCCTCCCATTTAAAAGCTTAACATTAATAAAGTTGCAGCCTTCTGCTCTAAAATCCATTTGCTGTGTCTTGATCAAAATCTGATAGCTCTTCTTAGATCTGTATCAAATAAGCATGTTTTTCCTCATGATAAAATTTTGTACTATTCACTGAATATATACTGTGCCATATGGCAATTATTCATTTTGGCATGCTCATAGTAAACCTGGACAACAATACAAGATGTCAGAAGCATATGTAGTATTTCTTATTTTGCACAAAACAGTGATTTCACAGATGCAGAATAGGAAGTTACCACTTGTTTGTTAATGATACACATCAAGCCACAGTAAAAATCTAGTGTCTATTGGTACAATATGAGTAAGGCATTATTTAGTTTTAGTTTCCCCTTTAGGACTTTTTGTTTTTGTTTTAATGAAGATGCTGTTTACTCTATGTGTGCGCACACATATGTATGTTTTACATACATATAAATATATTACACGAAGAGGGAAAGACAGTGATCAAAAAAATATGAAAACCTTTAAAACTAGTTTTCATATAGGTCATGAACTGTATTGGCTGTTGCTTGTAAACTGTAGTACAATGTATTTTAGCAGATAAGTCATCATTCAGATAGATAATGAGTGATGAACCATTAAGTCCATGAATACTGTAAAAAAAAAAATCACATCAAGCTATGTCAGTGCACTGTGGAAAATCTGCATACAGAAACACTTCAAGATTTAAAGCTATAATATGTCAGTTTCTATTTCCATAGGCACAGCTACAGGTAATGGAACCGTATCTTGACACTGTTTTCCACAGGCAGTGGTGATTTTAGCTGATATCTCACTCCTGATGATCACAGAGTATGTCTACACTGTAATTAGAGGACTATGGTAGCAGGAGTTTATACAGTGTTTCCAGATTTCATACCAAAAGCTATATATGTACTGCTTTACACACACAGAGTAAATCTGTTAGGTATTCTGGGATAGATTAATCCCCACTCTGTACATGAACACATAAGTAGAAGGAAAGACCTTGTGGTGGGCATGTAGGGTATGTGTAGCTACATACCACAGTGAAAGGCAGGCTGTGTCCACCCTCATTGAAATGTGAAGCTGCACACAACAGTGAAAGGCTCTGCCAGGGGGAGCCTTTCCCAGCTGCCTACCTCTGCCAGAGCCTTTCCCCACTGCCGGAGTCTTTCACCGTGGCAGGGAAGCAACACCACAATGCTAAAAAGAGCAGTGTAGCTGTGAGGCACTGCTTGGGATTGTAGAGTACTCTACAATCCCAAGTATGTAGGGTATGCAACTGTAGGGTGCATACCCTACAGTTCAGGTGTGTAGGACGCTCTACTTGCCTAAGCAGTGCCGCAACATCTACACGGCTACCTGTGCTAGCTGGGCATGCAGTGTCTGTGCTCTACACAGTGCAAGCAGAGGCAACGCGTGCTGGGGTCATGCAGTCACGTGCCACTGCCTCCCCCTGACTTCTGCGAGCACCTAACTGCCCTTGCAGGGCTTTCTCTGCTCGGCCTGCTGGGGGAGTAGAAGGGGGCTCTGTTCTCCTCATGCTGCACCTCCAGCCTGGCACGTTTCCAGCTCGCTCAACCCCTCTCCCCAGCAGCCAGTCCCAAGCAGGAAGCAGAGGGGGTAGGATGGAGCTGCTTCTCCTGCCACATGAGGCTTGCTGCCTCTGCAGCACGGCATCTGCCTGGGAGAGTCTGGCTGGGGAAATGGTTGTGGCAATTGCAGTGCAGGTAACCCTGGTGTGGTGGGGTGAAGTGGGGAGAGTGCAGCAGCCCCGGGCCAGGCCCAGACAGGGAGTGGAGGGGGCGGGACAGATCCACTTCTTCTGCTGGGTGAGGGTGACCACTCCAGGTCGCTGCCTCTGTGTAGTGCGGCAGCTGCCTGCAAGAGCCTGGCTGAGGAGGCGGCAGCGGCAGCTCATGCAGCAGGTAACTCTGGCAGGGCAGGGAGAACATGGAGGCCCTGGGCCGGGCACAGGGCAGGGGGTCACTGGGGAAAGCATCATGAGCAAGTTTCCCTCTGCTCAGACCAAGTAGGAGCATTGCCCAGACCCCTGAGGTGTCCGCGAGGGAGCTCCAGAGAGAAACTTTTTTTTCTGTGAGTCGTTCGTCTCCCCCGCCAGTGTTGGCCCTGGCTCAGAGTCATGTGCTCCCTGCTTCTGTGGCCCCAGCCCCACAGGAGCCAGGATTGGCTGCCCTGGCCCAGGGAGGTGGAGCTGGAAGGTTCCTGCACCCAGAGGCAACACATGGGGTGGGACAGTCACGTGACCCCCCCACACCTTTAAATTGCCCCTCTCTTGCCCCCCATTATCAGCAGATATGGGTCACCTCTGCCCTCGAACTGCAAGCCTTGGGCAGGCATAGAATTTGCCCCCTCTCCCCCGCCCCACACATGCCCTATTGTCCTGACTGGAACTGCCTCACCCCCCCACACCCACCCCCACAAATATAGAAGTCAAACTATGCCTACGTCTGTAAACGTAAACCTACAAGACTGGGCCAGAATTACAGCCTCTGAAGCTCAAGAGCTACTAAAAAAATACGCCAACTAAACAACTCAAAAGAAAGGGAGCTGGGAGTATGCAGAGTTATCGCTCTGACGCTTCCATCAACATGCCTTTCAGTGCTCTCTGGAACAATGCAATCTCACACCACCCCTAACAAAGGGCTGTACTGCTACTAGAACACAGTCTTTTGTGATTTGCTGCTTTATGAAGAAGCATTTTACACAAATAATATATTTATTACCATTAGTTTTTGCATGTGATAGTAAAATGATCTGGTCTAATACAAAAAAAAAAAAGTTTTAGCACTTGCAATTGTCAAGCACCTGTCCCAGATTTTCTAGTGTATTTGGTCCTGTACAAATGGTAAATGCTTCTTCTAACACAGTTTTGAATAATTTAATTTTAAAAGCAGAACAAACATACACCACACATTTCTGATTTTAAAATTACCTCCCCAATGGGCTTTACAAGAGAGAGAAGAGCACTTTTGCCACCATTATCAACAATCAGCAGAAAGATCTGAAGCTTAAAAAGGGCTCTTTATTATGGATTCAAAGTAGTTGGTTTTTAATTCTTTTAGCAGGTGCCAGCTGTTCTATCATACCAAAGCTACACAGAGAGGTCAAAAAAACCTCACAACTCTACATAAGACTGGTGTAACAGAACTATTGCCTGCAGGAGTATGAACGGCTTTTTGGGCGATCGCATGATTCATCAGAAGAACAAGATAAAAAATTCCAGAAATACTGGCTCCACTCATTAAACCGCATTTCCTCTCAATCCTTAAATTTGACTATATCTACACTACAAACCTTGGTCAACACAAGTTACATTGACAGGTTTCAGAGTAGCAGCCGTGTTAGTCTTTTACAAGTTACATTGGCATTCACCTGTATATCACTCAGGAGCATGCACACTTGGGCTGATTGCATTGGTATTGCACATCTCAGCAGGCGTACTTGTGTTGATGCAAAGGGCGATGCACCACATGCTGTCATCTGAAGCAATATCTTTGGGGAAATGTTTGCAGTGCGTTGTGGGATACAAATGCCTTGCTCGGGGATCTTTGGGAGCTAGAAGTTAAGTTCCCAGCACATAACTTTCTCCTTCCCATAATGCTGTCCATATCCCATAGTTTTCGCACCTTTTAAAAAAGGTCCCACAAACCCAAGTGGCACATTTCAATGTGCACCATCTCTGACAGAAGCACAGAGACCACACAGTTCTGCTCTATTTGCATGAAGATTGCAAATACAGTACATGTAATTCTCCTGTAGTTGCAGGCCTGCAGGAAATACTGCAACAATGGTGGACAGAAGGATTTCTTTGAGGACAGTTTGCTGGGTGACAAAGAAAAACAATTCAAGGTTGTCGGTGACATTCACGGAACAGCTGCAGATGGTGGAGGGCTGCTTCTGGGCCCAAAAGAGAAGCACTGACTGATGGGATTGTATCATAATGCAGGATGAGCAGTGGCTGTGGAACTTCCGGATATGTCAGACCACACTCTTGGATCTGTGTGCCAAGCTCTCCCCAGCTCACCTCCACTGCATAGACACCAGAATAAGAACTGTTTTGACAGTGGAGAAACAAGTATCACTCTGGAAGCTCACAACACAGGATTGCTACAACTCAGTGAGAAATCATTTCGGAGCTGGAAAATCCGCAGTGGGGGCCATTCTCATACAAGTGTGTAGGGCCATTAATCGTCTCCTGCTATGCAGCACTATGACTCAGCTACGTGCAGGTCATAGTAGATGGATTTGCAGCAATAAGGTTCCTAAACTGCAGTGGGGCAATGGCACACAAATCTCCATTTTGGCACCAGCCCACCTTGCCGCAGAGTACATCAACGGAAAGGGCTACTTCTTCCATGGTTATGCAAGCGCTAGTGGATCACAGGGAATAGTTCACCAATATCAAGGTGGGTTGGTCAGGGAAGGTGCATAAATCTCACACCTTAAGAACATAGGACTGTCCAGAAAGCAGGGACATTCTTTCCAGAAAGGTAGATTCTCACTAGCAATGTTGAAATGCTAATAGTGATTATGGGAGACCCAGGCTAACCCTTGTTCTCCTGACTCATGAAGCTGTTCACTGGCCACCTGGACAGCACCAAGGAAAAATTCAACTACCAGCTCAGCAGGTGCAGAATGACTGTTGAATGTGGTTTTGGTATATTGAAAGGATGCCGGTGATAGTTACTCACAAGACTGGATCTCAGTGAAAAAAAGATTCCAGTGGTTACAGCTGCCTGTAGTATTCTGCATAATATATGTAATACAAAGGGGGGGAAAGCTGCCATCAGGGAGGAGGGTGGAGTGGCTGTCTGCTGACTTTGAACAGCCAGACACAAGGGCTACTACAAGAGCCTAATGTAGAGCTATGCGATTGAGGGAGGCTTTGAAAGAGCACTTTTAACCATCAGCCACAGTAGTTTTCTCAGATGGAGTGTTCTCTTGCCAAGTGTTGCTAAGAATTGTGTAGTATTTTCTGTACATTTATAAATATGACTGGGTATTTTCCTGAAGCTATGAACTCTGTGGCACTTGCTGTACATTTACAAGTATCGTCTGCTTTGACAACCACTCTGCTTTCTGCAATATTTATTATGAACTAATAAAGATAATTTGATTCTCCAAAAATGGAAATTTTATCAGTGGGAAACAGTGCAGAAAATCAATGTGCAGAAAAACCACAGGCAACGTTATACACATTTTTAACAAATTCACAGGGTGAAACTTCAAAATTGGAAAGGGAGTCCAATGTGCACATATGTAATCCTCTGTGTCTACACATACAGCATCCGTGGTTTTCACTGCTCAGTGTACATGAAGCAGTACTTTTCCTTGTCCCCCAGCATGACCCGGTAGGAGTAAGGAGGTATATGATGTCACATGGTATGTTGAGTCCCTAAGTCTATGGTGGGGGCTGTAGGGAATAGCGACCATGGAGTTCACCAAGGACTGCAAAGGGTGGAGAGTCTGGGATTTTTGAACCTGTAGGTCAACCAGAGTCTGCAGCATTTGGGTTTGCTACCTGAGAAGACCCATTATACCCTGGTGCATCTCTTGCTCCTTGTACTGCTTGGACGTCTGGGCTTTTTCCATGCTGTCAGTCATACTGGCCCTCCAGGCCCTCATTCGTGGTTCGATACACCAGTGACTTGCAGGATCTTGCAGAACACATCCTCCCTATTCCTCTTCTTTCTCCTCCTCCTCAGAGTCAGGTGTTCTGTGAGTGTGGAGGAGACTCCCTTCAAGGCCACCAGGGCAGAAGATGCTGGTAAAAACAGACAGATGTGCCATTGGATTTACAGTCACAATAGAAAGTGAAAGATAAGTTTCCAGAACGCCCTCCACCTTATTCCCATAATAAGAAATGCTTATAGACATTTCAGTTTTGGAATGTCTCAGCACAGCACTGCTCTTCCAGCCCCAGCAATGGAGATTATGGCCCACTAGGGTGAGGAAGGCTGTTCTGTTGCATAAAGCTATAATATGTCAGTTTCTATTTCCATAGGCACAGCTACAGGTAATGGAACTGTATCTTGACACTGTTTTCCACAGGCAGTGCTGATTTTAGCTGATATCTCACTCCTGATGATCACAGAGTATGTCTACACTGCAATTAGAGGACTGTGGGAGCCCAAGCCACCTGCCTTGGGCTCATGGGGCTCGGGCTGTAGGGCCGTTTAATTGCAGTGTAGACATTCTGGCTTGGGCTGAGCTCTGGGACCCTCCCAACTTGCAGAGTTCTAGAGGCTGGGCTCCAGCCTGAGTCCAGAAGTCTACATTGCATTTAAACAGCCCTGCAACCCAAACCCTGTCAGCTGGCCTGGGCCGGCTGCAGGTTTTTAGTTGAATGTAGACATACCTAAAGGCACAGAGAACACATTTGTTTCAGGGATCCTGAAACTGCCTGGTCCCATATGCCACTAGCCTGTTTCCTGCAATGGTGTCAGCTGAAATCACTGCAGAGGGGCATGGGAAATTGTCTTGACACCAAAGAAATAGGGCAACCATCCCTAGAAACCTACAAGAGAGGATTGCAGAGTATCTAGATGACAGTTTCATTGAGATTTCTCAGGAAGATAAACAGGACATTCCTATTCACAGAAACAAAGTGCTCTGCATGGCCATTCCCTACCTAACCCAACAGGGAATGAAAAGCAGATGCCAACTCTACCTCTTGCTGTTGCACCTTGACCTCTTCTCATATGAATAAAACAATGAAAAGTCGATACTTTGTCTTGTTACCATGGGGATGAGCCAGGAGCCATCTTTAATTTTAAATATTCTAGGGAAAATGCACGCACATACTTACCCAAGTTTCCTTCCCCTCCATCAGATCATCTGTGCTTGCCTGATGGGACAGGCAAGACTGCGCAGGGTCTTGAACAAGTCCTGACTCAGAGCATGGCTGGAGCTCCCCACCACATTTCCTGCCCCCTTCCTCCTCCTCACTAGGCAGCAGCAGTCAAAAAAGCTAACAGAATGTTAGGAAAGAGATATGTAAGACAGAAAATATCATAACACCATTATATAAATTCATGGTACGCCCACACCTAGAATAATGCTTGCAGTTCTGGTTGCCCCATCTCAAAAAAAGATGCATTAGAATTGGAAAAAGTACAGAGAACTGATGACAGGTATGGAACAGCTTCCATATGAGGAGCGATTAAAAAGACTGGAACTGTTCAGCATAGAAAAGAGATGACTAAGGGGGGATATAATAGAGGTCTATAAAATCATGGTGTAGAGAAAGTGAATAAAGAAGTTTCAGAGTAGCAGCAGTGTTAGTCTGTATCCGCAAAAAGAACAGGAGTACTTGTGGCACCTTAGAGACTAACAAATTTATTTCAGCATGAGCTTTCATGAGCTACAGCTCACTTCTTCGGATGCGTAGAATGGAACACACAGACAGGAGATATTTATACATACAGAGAATATGAAAAGGTGGAAGTATGCATAAATATGTATGTATAAATATCTCCTGTCTCTGTGTTCCATTCTATGTATCCGAAGAAGTGAGCTGTAGTTCACGAAAGCTCATGCTGAAATAAATTTGTTAGTCTCTAAGGTGCCACAAGTACTCCTGTTCTTTTTGAATAAAGAAGTATTATTTACCCCTTCATGTAACACAAAAATCAGGGGTCACCTGATGAAATTAATAGGCAGCAGGTTTAAAACAAACAAAAGGAAGTACTTCTTTACACAACGCACCTGTGTTGAGTTAACCTGTGCCACTCATTGCCAGGGGAATGTTATGAAGGTCAACAGCGTAACTGGGTTCAAAAAAAGAATTAAATAAGTTCATGGAGGATAGGTTCCATCAATGTCTATTAGCCATGATAGTCAGGGATGCAATCCCATGCTCTGACTGCCAGAAGCTGGGACTGGACAGGGGATGGATCACTCAATAATTGCTCTGTTATTCCCTCTGTGACAGGGTGTATACGCCCCACACAGACAAGGAAGGGGCCAGAGAGGCCCTGCAGCAGGGCTAGCCTCACCTCCCCTCCAGCCCTGTCAATCATGCATGTTAGGGAGGCAGTCTTTAAAAAGGAGGAAGCTGAAGTCAGCAGGGGAAGAAGGAGCAGGATTGCCCTAAGCAGCAGACTGCAGGAGTGACTCCTGAAGCTCTGGAGGGAACTACTAGGCAGGAAACTTTCACCCCAATCCTGAGGGTACAGCAGACTCCCAGGGTAAGACAGATAGGCTGAGCCTGTCTCAGTGACCCAGCCAGAGTGATGTCTCCAAACCCACTACGATGGGGCTGGATCGTTGGCAGTACTATAGATTCGCCAATCCACCCCCACCCCCTTTGCTGGGATTGCAGGGAGGGAGTATCCTTTAATGCGTGGGGGTTTGTGACTTTCATTTTGATCTATCAGTTGGAGAGACCTAAGGAGGCCCACAAGGGCAGAACCACCCCCCTGCAAGTAGTGGGGAAGTGGGGTCCGGGTTGTGACCAGCCACTGTAGCTAACTGAGCATGGTCAGATTCTCCACTCCCTGAGGGAAGAACCACTAAGGACTCTGCCTGCATTCTCTATCACTTGTAATATTCGATCAGTCCTGCTGAGCAGTGAAGGGGGAAAAAAACAGGAGGCGGCCCAGGGTTGTAAAGTCCATCCTGAGAAATGGATCTAGAAATGGATCAGCAGCAGGCCACCCTACAGCAATAGCAACAGCAGCTGCAGCAACAGGAAATTAGGGGAATTAGCCATACACCAGCAGGAGCAACAACAGAATTCAGTGCAACAAATGGTGTCTGCACTCCAACCTCAAGAGATGACCGGAGGTAGAGGCGAACACCATTCAGGGCCCCCCTAACGCGACGCCTCCGGAACATTGGGCTGTGTTATGGCACCCCACCTGTCGGGACCAGCCCAAACCACATACTGAGAACTTGACTCAGCATTGACTCAACATTGTCCCGGGACTATGCAAAGGTAAGCAAGGCGATTCTTGACTACCTGGTCTCACTAAGGACATCACTAAGGAGACTCACTGGTGGCAGTTCCAGGAAGAGGCATACCCTCCAGGGGCACACCCACAAACAGTAGCCCAGAAGTTAAGAGATCCCTTCTGGAAGTGGTTGAAGTGAGACTCCTAGACAGGGGTACAGGTGGCAGAGCTCGTACTCATAGAGCAGATCTTACAGGCAGGAGGATGGGCTTGAGTGTTAAGACTTTGACCCGAGACCATGAAGGATGCTGGAGGCCTTATGGAAAACTACTAAGCTGCCTACAATCCCCCCGAGACATCTGGAGGTCGGACTCAGAAAGATAGAGATTTGCTGAGAACCAGTGATGCAGCATATGAGGCCTGACAGGGTCTCAAAGGGACCCCCAATTGCCAAGAAGAAGCTAAGTCCCCCAAGCCGGAACAAAAAGAAAGGAGGGCAGGTTGGCAGAACCCTCTACCACACATAAAGGACCCCCAGTCTCCCACAATAGTACCTCCTGCACAACCCCAGAGAAACCAGATAGGCCGGGTAATAGCAGGCTATGCCACCACCTGACATCTGCACCGTCAGTTGGGAAGTGCTTCTCCTGTGGACAGTGGGCCACTTCTGTAGCGACTGCCCCTATATGGAATGTGACTATGGGTGAGTGTGGCCCGCAGACTCTAGAGACCATAAGAAGAACTGCAAGTAGTCCTGGTGTGGGTAAGAAAGTAGTAAGGTTGGTGGGCTCAGGATGTAACCAGACCTTGATCTGCCAGCAACTTGTAGACTCAGAGAAGGACACTGGAGGAATGGATCCTCCACCAGTGTGTCCGTGGCGGCATAAGGCACTACCCCTCACAACAAGTACAACTGATGGTGGGGGGACATTCAGTGACTGTATGGGTGGGCACAGCGTCCACACTGGCCTGACCAGTTATACTCAGCAGGGACTGGGAGTGCTTCAGTGAGGTTCTGGTGAAACAAGCCAACGCATAACTGCTGGACCAGAGTCACTCCACCATAGAACCTACGTGGGTGGAGGTGAGCGAACTCGACAATCCTGGACAGGGACCATAAAACCAAAGGACCCAACCCTCATCCCAACCAAGTCCGCAGCTCAAAGCTAAGACCTACAATGACCACACAGATACCCTAACCTAAGTCACCAGTTTTGTGCAGGAATAACAAGCAGATCCAACCCTCTCCCTCATGTCTGACCAATTAGCCATGGTAAATGGGGAAAGTCATAGACCCCCACACAGAGAGAAACAATGGCCATGTTTCAAATTACAGGGACAACAGCTTTACTGCATGGAGCAAGCAAGACAGACTGTGGAAAGTAGGGCCCAACTGCTAGCTGATCAGGGCATCTATGGCAGGAGAAAACTGTTGAACACCTCATGGTTTGCTTTTACTGGCCTGGGGTGTTCCGGGATGTTGCAGACTACTGTGCGTCTTGCCTGGAGTGCCAACTCTGAGGCTAAGGGGGTCAAATGGGCAACTCTTGTCCCACTGCCCTTAATAGAAACCCCCCTTTGAGAGGAGGATAGGGTTGGATCTAGTTGGCCCCTTAGAAAACAGATCATCAGGCCATCAATACGTATTGGTAATAGTGGATTATGTAACATGTCACCCAGAAGACAGTCCCTTGTGCTCTATCAACGCAAGTGTGCTAGCAAGTAAGTTAATGAAACTCTTTGCCAGGGTAGGCCTGCCACAGGAAATCTTGACCAACCAGGGACCCAACTTTACATCCAACCTGATGCAGGACTCATGTAGTCTCCTTACGATAGACAAGTTAAAATCCATTGGTCTACCATACGCAGACGGACAGCTTGCTGGAACATTTTAATAAGACCCTTAAGGGGATGTTGAAGAAGTTTTCCTCCACTAATCCCAAACACTGGGATCAATTGTTGCCTCCACTACCATTTGCTAATCAGGAGGTTCCCCAAGCATCCACAGGTTTCTCACCCTTCGAGCTGTTATATGGCCAACACTCCCAGGGCAGCCTCAACTTATTACAAGACTCCTGGAAAAGCCAGGGACCATGAGCAGAAAACCTAGTCCCACATGGCCTTCAGTTGCACAAACGGCTTAAAAGATTGGGGGCCTTTGCCCATGAACCTACAGGAGGCCCAACAAAGTTAGGCAGTGATGCACAACTGTGGAACCCGGTTACACGAGTTTCAAGCCAGGGGACTGAGTTCTTCTGCTGTTGCCAAGCACAGAGTCCAAGCTACTAGCCAAATAGCAGGAGCCTTTTGAGGTGTTGCAATGTGTAAGCCCAGTCAACTATTAGATACAAAATCCAGGAAAAAGAAAAAATGACACCCACTCTACCATGTCAACCTACTAAAGGCCTGGTGTGACAGAGAAGCCTTCCTTATCACCCCCGTCACCACTGACCCTGAACTAGCACCCAAGATTCTGACAACAGAGGCTGATAATGCTGTCAAATTGGGGGAAATGCTTGGGGCTGAACAAAAAGCCCAGATGGATCAGCTGGTACAAGTATTCCCTCAGGTATTCTCCGCCCTTCCTGGGTTTACCCACCTGACATATCAATGCATTGAGACCAACCATGGAGACATGGTGAGGGAGGACCATCGGCCCCCTCCCAAGATGATATGGAACATCATCAAGACTGAACTCCATGCAATGCTAGATTTGGGCGTAGTAGAGGAATCCCACAGTGAATGGCGGAGCCCCATAGTTCTCATCCTGAAGCCTAATGGCACAATGAGGTTTTCCATTGACTTCCAGAAGGTCACCATAATCTCCAAGTTTGATCCATACCCCATGCCACAGGTGCACAAGCAACTGGAACGACTCAGGGTAGCCAGATACCTGTGCACATATGATCTAACAGATCCAGCTGACTCCAGAGTCCAGGGAAAAGACGGCCTTTGCCATGCCCTTCGAACTCTACCACTTTCTGACCATGACATTGAGACTTCATAGGGTGGCTGTAACCTTTCAGAGGCCAGTGGATCGAGTGCTACTTCCACACAGACTCTATGCCACAGAGTATCTAGATGATATACTATATAGCCCAGATTGGGACAGCCACATGAGGTACTAAAATCGATCATCAAAGCCAGCTTGACTGCCAACCCAGCTAAATGCAGATTTGGGAATAGCAAGACCATGTAACCGGGACAAAACTACAAGCTTTGGCCAACTACCCAATACCCACAACCAAAAAACAAGTTATGCAATTCTGGGGGTTGGTCAGATACTACAGGTGATTCATTCCTAACTTTGGAGTAGTGGGCCAGCCTGGGTCCCCCACTTGCCACTGAGGAAGTGGCTGAACTGTTGGACTGCGGTACTTTCCCCTGGAAAGGGGGGAGCAGATGCTGTGGTCTTTGGAACGACATGGGTCCAAGAGCAGAAATGATGGCAGCAAGACATCACTAGAAGAAGGAGCACGGATTAGCAGAGCTAATCCTCGGGACAGCCAGCAAGAGGCGCTAGCATGGTGAGTTGCACCCTGACACAGAGACGTCAGTTATTTAATAAAACCACTGTGCAATTTAAGAAATATGTAGCTCAAGGCTTCATGCTTCCCATAAGGCATATGGAACTGACAATGTTTAGGAAGCAAACATCAAGCCACTGTACATTTCCTAAAATGCAAATGAACTAGCACATGGTGTTCAAAATGTATACAGGAATGACATTAAATAACTTAATATCCCATCCTCTACCCAGAACTACTCAAAACATCAGTATTAAATTCAAATTTGGTTTAAGGGACAACCCATTTGAGTTATACTGTTCAACAATAAAGAGAAAGTGCTCAGAAAGTGAAATGCTTCATTTATGGAATTTCCCCAAAGCATAAAAAATCACACCAGGTGACATTGCAGACAAAATGGATCCACTTTGGCAAAATTGATGTTACAAACAGGCTTAAAAGATGTGGTTCATTTATTCTGTAACTATAACAGAGATAATAGTTTCTCTCTAATTAGTTATCAAGGAGCAAGTGTTAACTATATTTGTGAAAGAATAAGTTAGAAGAAAAATTGAGATTAAGACCATAGTAGTTACAGATGCTGACATAAATTAGAGAAGGCAAATCAGAAATATTTAAGAAGAACTGATAATAGCCATCTGCTCCAAAATGTTTTTTAAAATACAGTCTACATATGAAAATGCTATACATACAAACTTTATTAACTGTTTTGTTTCATTAGCCTCAAATGGTAAAATACAAGCACTTGCATAAATGGATTTAAAGGTTATTATTAAAGGCTAGAACTGTAACTTCTTTGAGCACCTCTGTATTCTGTGCTGCAATGCTATTGTGTTCTCTGGTATATTGCCAGTTAAGTGACATTCAAAGGTGGATCTGGGGAGGAAAGTAGTATATGCTAATGATTGCTAGGTGTACAAGAGTGTGACTCAAGCACTGTGAGTCACCTTGTTTCCTCTTGCTTCTAGTAAGAGGGAGTCTTGTCTCTGGTAGGCAAGAGCTGAAGGTTAGCTCCCTAACACCATCAGCTTCAGCCACCCAAACATTCTCATCTGGGCTACGCCAGACCAGTCTTTGCCTTGCAGGGTAAAAAGGTACACCCCAGTCCAAGTCCCCTTGAAGCTTTCCCCCATGATTTCCAGCCCTTGACACTGGCTACTCACAGAAATCCCAGATCCTCTGCTGCCAAAGGAGCAGTGTACCCCAGTTTACCAGTTTTACCTTAAATCATGTTTGAGCACTTATACTAAAACAAAAGAAGGTTTCTCTAAGAAAGAATAGAGATTTCACTAGCAACGAGAGTGTGATGGAAAAAAAATGGTTACAATATAAAACACGAACTAGTGCCTACACTTAATAGCTATCTTTCCTTACTAATGAAGTAGGTTTTCCACCCCCACAAAGTTCAGTCTGTTGCAGAGCTGGGTGGCTTCCCAGAAACCAGGATCCAATCTTTCATGAAACAACCCCTCTCAACAAGAGTCTCCTCAGTGACTAGACCCAGAATGTCTTTCTCGACCCTGCGATATACTGAATCAGTCTTTTATCTTTATTCACAGACAGGGTGATCCCCTTGATGTCAGATCATTCCTTTTCCCTTCCAATTAATTTTGATGTTTACAGTTGGTCTTTCATGGTGACCGTAAGGGTATAATTTTCAATACAGTTACATTATTCCTTAACTAGTACCCGTACACATCTCACAATGCTTATGAGTATCATTAAGTTACAAGCTTTCAGTAGAGACCTCACATGCTACGCTTCATGGATAAGTACCATGAAAATAATGTATTTGGTGCAGTGAGTTTGCCCAGGTTGAGACATAAGTTGCTTGTTAAGAAAACTGAAACCTTTGCCTGTTGGCACCAATGAGTCTCTGTCACAAAGAGATGGCCTGGATGTTAAATGTAATGGGAGCAAACTGATTGGTTGCTAATATGGAAAATTGCATAGTTAGACTGAGAGAACTGAGAATATATCAGAAAAAAATAATGTCATGTGTTCTATCCACTACAATTTAGCATTCATTAAAATCTTCTATAGCAGGGATCGGCAACCTCTGGCACACGGCTCACCAGGGTAAGCTGGGCCAGTTTGTTTACCTGCCGCGTCTACAGGTTTGGCCAATCGCGGCTCCCACTTGCTGCGGTTCGGCGCTCCAGGCCAATGGGGGCAACGGGAAGTGGCGGCCAGCACATCCCTCGCCCCGCGCCACTTCCCGCTGCCTCCTTTGGCATGGGACGGCAAACCGCGGCCAGTGGGAGCCGCGATTGGCCGAACCTGAGGAAACAGCAGGTAAACAAACTGGCCTGGCCTGACAGGGGGCTTACCCTGGCGGGCCACATGCCAAAGGTTGCCGATCCCTGTTCTACAGTATCCACTAAGGAGATCTTAGTAAATTTGTTGGCTGTTATACTAATACTCTCATATTTGCAAACTAATGCTTATGGATAAATACCAACCATATTTATTATTAATTTGAAAAATTTGTCTTAAAGTCTTGTCTTGAAAGCTGTTAGCTCTGATCTTGCTTAATGGAATTTAACAACTTAGTTATGGAACTTGCCTTCTCTGCCTATACTGTATTTATTTTGTTGAAGTTTGATTCAAATTTATATTAACCAATTGTCAAATCAGTTTATCAAAACTGTTCAAATCCCTTACTAAAGTGTGAAATTGTCAAAGCTGATTAAAGAATTGATCTGTCAGGTTCTGTTTCAGGTGTCAAGACTAGAAAGGCGGCTACCTAAAATGCTAAATTATGTTCTTCTCTTATTTCAGACAGAGGTGGGCGGGATACCGATTCACCCAGAATTGTGAACAGTTGCTTCACAGACTGATCTCTATCTATCCAGTACACTGAATGAGACAGAGTCCTGTGGAAAAAATAATTTTGATCATCTAAGTAAAGACTGTCCTCATGCATATGCACCAGGGACTAAAGCTAATGTTGCAAGGCAACTGCAAGTATAGTTAACCATAACAGTTAAGTGCTTGACTTTGCAACCTGAGGCCTGATTTACAGTAGGAAATTAGGTTGGTAAAACTACATCATTCAAGGGTGTGAAAAATCCATACCCCTGAGCGACACAGTTAAACTGACCTACCCCCGGTGTAGACAGCACTAAGAATTGTCCCATTGACCTAGCTACCACACCTTGGGGAGGTGGAGTACCTATGCCGATGGGAGAACCTCTCCTGTTGGTGTCGGTAGAGTCTTCACTGAAGCGCTAAAGAGGTGCAGCTGCACCACTGCAGCATTTTCAGCGTAGACAAGTCCTTAGTGTCGAATAGTTATTTTGAATAAAATAATTGTGGGTGTTAATTGAATGGTTCTCTCTCTCTCTCTCTCTCTCTCTAAAAATAAAATTGTGAAGAATTGGGCATTTAAGCCAGATAGTGTCTAAAGGCATATAAGAGACATGGATGAACCCAGGCATCTTTGAGTTCTCATGTTAAAATACTAACATACAGAAAATTCAGACCTTTAAGAATCCGATGATTCCCCTGAAATCAGAATTTGATTTGCTTAATATACAACAGTTCTTCCTTCTACTTGCACTCTAGGCATGGCGTGTATAGATACTTTAGTATGTCAATATTAATTCATCATTTGTTCCAATACATTTTCATCTTCTGCCTTTAACGAAAACACATGACCATTTTATTTAAATTATCCTCTTTTCTTTCTAATAATAATAATAATTGGAGCTATACCAATCTCCTAGAGCTGGAAGGGACCTTGAAAGGTCATTGAGTCCAGCCCACTGCCTTCACTAGCAGGACCAATTTTTGCCCCAGATCCCTAAGTGGCCCCTTCAAGGATTGAACTCACAACCCTGGGTTTAGTAGGCCAATGCTCAAACCACTATCATAAGAAGTGAATGCCTGCCTGTAAAAGTGGAGGACAACTAATTCCAACAGGCTGTCATCACAGAGAACATTTAAACTTTTTGTGAGTTCAAAGGTTTCTTCTCTTCCCCAATAACATATTCCATTGTTGGTTTCCAGTATCAGTTTTTGCCATTATTCACTTGTGTTTAACACTGCAACTACATTTAATACCACAGTTCCATGAAGGAATGAATTATATTAAATCTTCCTCGATTAATATCAGATTTTTCTAAGTAGACTAAATTCAGTAAGAATTCTTCTTTGCTTCTTAGGATATCTAGCATACTTATCATGGAAATAACTGAAGGAAAACTAGCAGCAATACATGTAAACATTACCACATCATTAAAATGCTGAGAACTACCTTAACAATATAACATTAATTCTATTATCTTAATAAAAATTGAACTACTTTGATGTGTTTAGGTTTTTTATAACTGATTTTCAATTTAGTAAATGAGAAAATAATCACTATCAACTCATTTTTGCAAATTTTAACCTTGCTAGCAAAAACAAACAAACAAAAACACTTTAAAAATGTATTTCACCATCATATGTAAATGACTAAGCAGGATACAGGCCAGTTAAGTAATTAGCAGATGAATAAAACAGGCACTTTCCAAAAGAGCTGCTTCTTTTCAATAAAGCATTGTGAAAGCATGGTTTTCCTTTTCTAGTATTTCAACTACAGTTAGTCACAGTCCAAGTGACACATTGAAGTGCCACATACATTTATATCATGTCCAGCTGTCCTATTTTCTTCTTTATAGAGCCTCAGAGACTGCCAGAGTGAGGTACCCTTACAAGTATATATCATCTTAAAGAACAAGCTTTCTGCTAGCACTGCAAGTCACCTAACCTTGACAGCTCTATATTTCAGGTTCATTCTAAATAGAGTATTTTCCAATTTTACAACTTCTGAATTAAAAATGTGTTACATAAGAGCGATAGATGACCTATTTATCTAGCTTTCCAAGTTGCTGAAGCATAAGAGCCTGAGGCATCTGCTGAGGTATGCACAAGATCTTACAAGGCCTGCAGAAGCCTTTCCAGTCCCAGGTTTCCTACCCAGATGAATCAAAACCTCCATAACAAGGAAAGATATTGCTCCTCAATGAGGGCTATTTCCATGCTAAATTTCACATTTCAAATCTCCTAAGAGAAGACAATCCCAGGGTCCAAAGACATTGAAGCTTCCAAGAGCAGACACAGAATTAACCTCAGCAGGCACAGAAGCATTGAGGGGATACAGGGCAAGAAAGGGACCAGACAGGACTACCCCTCTTCCCAGCAGCCTAGACCACAACTGTGCAGGGATGACTCCCCTCAGGGTCATTGGACTCATACTGCTCGTCCCACCTCACAAGTCACTTGGGTTTGGCAAAGAAAAATTCTGAGTAAGACCCAACTCCAGGCACCAATGAAATTGAAGGTGGCAGGAGCAAACATGCAACCAGCATCAGAGCTTTTGCAGTAGGGACAGACAGACACTGATGACACTATCAAATAGCTTTCTACAGTTTTCGCTCTGGATAGTCTCTCCCCTTGCTGATTGACTGACTACTCCAACTTCCTCTAGCTCCCTTCCTTAAAGCCTCATTTCACCTTCCTTGCCTGCTCCCCTTCTCCCTCTTCAATCCTGCCTTGTCCTTCTACCCTTTTCAGTATTCCCCACTCCCTCATCTTTGTCTTCTAATTCCCTCCTAACAAAACCCAAGTCCATTATTTTTTTTAAATTGTGGAAGTAGCATGATGTTTACTGCTATCAAACTGCTCACTCTACTTGTATGTTCCATCCTTTTCCCCCAACGTCTCTGTCTTGTCTATTTTTAGACTGTTAGCTCTTCAAGGCCAGGACTGTCCCTTACTCTGTTTATCCAGTGCACAGCACAAGAGGGTCCATTCTTGGTCAGTAACTAGGCACTATTGTAATAAAAAATACCAACCAAATGTTCCAGTTGTAGGGCCATTTTGTAAAAAGTCAAGAATTTGAGAGAATGGGAAACATGTATTTTTCACTCTCTGCCTGTTCAAAAAAAGCAGCTAAATCACTTTCCTCTTGAACCTTAAAATAATCCACTTTCTGGCAGAGACCAAGAATAGAAAATTCCAGCCCAAGAAGCGAAAATTTCAGAAAGTTATGATGAACAACCTAAAGCAGGCTTTAGAATGTAAATTATTGTGCAACATAACTAAGCCAGGTCATACTAGCATTCCACTATGTCACATTTATACACACACAGAGATACATTATTTATCTCACTGAGTTTTAAGTATTAAAATTCAGGAACAATTACATCTTCCTGTTTCCCCTATATACCTGCCCTCCATGAACAAATGGAACACTGATAGCATATTAGTATATTCACAGTATGCTAATGGAACAGCTATTAAATAATAAATGCCTTATATTGTTATCAGCAGGTGCTTCAACAATTAATCTCTGGCTGTTTAATTTCTAGCTCTGCTAAGCAAAGGAACTAAAACTTATGCAGTCTACTAAAATAGTAAGGAATATCTCATAATTATGATAGAAACATCACAAACAACTTGTCCATTGTAGTGGTGAGTACCAGACTTTGAAAAGAAGTAGTAGAAGCCTGATGTAGATTTTTTTCTGTGGCACTTACTTAAAAGTCACTAACCCTGCAGAGTTCAGAACCTTAAGATTAGTTAGTCCTGGTAAAGTATGTCTCGAGGTGATTGGAATCCATATTTTAAAAAATTATTATTTTTTCCCACTTGGGCAGGCTAGCATTTCCTAAAAGTATGAATCAACTTAAAATTATTGAATTCTATGAAGTTGCAGTAGGTGGAACATTAACATATACATATGGCTTTTCCATCTGCAAGAGCATCTTGAATATCACAATGTACGAAAAGGTGCCTCAACAAAAAAAATTGCATTTCAAGATTACTCCACTTATTTTAAAATGTCTTTGTAAACTGTATGGATGTCAGCAACAGCCCTCATACAATGTCTCCTTATATTTTACAAATACACCGTTTAAAAATATGCTATACCAATTCTATCACCAGTGAGCATTTAAGAATAAAAATAAGAAATATCACCCTTCATGACTTTTTTTGTTTCAAAAATAACTACTCCATGATTATTATAATAAGGCTGGTCCTGCAAATTGTAGGTATATACCGTATGTTACTGTAAAACAACCACATAGGGATGTAACAGGAATTCTTACTAGTGCTGCTGCTTTTTTTTTTTTTTTTTTTAAATGGGCCTAATTTTCTTGAAGCCTTGCAGTTCTTTTCTCAACTCCTTACCTAGTCAAAACTCCCAGGATTATATTAGAGACAGTTAATGCACACATCATTAACACAATAGACCATTCTGGGCCCTGTGAAGTCATTACAGTCTAATCCGTTCACAGGTCTATGCAAGTGCACTAAATGTCACATTTGTTTAAGGAGAAAAAGCTGTTTTTGTCAGTTATCACTTTTCTAAACGACATAACTTCATGTTCTCTCTTTATAATGGACAAATGCACACTATGCATTAATGGCCCACAAGAGTTGGTTTGGTTTTTTAAAGTGTTGTTTTTCAGATATAGGCATGCAGAAAAAAAAGTGTCCCGAACCATTGTTTTCCTCCCAATGTTATAATATAAAAGTAATTGCTGATTTTTTCCCTCTACAATATTAACTCACTTTTTTCTATTGAATTGAACCCATCTATTAAATTACAAAGCTGTCATTCCTTTGCTAGTCAGCTTTCATTAATTAAAAAGTCAACTATTGATAAAAAAAGTTACAGTATACCCTTGCCAACCGTCACACACTACAGGTAGCACCAAAAATATCTTTCCTCACTTTTAGTGAATGCTCCTGTTTGCTAACAGTTCATTGGCTTGATAAAATATACAATATTGGAATACATGAAATATTATCACGTATTTAAAACTACAAATGCAAACATAAAATAAGCTAGGTTTTGTGATGCATTATCCTTCTTTAATGTGTGTATCACTTACCACAGGCACCAGTCCTGCAAACATACATGCATGTGACTTTGCATTTATTTTATGCCGTTCCCACATTTCAGTTTTCAATATGGCAAAGACTTTTGGGCTGACCATAGCATAGCTGAAGTTGCCAGGGAAGAACCTAGAGGTTTTGGAAGCAGGATAGGGAGCATGTGTGTCAGTGTGCTTATCCCATACTCCAAAACTATCTGTTTCGGTTAAAATGATCAACAGTAAAATAGTTCATAGCGGAAAGTGTCAGTGTTGTTTTCTTTAGGCTTCAAATTTAACTCACTGAGATAATGGAG
The DNA here is from genome assembly GCF_020497125.1 of Mauremys mutica. Classification (NCBI taxonomy): domain Eukaryota; kingdom Metazoa; phylum Chordata; order Testudines; family Geoemydidae; genus Mauremys; species Mauremys mutica. The sequence goes on along the minus strand of NC_059072.1, from coordinate 28,864,448 downwards.
CTAGTTCACCTCTTCAGTGTTGCCAGCTCACAATTTTATAGGTCTCATGATAACTGGAGATTTTCTTAACGCGTCAGCTTGTCAATTCACCTTTTTTTTTTTTTTTAAATGAAAGCTAAGTTTCTCACCTTCATGGCTGTGGAGAAACATTTGAAAACAGGAAACCCAAAGGCTATGAACCCAGACAACAAATAAAAATAACCCAAAAGTAATTTTTTTTAATGTAATCATTTTTGGGGGGCCAACTCATGATTTCTAAATGCTCAGGCTTGACAATATTGCATTTCAAAGTTTGCAGGCCAACTCAGAGCAATGACACTGGTTTACAATCCTTTGATATTTTCTTTGCACCCATCACCACCAGAAACATTCTTTTTTTTTCCTTTCTTTCTTTCTTTTTTTTTAAAGTAAGCTTAGATTCTTGACCAATTCTGTAACAATGGGAGAATTCTATGGCAAATTCTGTGACCCTGGAATTGCAGGATGCCTGAAGTCTTAACAACAGTCATTGTACATACAGTATTTTTTTTCAGCAAACCAGATAACTAACTTAGAGAAACTTAAGTTAGTTATCTGTGAACACATATAATTAATATTACTTAACATAATAGCCATAATCATCATTATGTTTCAATAGTTATATAGGCCAATGAAAACATGCAACTTTATCAAACCTACCTGATGCCCGTCTAGTGAACCGGTTTATCACTGGAGCTAAAAGAAAAATAGAAAGACATAATTAGACTTTATTAATGGTTTAAAGACAGAACTTTAAAAAATAACACTATATAAAAATAGTATTATTTTGTTTAAAAATTCTCTGTAGATTTTCAGAGAAACATGCTAGTTGTCCTCTAAATCTAAATAATATAATATAATAGGAGATATACCAATCTCCTAGAACTGGAAGGGACCTTGAAAGGTCATTGAGTCCAGCCCCTTGCCTTCACTAGCAGGACCAAATTTTGCCCCAGATCCCTAAGTGGCCCCCTCAAGGACTGAGCTCACAACCCTAGGTTTAGCAGGCCAATGCTCAAATCATTGAGCTATCCCTCCCCAATGAGGGGATTAGTGCTGAAATCGACCCTGCTGGGTCAAATTTGGGGTAGTGCGGCTGCAATTCTATGGTATTGACCTCCGGGAGCTATCCCAGAGTGCTCCATTGTGACCGCTCTGGACAGCACTCTCAACTCAGATGCCTGGCCAAGCAGACAGGAAAAGCCCCACAAACTTTTGAATGAGCTCCAGTCACAAAAGGTGTTATGGTCAGTTATCACTTACATTTAAAGAAATTAAGATTTAAAAAAACATTTTCACTCTCTTTTTAAGCATTACTATATGCATGTATTTATTGCCATGTCTCATTATGAAATACTTTATATTTGCATCAGTTACTTAAATAACTAGGACTGCAAGAAGCCAACGTCTACAAATGATGCAAACTTGGATGCAAACATTTAATAGAGTGGATTTTATTTTATTTTATTTTTACAAAATGTACAGATCTAGATATCAGTTAACTTAAAGATACTCGTGCATAAAAAAGGACCAACCTGAAATGGCACTTGAGGAATCAAAAGTTATACAGGTCAGTAACTGTTCACATAAGACAAGAACAACGCCAAAAAACGCCAAAAAAAACCCCTCCATGTGTAGCTCCAAGGCACCAGTGACTCACAAACTACCTATAAATGTGCCCTGTACACACTGAGAAAACAGAGATTCCCAGCTTGTTTCTAACCCTGACAGGCCTAGTGTTACCAGCACACTCAAGGACTGCTAGAGCTAGAAACCAATGTTTTATATATTATACCATCAAAATGCATACTAGAATCTGATTTCAAATGATAATAAATTATCTCTAACCCTAGCAGGTTAAGAGATGAATTGTTAAAATCTTAATAGAACTGAAAGAGAGACCGAGATGATAATCAGAATGACGTATTTTAAAGTGTGGGAGTCACCTACTTTTATAACAATAATAACATAAGAAGGAATATTTATAACTGTATAAAACCCTCTCAATCATTCTGCATAAACATTAAATGAAGAAAATATTGAATTTTTTTCTTCACTTATTTTCATTTGGGCTTATATAGCATTTCTTGAATGTAGACATATGCATATAGAACTAAGAACTGCTTAAGAAATAGGAAAGTCTGAATCCCATGAAGCTACTAACAGCCTCTCAAACTCTGTTATGAGAGGGAACAAGAGCAGAGTTACACATTCTGGTTCAAATTCACAGATGGTAGTGGAAGATCCTACTAGCCAGAAGCATACCAGGAGATGCAAACATAAACATAGACTGCAGTGATGCAAAGGGACCAAAATTCCATTACAAGGAAAAGCAGCTTGTCAGGAACCAACCAGCACAGGTGGGGATGTATACAATATCCATAGTCTCAGAGCCTTCTCTCAGTCATTCCCACTGGCAAATATTAAATCTAGCCCCACAACAGCAGAAACATTTGTGGGGGGCAGAGGCAGAGGATGAAATAATGACTGCTTTTTGCAGGGGTGAATCTCATCTTGGGTGTAATGGATTTGGCAGGCATCACTGGGCTCTTAAAATCTATTTCTGTACTCCTCCCCGATGAGGGGATTAGCGCTGAAATCGACCCTGCTGGGTCAAATTTGAGGTAGTGCGGATGCAATTCGACGGTATTGACCTCCGGGAGCTATCCCAGAGTGCTCCATTGTGACCGCTCGGGACAGCACTCTCAACTCAGATGCTTGGCCAGGTAGACAGGAAAAGCCCCACAAACTTTTGAATGAGCTCCAGCATGGACCAAATGGGAGGTTCTGCATTTGATCGCTGTATGGGGAGACGAATCTGTGCTATCCGAACTCTGTTCCAAAAGATGAAATGCCGGAATATTTGAAAAAATCTCCAAGGACGGAGGTTATAACAGGGACCTGCAGCAGTGCCACGTGAAACTTAAGGAGCTCAGGCAAGCCTACCAAAGAACCAAAGAGGCAAACGGCCACTCCGGGTTAGAGCCCCAGACATGCCGCTTCTATGATGAGCTGCATGCCAGTCTAGGACGTGCCCCTACAACTACCCCACCCCTGTGCGTCCCTCCTAATGCACCCCTCCCAGGCTACGTTGGCAGTTATCCCCCAATTTGTGTGACGAATTAATAAAGAATGCATGAATTTGAAACAACAATAACTTTATTGCCTCCACAAGCAGAGATCAAAATGGGGAAGGGAGGACAGTTGGCTTACAGGGAAGTAGAGTGAACCAAGGGGGCGGGTTTTCATCAAGGAGAAACAAACAGAACTTTCACACCGTAGCCTGGTCAGTCATGAAACTGGTTTCAAAACTCCTCTCATGTGCACAGCGCGCCTTGCTGTGCTCTTCTTACTGCCCTGGTGTCTGGCTGCACATAATCAGCGGCCAGGCGATTTGCCTCAACCTCCCACCCCACCATAAACGTCTCCCCCTACTCTCACAGATATTGTGGAGCACACAGCAAGCAGCAATAACGATGGGACTATTAGTCTCGCTGAGGTCTAACCGAGTCAGTAAACTGTGCCAGAGAGCTTTTAAATGTCCAAAGGCACATTCTACCACCCTTATGCACTTGCTCGGCCTATAGTTGAACTGCTCCTTACTTCTGTCCAGGCTTCATGAGCCATGGGAGCAAGGGGTAGGCTGGGGTAGGTGCGACCAGGCAGTGCTGCTGACTGGGAGAGCAGCCTAAGGCAGAAGCCTCCAGCTGGCATGATATTCCAGGCAGGACTGACTCTCCATTAGATGAAACTTAAAGAAGAGAATGACCTGGAGTCATTCCCATTTTTGTCCAGGCGCCCCTGACCGACCTCACCGAGGCCAGCCAGGAGTAACCATGTCTGCCCAGGCGCCCCCAACCAACCTAACTGAGGTTGGCCAGGAGCACCCATGGTACCATGATGACGGTTAGCAGTCGTATTGCACCGTCTGCCATCCGCAAGGCAAGGCAAGGGGATGTTGCTGTGTAGCACTGCAGTACTCCGTCTGCCAGCAGCTCCCAGGAGACATACGGTGACAGTGAGCTGAGCGGGCTCCATGCTTGCCATGGTATGTCATCTGCACGGGTAACCCAGGAAAAAAAGCAAGAAGTGATTTTTTGCTGTTGCTTTCACGGAGGGAGGGGGGCCTGACAACATGTACTCAGAACCACCTCCAACAATGTTTTTGCCCCATCAGCCATTGACAGCTCAACCCAGAATTCCAATGGGCAGCGGACACTGCGGGAACTGTCGGATAGCTACCACAGTGCAACACTCCGAAAGTCAACGCTAGCCTCAGTACCGTGGACGCACACCGCCGACTTAATGTGCTTAGTGGGGACACACACAATCGACTGTATCAAATTGATTTCTAAAAAATCGACTTCTATTAAATCAACCTAATTTTGTAGTGTAGACCTACCCTTAGAGGCACCCAGGGTGGTGTGTAATTTTCCCAGGTTAATGGGTAGGGGCTCGAGCCAGTTCAGTGTTGTTTTATTAAAAAGGAACCCTTAGATATTGGATCCAGCATTTGTCGCTGCCAACTCCACCTGGCAGAAGCATTACCCTAAAGAAACTAAATGAATTCTTTGCTTCAGTCTTGACGGCTGAGGATGTTAGGGAGATTCCCAAACCCGAGCCATCCTTTGTAGGTGACAAATCTGAGGAATTGTCACAGATTGAAGTGTCACTAGAGGAAGTTTTGGAATTAATTGATAAACTTAACAGTAACAAGTCACTGGGGCCAGATGGCATTCACCCAAGAGTTCTGAAAGAACTCAAATGTGAAACTGCGGAACTATTAACTATGGTTTGTAACCTGTCCTTTAAATCAGCTTCTGTACCCAATGACTGGAAGATAGCTAATGTAACACCAATATTTAAAAAGGACTCTAGAGGTGATCCTGGCAATTACAGACCGGTAAATCTAACATCAGTACCGGGCAAATTAGTTGGAAGAATAGTAAAGAATAAAATTGTCAGACACATAGAAGAACATAAATTGTTGGGCAAAAGTAAACATGGTTTCTGTAAAGGGAAATCATGTCTTACTAATCTATTAGAGTTCTTTGAAGGGGTCAACAAATATGTGGACAAGGAGGATCCAGTGGACATAGTGTACTTAGATTTCAAGAAAGCCTTCCACAAGCTCCCTCACGCAAATCACCAATTGAAGATATGGAAACCATGTCTGTCTTGCCATAGTGAAACTTTAAGAATAACCTGGCCCTTTCTTTTCTTATCTTGAGCTGAACCTTGGATATTAGAGGAATTGGTGGGAATGGATATGTCAGGGTTCCCTCCCCACTCTAAACTCTAGGGTACAGATGTGGGGACCCACATGAAAGACCCCCTACGCTTAATTCTACCAGCTTAGGTTAAAAACTTCCCCAAGGCACAAATTCTTCCTTGCCCTTGGACAGTATGCTGCCACCACCAAGTGAGTTAGACAAAGATTCAGGAAAAGGACCACTTAGAGTTCCCGTTTCCCCAAAATATCCCCCCTTAGCCCCTTCACGCCCTTTCCTGGAGAGGCTTGAGAATAATATACCAACTAAATAGGTAACCAAGGTGAGCACAGACCAGACCCTTGGGTTTTTAGGACACTAAAAACCCAATCAGATTCTTAAAAACATAACTTTCTTATAAAGGAAAACAGTAAAAGAAACACCTCTGTAAAATCAGGATGGAAGGTAATTTTACAGGATTGTAAGATTCAAAACACAGAGGAGTCCCCTCTAGGCAAAACTTTAAAGTTACAAAAAAACAGGAATAAACCTTCCTCTTAGCATAGGGAAAATTCACAGGCTAAAACAAAAGATAATCTAACACATTTCCTTCCTATTACTTATAATTTGTAATCTTAGATGCTTAGTTCAGATATGGCTTTAGGAGATGTATTTTCCCTGCCCTGGTTCCTCGCTAACCCGGAGAGAACAACAAAGAGAGAGAAAACAAAAACCTTCCCCCACAGATTTGAAAGTATCTTCTCCCCTCATTGGTCCTTTTGGTCAGGTGCCAACCAGGTTATTTGAGCTTCTTAACCCTTTACAGGTAAAGGAGGGATTTTATGCTACCCTTAGCTGTATGGCAAGTATCAGAGGGGTAGCCGTGTTAGTCTGGATCTGTAAAAGCAGCAAAGAGTCCTGTGGCACCTTATAGACTAACAGATGTATTGGAGCATGAGCTTTCGTGGGTGAATACCCACTTCGTCGTATGTTTATGACAGCATACAAGAGACTTCTGTTCCAGTGGAGGAGAAAGACATCTCCAAGAAAATGGTGACCCAGACCAGCCCTGGAGCAGAATTAGTAGCATTTCTTGTTTCTAGCTGTGGTTTCGGGCGAATAAGTCTATATTTGGGACTCCCCAGTGTATAAATAGGTTGTAAACGATGGAGGAATCTATTTCCCATTTGTGATCACGGGAAAAATTTCTGCTAAGAGTATCCGCTGTAATGTTCTGTATGCTTGGGAGGTAGGCTGCTGAGATGTTGATGTGGTGACGAATGCACCAATTCAAGAGTTCCTCTGCCTCAGAACAAAGGGAAAGTGATCTTGCTCCTCCCTGGCAATTTATGTAAAATATACAAGAGAAATTGTCTGTCACAATCTTTATATGCTTGCCTCTGATCAGTGGTAGGAAAGGTAAGCAGGCATTCCTGAGTTCTTTGAGATCTAGTAAGTTGATATGCAGTGTGGATTCAAAAGGGGACCATTTTACCTTGAATGGTGTGGGTGTCCAGGTGAGCTCCCGATCCCAATAGGTATGCACCTGTCATCCGTATTAATGATGGGAGTGGTTGAGTGAAGGGAGCCCCAGTGCAGATATTGTGAGAATCTTTCCACCAGCCAAGTGAGTTTTTGACCATCAAGGGAATCAATAGAAGTTTATTTAAACTATGTCTGCTTGGAACATATACCGTTCTGAGCCAGCCTTGAAGGCAACGCATGTGGCATTTCACATGAGTTATTACAAAGGTGCCTCCCACAATGTGCCCCAATAGTTGAAGACCGTTTCTGTCCAAAGTCTAAGGGCTGGCCTGAACTGTCAAGATTAAGTTGGTTAAGATGTTGAAGCTGTGCGATAGGAGGAAAGCCTTTGGCTTCTACCGCATCTAGGTAGGCCACTATGAATTCCAGATGTTGTACTGGGGTTAAAAGTGGATTTTTGGACGTTTAGTTGTAGCCCTGACTGTAGGAATACATCCATAGTTTTTGTATGGGACTCACAGCATCATTGAAAGAAAGCGCTTTGAGCAGGCAATCATCTAGATATGGGGGTATCATAATTCCTCGTTTGCAAAGGTGTGCTGCTACCATAGCAGGGATTTTCAAGAACACACTGGGTGCAGATGATAGACCAGGGATCAGCAACCTTTGGCACATGGCCCAACAGGAAAATCCGCTGGCGGGCCGGGATGATTTGTTTACCTGCAGCATCTGCAGGTTCAGCCGATGGCAGCTCCCACTAGCCGCGGTTTGCCATTCCAGGCCAATGGGGGCTGTGGGAAGTGGCATGGGCCAAGGGATGTCCCGGCCACCACTTCCTGCAGCCCCCATTGGCCTGGAATGGCAAACCGCGGCCAATGGGAGCTGCGATCGGCCGAATCTGCAGACGCTGCAGGTAAACAAACCATTCCATCCCACCCGCAGATTTCCCTGACGGGCCGCGTGGCAAAGGTTGCCAATCCCTGCGATAGACCAAATATGAGCACTTTGTATTGAAAATGTTCTTGACCCAGACTGCATCTTAGAAACTGCCTGTGCAATGGGTGGATTGTGATATGAAACTAAGTATCGTTTAGGTCAAGGGATGAAACCCTGGTTCAGAGATGTGATTATTGCTGCCCATCCTGAAATGTATCTTTCCGAATCTATTGAGTGACCTTAGATCCAGAATGGATCTTCAACCACCATTCTTTTTTGGTATCAGAAAGTATTTGGAATAAAAGCCCTTCCCTCTGTGTTAAGTGGGAATTGATTCTATAGCACCTAGGTTCAGAAGATAGTTAGTTTGTTTTCTCATGTAAAAGGTGCTCGCAAGAAGGATCCCTGAAGGAGGTTAGTGAGGGAAGGTAAGTAGGAGGGAGGGAGGTAAAATGGATCAAATATTCCATGGAAATGATCTCCAGTACCCACTTGTCTGTGGTTATACACTCCCAGTTTTGACAAGAAATTGTAAGGTGGTCGCTGAAGGGGTGGAGATGTTTGGGTCATTGCAGCAAATAAAGCTGAGGATGGTAACTCGAGGCCTTGACCAATACATCAAAATTGGTGTTTAGATGTAAATGGCTGTGATTCTGAAGATTGTGGGGCAGCTGGTCTTCACTTCTGTAGTAGTTGTCCTTTCTGTTGAGATTCATAATGGCTCTGGGATCTCTGTGCCATCCATGACTTACTATATCTTCTTTTTTGAGTAGGTGTGTAAATTCCCAGGGAATGCAACGTGGCTCTAGAATCTTTTAATGTGTGGAGAGATTTGTCCATTTTTTAAAAAACAACTTAGATCCTTCAAATGGATGGTCTTCCACAGTGGATCATACATCCTTTTGAAAGCCAGAAAGGAGAAGTCATGAGGTTCTTTGCATGACAATTGCTGTTGAGATGGAGCGAGCAGCTGTTATCAGCAGCATCCAGAGAGGCCTGCAACAATGTTCTCACAAGGAGCTGACCCTCAGGAGTGATCGACTGAAACTATTGTTTTATCAGTTAAGAGATGTTCAATGAAGGCATTTAACTTAAGGTAGTTGATATGATTGTATTTTGCCATAACGGCTTGATAATTAGTGATCCTAAATTGTAGGGTCACTGACGAATATTACTTTCCTTCAAATAAATTCAGTTGTTTCCAGTCCTTGTCATAGGGTGTCGATTTAGTGTGGTGCTGTCTGCCATGTTCATTTGCAGTGTCAACATCAAGGGAATTTGAAGATTGGTAAGAAAATAAAAAATCCACATCTTTAGAAGGAACATATTTTTTATCTGCTCTCTTACATGTGAGAGGTATTGTGGCTGGTGTCTGTTATATGGGTTTTGCTGGGTTGAACAAGGCCTCGTTGACGGGGAGCGCAATATGAGCTGATGTTGAGGTATGTAGGAGGTCCAGCAGCTTGTGTTGTGTCTCCTTCATTTCTTCAGGGGAAAATCATGTCTTACTAATCTATTAGAGTTCTTTGAAGGGGTCAACAAACATGTGGACAAGGGGGATCCAGTGGACATAGTGTACTTAGATTTCCAGAAAGCCTTTGACAAGGTCCCTCACCAAAGGCTCTTACATAAATTTTGTTGTCATGGGATAAGAGGGAAGATCCTTTCATGGACTGAGAACTAGTTAAAACAAAGGGTAAGAATAAATGGTAAATTTTCAGAATGGAGAGGGGTAACTAGTGGTGTTCCCCAAGGGTGTGTCCTAGGACCAATCCTACTCAACTTATTCATAAATGATCTGGAGAAAGGGGTAAAAAGTGAGGTGGCAAAGTTTGCAGAGGATACTAAACTGCTCAAGATAGTTAAGACTGTCGGTAGACAGGATACTGAGCTGGATGGACCTTTGGTCTGACCCAATAGGGCCATTCTTATGTTCTTATGTACCCAAATGCTAATGCAATTATAGGTGATATACTTCAGATCATTACTGATTAAAAATACAGTATCTATAAAAAGTATCTGTAAATGGAATCTGGTTCCTTTTGCCTCTAGAGTTATCAGTTCAAATCCATTTCAGTCACCAAAGTAACCATCATCTAATGACTGTTTGGGTAGCTGCAGTATGTGAAATCAATTTCATATCACAAAAACATTTGAAACCTAACTGACATCCTTCTGCTAAGAAGACATAAAATAGTGTCCCCTGACATTACTAAAAGAGTTTCACCAGGTCAGGGAGAGGAACTTTGCGGATACAGTTGTACTACAAATATAATACCTGATCTGAAACCAAACTCAGTAAGGACACACCCTTGGTTCTATCAAACAGTTCTAATGATATTGCCCTAAAATATGCTCAAATTGACTGTACACCAAAAACTGGCTTGAAAACGCTGCATATTTATTGATTTGCAGTAGCAAAATAGTATATTGAGTTCTGCATAATTATAAAAAGGGGTCAAACATAGGTTTGTAAAATCTGGTTAATGAGTTTTCTCCAAAAGGAGCAACCTGGGAGGCAAATACATCCAGTTTGCTTTTAGTGCCACTTGATGTTTCCTGTTGATTAACAGATTGAATTCCTTACCACAACTGCACATTATATTTCAATTAGAGGAGGATCTCATTTAAGTGCATGATGTCATTTAAATACTAATGTGACTTTTCAGATTCTGCTTTACTCCAACGAAAATATGTTGTAAGTTTTCACAGAGGAACACCATCTGCAAAGGACAGGAAAGAGGCAGATTTTGCTGTCAGCACCATGTTTTTATTGAAGTCTCTCACTTTAAATTATGAAATAAATCAATTCCTATGCAGTATATGTGACAGTCTGGCTTACAGTGCACTGTGCTTTGAAGGACACCATTTTCTTGTTAAACAACATAATGGTTGTATGTTTCAAACCGTGGAAATAAATCTGCCTGTATACAAAGTTCACACTTGGAAAAACCCAGTTCAGACAACTGTGCACAGCTACAGAATTTTTTAAAATGTATTTTGGTGATAAAAATGAAAATAAGTACACAGATACATTTGGTACCATAGGAATGATGAAAATGAGGCTAAACTTAAATATGTATCTATCCGTCCATAACTGTGGGATCATGTACTGTAAAAACAACTGTAAATTATATAAAATAAGTAAAAACATTTCCACCACCCAATGAACCAACCAGGATTATCAATACCGTACCCTTCCTTATATTTTAACACTTACATACCCCTTTATGAACATCGACTAGTTATCACAACACCCCTGTGAGATAATCATTGTACTGAAGGGGAAACCAAGGGGAAAAAATTAAATGATTTTTTACAGAAAGTCAGTGTCAGAGATCATAAGAGGATGAAGGAATCCCTTGCTCCCAGTCCTATATATAGTTCACTAGTTCTTATACTATTGAGCTACCCCTCATTGTGGTCCCCTCAATTTAATTGATCAAAAGGGACAAGTTTGCAGCAGACAACTGGCTGAGAGTGATGCTACTGCCATTAGTGGCAGCTGAGGTAGCCAGTTAATAACCACACAAACACATGAACTGGTCTGGAGTCCTCAAAAAAAGTTAATGAACTAGTGACTATTAATCTAATGAACTCAAAATGCCTCTCTTGGTGACTGCCCTGGGTGAGAACAGTGAATAACCCAAGATGTTTTGGAACAGTCAAGAGGCAAAACTTCCAATCTCAGCTAATCAGTTCCAAGAATATCTTCAAAAAACAAAGCACTAGAAGAGGGGTCAGCAACATTTCAGAAGTGGTGTGTCGAGTCTTCATTTATTCACTCTAATTTAAGGTTTTGCGTGCCAGTAATACATTTTAACATTTTTTAGAAGGTCTCTCTCTGTCTATATTATATAACTAAACTATTGTCATATGTAAAGTAAACAAGGGTTTAAAAAATGTTTAAGAAGCTTCATTTAAAATTAAATTAAAATGCTGATCTTACGCTGCTGGCCCGCTCAGTCCGCTGTCGGCCTGGGATTCCGTTCACCTAGGCCGGCAGCAGGCTGAGTGGGACCAGCAGCCGGGACCTCAGCTGGCAAGGGGCCAGCAGCCAGAACCTGGGGCCAGCAGTGGGCTGAGTGGGGCCAGCGGCCGGGACCCCAGACTGGCAGTGGGCTGAGCAGCTCAGACCACTGCCGCTCAGTCAGCTGAGGGTCTGGGGTCCCGGACCTGCCCACATAGAATGGGTACCTACCTTCTCCCTGGTTCTCTTCCTCTCTCTCTGCACTGAGCTGAGGGTGGGAGTGCACTGAGCACAGGGCTTGGGGTGAAGGAGCAGGCTGTGGTCGGGGTGTAGGGTCTGGCCGTAGCTAGAATGAAGGAGGGGGCTCAGGGTTGGGGCAGGAGGTTTGGGTGTGGAGCGCTTACCTGGGCAGCTCCCATTTGGTGCGAGGGGTGCAGGTGGGAATGTGGGGGGGTGGATGCAGGAGCTTCCGTTTGGTGCTCAGGGTGGGGGTGGGTATGTGGGGGGTGCAAGAGTCAGGGCATGGGGTGTATGGGGGTTGGGTATGTGTGGGGGTGCAGGAGTCAGGGCAAGGGGCTGGTGGCATGTGCAGGAGTCAGGGCAGAGGGCTGGGGCATGTGAGGGGGTGCAGGAGTCAGGGCATGGGATGTGGGGGGGCTGGGTATGTGTGGGGGGGCTGGAGTCAGGGCTGGGGCCATGGGGGGTGCAGGGGTCAGGGCAAGGGGCTGGAGCTGTGTGAGGGGGATGCAGGGGTCAGGGCAGAGGCCTGGGTGTGTGAGGGGGTGCAGGGGTCAGGGCAGGGACTTGGTGTGTTGGGGGGTAGGGCGGGGAACGGGGTGGGAGTTGGGACTCCTGGGCTCCGGGAAGGGGCTGGTGTCTGATGCTCGGGGGAGGAGTGCTGGGAGCAAGGACTCTGGATTCCTAGCTTTCCAGCTGGGCTCTAGTCATTCGAGGGGGTGGAGGGCAGACAGAGACTAGGGCTCTGGACTCCTGGGTTCTGCCCTCAATGCCGGAGGGGAGCAGGGTCCAGTGACCTGGGGTGGGGAAAGAGGCATGACCCAGCTGTTGCCAGGGTCCAGCAGTCGGCGAGCCACAGCCCCCGGGCTTGGGTTCAGGCTGTGGGACTCAGCCTGCCCCAGTACAGAGCTGAGATCATCCCAGCACCGGGACTCCAGCCTCTGGGCAGCCTGCCTGAGTCCAGGGAGCAGGGCCGGCTGTGCTCAGGGTGGGTGGGTGGGCACATGGCACAGCTGGGACCCAGCACCCTTCCCCACTTACAGGCCTCACAGACGCTGCAACTCCTGTGGGGCCGGGTCCCTCTTCCTGCCCCTGCCGGAGGGGCCGCTTAGACTCCGCGGATGGCAGGTAGCAGTATGGACACACTAACCCAGAAACACAACCTCCCGCCGGAAGTGACGAAGGTCAGGAAAGCATGTGCAAATGCCGGCGGGAGGGGCAGAGAAGAGCGGGCCGGGCCGAGCCGGGCCGGATTTTTAATGGCACGCTACTGCCTGCTGGGGTCCCAACCGCCGGCCCCACTCAGCTCGCTGCCGGCCTGGGTTCGCGTGCCATAGGTTGCCGACCCCTGCGCTAGAACACTTTAAATAAAAAACCTTTTGGGGGTGGTTTTTTGTTTTAAATGAAAACTAAAAGATTAGCATTTACATTTCTAGATCCCTCAAATCTGTCTCTGTTTGTAAAATGGGAATACTGTTTACCTTCCTTTCATGGGTGTTGAGGGGCTTAATATTTATAAATTGGTGTAAGATCTATGGATGGAAGGCACTATTTATGTATACAACAACATCAGCTCAAATTCACATATTTTAGTGTAATACTCAAGCACTGAAGTAATGGCAAAATTCCCATCAATGTCAATGGGGTCGGTGCATTTAATAGAGCCAGAGTTTAGGAACCTGCTTCTGATCTCATTACATGATTTTACACTGGTTTAAATCCACTGACTTAAAAATAGTTACTCAAGTTTTTTCACTACATCATGATAATTCACTCCATATTAACAAGAATGAAGCCAGACTTTTAGATGGGGCTTAGTTGTGCTTAAGGCTCCACCTTTTATGTTTCCAAGCCCAGCTCACTTCTCAGAGCTCCACAAACCTTCAGAAAAGCTACTGAGTTATATTGATCACAATTCTTACATTATACGATTTAACACCAGCTTGTCTTCTAATTCTCATAAAAACAGATTAACAATTAGGATGAGCTAAACTAATCAGAAAAAATCAAAATCAGAATTGGATGCTTCTCTGGAAAATACGTGTTAGGTAAACAGAAGTTCTTTGGCTCAATATGGAGGTAACAGGGTGAAATATGGCCTGTGTTATACAGGAGGTGAGATTAGATTATCCCTCCTGGCCTTAGAATCTACTAAACCATCTCAAGAAACCCACACATCTAGGACGATTATAGAATCTAGCTGCTATAGTAAAAATGCTGTTTAACACAAAAAAGACTCCAATACGGATCTTCATATGAAATAAAATTTTAAGAAGTCACTTCAATGTAAAGGGCTTTTCCTCCCTTTAGTTATCAGATTCTGGCTGTTGCATTCAATGACAGCCTGTATAAAAAGAACAACTCTGTGACAATCGTGGGAATAGTTAGGTCTAGAGGGAGCTGCTTTCTGTCTTCCCCGTGAGGAACTATGATGGCTCTGACAACAAACAGCAGAACATGGAGACAGGAAGGGAAATCAAGTGAATAAAAAAAAAAAAACCTTTAAAACAAAACCAAATGTCTTCCTTTTTAGTTATGGCATGCCTTTCTAAATGTATACACTTCATAAGTCCAGGAAACAAACTATAGCCGTGAGGAGTCCGGTGGCACCTTAAAGACTAACAGATTTATTTGGGCATAAGCTTTCGTGGGTAAAAAAACCCCACTTCTTCAGATGCATGGAGATAAAATTTCTGATACAGGCATAAATATACTGGCACATGAAGAGAAGGGAGTTACCTTACAAGCGGAGAACCAGTATTGACAAGGCCAATTCAGTCAGGGTGGATGTGGTCCACTCCCAATAATTGATGAGAAGGTGTCAATACCCAGAGAGGGAAAACTGCTTTTGTAGTGAGCCAGCCACTCCCAGTCCCTATTCAAGCCTAAATTAATGGTGTTAAGTTTGCAAATGAATTGTAGCTCTGCAGTTTCTCTTTGAACTCTGTTTTTGAAGGTTTTTTTGTTGAAGGATGGCTACTTTTAAATCTGCAATTGAGTGTCCAGGGAGACTGAAGTGAGGTTATGGGTTAAGTGATGGGGCAAGTGATACACAAAAAAAACGAGAAGTCCGGTGGCACCTTAAAGACTAACAGATTTATTTGGGCATAAGCTTTCATGGGTAAAAAACCCACTTGCAGCATCACTTGCCCCATAATCTCAGCCGTACAGAACGCAACACCATCCACAGCCTCAGAAACAACTCTGACATTATAATTAAACGGGCTGACAAAGGAGGTGCTGTAGTCATCATGAGTAGGTCGGATTATGAACAGGAGGCTGCCAGGCAACTCTGCAACACCACATTCTACAGGCCACTATCCTCCAATCCCACGGAGGAGTACCAAAAGAAACTATACCATCTGCTCAAGAAACTCCCTGCTATAGCATGGGAACAAATCTACACAGACACACCCCTAAACCCCGACCAGGTGTATTCTATCTGCTATCCAAGATCCATAAACCTGTAAATCACGGAAGCCTCATCATCTCAGGCATTGGCACTCTTACAGCAGGATTATCTGGCTATTTGGACTCTCTCCTCAGACCCTACACTGCCAACACTCCTAGCCATCTTCGAGACACTACCGACTTCCTGAGGAAACTACAATTCAATGATGATCTTCCTGAAAACACCATCCTGGCCAAATTGGATGTGGAAGCTATTTACACCAATATTCTACACAAGGATGAACTACAAGCTGTCGGAACAGTATCCCTGATGAGGCCACGGCACACCTGGTGGCTGAGCTTTGTGAATTTGTCCTCACCCACAACCATTTCAGATTTGGGGACAACTTATACCTTCAAGTCAGCAGCACTGCTATGGGTATCAGCATGGCCCTGCAGTATGCCAACAATTTTATGGCTGACTTAGAACAGCACTTCCTCAGCTCTCATCCCCTAGCACCCCTCCTCTACTTGCGCTACATTGATGACATCTTCATCATATGGACCCATGGGAAGGAGGTCCTTGAAGAATTCCACCTGGATTTCAACAATTTCCACCCCACCATCAACATCAGCCTGGACCAGTCCAACAAGAGATCCACTTCCTGGACACTACAGTGCAAATAAGCGATGGTCACATAAACACCACCCTATACCGGAAACCTACTGACCGCTATACTTACCTACTTGCCTCCAGCTTCCATCCGGGACACATCACACGATCCATTGTCTACAGCCAAGCTCTAAGATACAACCACATTTGCTCCAATCCCTCAGACAGAGACAAACATCTACAAGATCTTTATCAAGAATTCTTAAAAGTACAATACCCACCTGGGGAAGTGAGGAAACAAATTGACAGAACCAGATGGGTGCCCAGAAGTCACCTGCTACAGGACAGGCTCAACAAGGAAAACAACAGAACACCACTGGCCATCACATACAGCCCCCAGCTAAAACCTCTCCAACACATCATCAACGATCTACAACCTATCCTGGAAAACGATCCCTCACTCTCACAGACCTTGGGAGGCAGGCCAGTCCTCGCTTACAGACAGCCCCCCAACCTGAAGCCAATACTCACCAGCAACTACACACCGCACCACAGAAACACTAACCCAGGAACCAATCCCTGTAACAAACCCCATTGCCTACTCTGTCCCCATATTTACTGTAGCGACACCATCATAGGACTCAACCACATCAGCCACACCATCAGGAGCTCATTCACCTGCACATCTACCAATGTGATATGTGCCATCATGTGCCAGCAATGTCCCTCTGCCATGTAGATTGGCCAAACCGGACAGTCTCTACATAAAAGAATAAGTGGACACATATCAGACATCAGGAACGGTAACATCAAAAGCCAGTAGGAGGACACTTCAATCTCCCTGGACATTCCATAACAGATTTAAAAGTAGCCAACCTTCAACAAAAAAACCTTCAAAAACAGAGTTCAAAGAGAAACTGCAGAGCTACAATTCATTTGCAAACTTAACACCATTAATTTAGGCTTGAATAGGGACTGGGAGTGGCTGGCTCACTACAAAAGCAGTTTTCCCTCTCTGGGTATTGACACCTCCTCATCAATTATTGGGAGTGGACCACATCCACCCTGACTGAATTGGCCTTGTCAATACTGGTTCTCTGCTTGTAAAGTAACTTCTTTCTCTTCATGTGCCAGTATATTTATGCCTGTATCTGTAATTTTCACTCTATGCATCTGAAGAAGTGAGGTTTTTTACCCATGAAAGTTTATGCCCAAATAAATCTGTATTTAAGATGCCACCGGACTCCTTGTTGTTTTTGTTGATACAGACTAACACGGCTACCCCTCTGATACTTGGAACCTATAGCAGCAATATTACAAATATAAAATATATCCCTTAAATTTCATAAGTACACCTCACCAACTTTACCTCTCTATCATTCTGTTCCTGTTCTTTAAGATTACATTTTTGATTAAAATCATCAAACAGCCTCCAACTCCAGATTACAACCAAATGGCAGGACACTGAACAGGGAGCCACTCTCAAATATCAGAGCAGTTTCAAAGACAGCGCTGGAGGATGCTCAAAAGATGTGGACATTCAGATATCAGAAGCTGTGGTCATGTTTCAGGCCCTTCAGCAGCCTCTGTGTGGACACTGTGATGTCAAGCTTGCCACAAAGCTGCTGACCTACAGAACCACAGTTATATTAACTTTATTGTATAAAAGTGAAGCAGGGGCACCGAGGACGGTGAAGAACACTGGATTGATATTATCAATTCTTGTCATCTTTGTCAGCTGTTCCACATTAAGTAGCAGGACAAGATCAAAAATGAAGATATTCTAAGTTGAACCCACTAAATATCTCCATTAGCACTGGTTCAGTTCTGGTGGCTTTGTTGGTATGGACATATTATTAAAATGGAATACCAATAAATTCTAAAGTATGTACACCAAGGAATGCTGCTACACAGCCAGTGATCAGGTGGGTGGCAAAAGGTTTGGTGGCATGATAAGATTGCCAGTGATGGACAGAAACTAAATATTCAGCCAGATCATCTTAAGGACTTACCCAGAGATTGATCCAGGTGGCACTTGATCTGCCAAAAGGATACATCCCTTTGGGATGGGATTTACCATGATGATGATGATTCTATTCTTGTTCTTTAAGTTTACATTTTTTATTAAAAACAACAAAAACAAAAAACAAACAAAACAATTGCTTGGGCCCTGAGCAATCTTTACCCCGAACAGCAAAACACAGTCCTGCTGATGTGCACAGATATGTAATACTCTGCTACTGAAGTCAAAAGTTTGGATAACAGTCCTCCTGTCAGGTTCTATGATAAGGAAACAATCCTTGAACTTCTCCACTAGAGTGGAAAGGGGCTACATCTCCCCCAAATGATATGATCTACCCAGATGGCTCCCTACAAAGAAAGACACTACTACAACAGGAAGCACTGCTGGGGCAGGCTCCCCAAGAAGACTTCATTGCTAAAGAGGTATTGAGCAGCAGCAGAGTTAATTCTGCTGGGGACAAAGAAGAGTATGTGCATGTGCATTCACATGCATGGATGTGGTACTGTATGAGATGCTGTAAAAAATATTTCAGAAAGTTCAGCAGGAAAAGCTGGGGAGCCACCCCCTGAGGTAAGGACTATGCTGGAGCCCTGGTTTTGTGAGCCAGGGTGTGAGGGAGAAAAACGAAATCAAGATGGAATTGATTAGGATGTTTCAAGAGAAACAGTTGCTGGTAGGGGAAAACTCTGCTATGTGGAATGTGCTGGGGTAATAACAAATTTTAAAAAACAGTGTCAACCTACAACTTTAAAACACTTACCACCACCACCACCACCACATGTTTATTAACATTCACATTGCTAAAGACATCATACCAACACATCAGCTGCTCCTTCAAGAAGCAGAGTAAGAAAAGGTGCACAGACACCTGCTACCTTGCTCAACAAGAGGGTAACTTGATAGGACCCAGTGCTGTAGTGAACAGAAGGAAGCAAGGGGGAGTACATGCTGGGGAAATGCAATGGTGGCCCCTTCTTCTCCACAGACTCTCTGCCTCTCATAAGCCAGACAGAGGAAAACAGGAGCTGATTGGCACCTCACTCCCTCCCCTCATTAATTTAAACATTTTTCTGGATATTCTGAACTCTCTCACTCCATTTCAGCTTTCCCACCCTCCCTCCCTGTGGCTGTGGTATAGAAGCTGTGTTTTTAGGATTCTGTAGGTATGGGTCAGGAAGAATTTTTTTCCCATTTGGGACAAACTGACAGAGACTTGGTGGGTTCTTTCACTTTCCTCACACCGGTGCATGGAGGCACAGCTGGGTTAAATAGGAGTAGGACTATGAAATATTAGTAATTTGTATAAATGTTTAGTTCATTGCAACTTGCAGTCCAGTGCAGAGAAAAGGCCAAAAAAGCCAGCTCCCAGAAGTAAGAGACCTGCCATTTCACTGGTGGATCTTTGTGACTGTGGGAGAAGGAGAGACAGGAAGTCTTCACAGTCTCTTTGGTACCTTCTTTGGTATCCTTGCAGGGGGCAGGGTGAGAGGATCAAAATGATTGAGCTGAAACATAGGGGTAGGCTGAGGAGAGTCTACCCTGAGTTATGGATTATAGGACTCCTACCATAAAACCCCCATACTGGACACATTTAAAGGCCTGGTATGTGATAGTCGGGAGAGACAGGGCAGATATCATACCTCCTCAGTATTATGTTAATAAAGTTGCAGCCTGCTGCTTAAATCTATCTGTGTCTGTCCTCATTCACCTGAATGTCCTAAATCAACAAACTCCCTACATTTTTACAAATATAAGCAACAAAATAAGGTAAACATGCAAAACCAAGAGTTGCTAATTTTTGTGCTCCTATAGCTCAATATGTTTAAGATGAATTTATAAGCCATTAATTTGTAGTATAGACTACATTTCTTTTTGGCATTAAAAATCCTAACAATGAAATCCATTAGACTGAAGAATAGGCTTCCAAGAGAAGCCTCATAACCACAATTACTTAAAAGGTCATGTTCTAATTTCTCTGATTACTTGAAATGACTGCTACAGCAGTCAACCATTTTTCTAACACCAGCATCTCCCATTTACTGAGTGGTAGCAGAATTCTGTAACCTTGCAGGGTAGCTTTCCAGTCAAAGAGAAAATCAATGATGTCAAGTCTGGGTATTCTGTGTGTACCTTATTTTATTTACATATATATACACACCAGACCTGAAACAGAGGCAGTCAGAAATGTCATGCATGCAATCCCCTCTTGCAGAAATCTCAGTCCACACACCAACACCTATTTCCCAGGAAGCTATTTTATTCCAAGAATGGCCTCTTAATATAGAGAACAAAGAAGATAGCAATCTCTCTGCTATCTGTCACAGCTTCTCTCAAAGAACTACTGCATAACACTGCATTAAAAAAAACTAGTCGGAAATTATTTCTTCAAAAACTAAAAGTTTGCTTTCAGACTATGATAAAGAATTTTTAAGACTGCGACAATGACACCTAGTGACTTTTGTCAAAAGTATACTCCTCGGGGAATTCTGCACCACTGCAAATGCAGAATTTTGCAGAATTCCCTGTTTCCCCTGGAGAATTGCTGGCCACCACTATTGGCTGCTGGATTCTGCAGAGCCCAGTTTGCAGTGAGCAGAGCGCTCAGCCTGATGGAGCTGGAGGCTGTATGCTCTTTGATCCTCATTCTCCTGAGAGGGGAGTGGGCCCAGGAGACCCAGCCAGCTCTGGCAAAGGGTAAGGAAGGGCAGGGCCACACCGCACCATGTTCCCCTGCAGGACAGTAAAGAAGTTGGGAGGAGTAAAGGCTCTGGGGGTGCTGGTGTCTGGGCTGGGGAATGCCCTGCGGATGGGCTCTGGAGGGAGGAGGGTGCTGGTCTCTAGGCCAGGGGGTGCCCCATGGCTGGGCTATGGGAGGGATGGGAGTGCAGATGTCTGGGCTCTGGGGGGTCCCCCCCCGACAGCCCCTTCCCCAACTAGAACTAGGTTGTTGTAGGGGGTTCTTTAACTCTCTACTCCTGAGGGAACCTTTTTTGCTGTTGTCTGTATTGTTGACATACTTGTTGACAGGTATTTTGAAATAAATTACCCAAAAAATTGAAACTGGAGTGATTATGTTGTGTTATTTTGACAAAATATGCAGAATTTTAAAATATTGTGCATGGAATTTTTAATTTTTTGGAGCAGAATTCCTCCAGGAGTAAAAGTATTGAAATTTTCTCAATAAGAATTTTTTGAAAAATAATTTCAGAATGTGATCATTTATTAATATATCATCACACAGCAGCAAGAAGAACAGAGCTGTTGATAAATAGTCTATTTCTGATAGAGCAAAAATATTGCAATTTCTTGTTTTTTTAAGTCCCAGCTCCTATTGTGTCTATCTGTTTAACCCCATTATTATGGTATCAGGGGGACAGAAATGCTAGCATGACATCCCAGCAAACATTAAGCCAGGGGTGGGCAAACTATGGCCCGTGGGCCGGATCTGGCACCTCAGGGCTTTGGATCTGGTCTGCGGAACCCCCCCCCCCGGCGCTGGGGGCCCCACACCGATCTCAGAAGCAGCAGGCACCACTTCCCTGTGGCCCCCGGGTGTGGGGACAGAGGGCTCCGTGCGTTGCCCTGGCCTCCAGGCACCGCCCCCCACAGCTCCCATTGGCCGGGAATGGGGAACCACGGCCAATGGAAGCTTCACGGGAGGTACCAGGAGGCGCGGCAAGGGCAGCACACACGGAGCTCTCCGCCCCCCCCTCCCCCAGGGGCCACAGCGCTTCCTGGAGTGGCGCGGCACGGGGCTAGGGCAGGCATGCAGAGAACCTGCCCTGGCCCTGGTGTGTGCTACTGCCACCCCGTAGCTGGTTTAGGTAAACAGCAGCACTGGGCCGGAGCCCGAACCCCTCCTTCACCCAGCCCCCAAACTCCCTGCTCTAAGCCCCCTGCCTGCACCTCGCACCTTTCCTGCACCCCAATCCCCTGCCCTGAGCCCCGTCCTGCAATCCGCACCCCTCCTGCACCCCAACGCCCTTCCCTTAGCCCCCTCATACAGCCCACACACCCCTCTTCCCCAATCCCTTGCCCTGAGCCCCTTCCTGCACACTGCACCCCCTCCCACACTCCGCACCCCAACCCCCTGCCCCAGCCCTGCATACAATTTCCCCACCCAGATGTGGCCCTCGGCCCCAAAAGTTTGACCACTCCTGCATTAAGCCATACAAAGATTCCAACGTATTAGTCCAGCTTTAAAATTTTTACATTAAAGTCAATTCTATATTGACTTTAAAATTCTTGTATTTTTAAAATACTATTACAAAGCAGCTCCATTGTAGTCTTCTTTTGACATATATTTGCAGCTAATCATTATGCTGCAAATTGGCTAGTTATTTAACCTTGACTATAATGAAAAAAAATGGCGCGTACACCTTGCATCCCTTATCTGTGAAAAACAGTTTCTGCTATTATTCAAAACTGTTGCTGTGCATAATGCTTTACATGCAAATAAAGAAACAAGAGCCCTGCCTGAAGGAGCTTTCAATTTGTATTAGACTGATAACCCAACATGCTGAAAGTGGCTGTAGGAGCAACAGAAAATAGGAAGGGAATGCTGCTCTTGGGGAACATATTTGTTTCCACATAAGCAGATCTTATAATTTTTTCGTTTTTTAAAAACAAGAAACTTAAATTGTGTTTGATGGATTAATTTTCTGTGTCAGAATATAAAAGTAGGTTAAATAAAATGCTTGCTGTTATATTTAATTGTTCTTGTTATCTGAAGCATGCATTATGATGCACAGCACTGTCAGACATTTTTGCTTTATAAGTTCATCCTGGTATTATTGCTTATACCAATGTACTCAGTCCTTGTCTCATAAGAACCACTCAAAGTCATTTAGCCAAGGGGAAAAAAGTTATTCAAATCTCTGCTTCCAATTTTAAACTATATCTGAGGCTGCAACAGGTTAACCTGTGCAATGACTATTCACAGACAGGCTGTGAAACCTGAATTGTAAGGAAACCCTAGTCTGGTGAACTTAGTGCCCCCTACACCCACCAGCCATTCCTGAGGTTGCCACGTGTGAGCTGTCAAGCATGCTCAATAAGTATACGAGAATTCACCATGTATTCAAGTATTATCACTAAGGCTATGATTTTGTCATGGATATTTTTAGTAAAAGTCAGGGACAGGTCACGGGCAATAAACAAAAAGTCACGGAAACCATGACCTGTTCCTGACTTTTACTAAAAACATTCCTGACAAAATGGGGAGGGAGGAGGATCCAGCACCCTGCCCCATCTCCCCTGCAGTGGCTGGGAGCTGCAGGGACCCCATTGCCCAGTGGCTGAGAGGGGTCTCCCGCCGCCCTGCAGGGCTAGGGTTGAGGGGGTCCGTGCCTTACAGCTATTGTTTGTCTATCTGCAGACTCCAGGAAACAACATTGCTTAAACCCTCACTTGGAAGGTCCTTCACAAACCTAATAGCTAGATATTTAGGCCAAGATTTTTAGAAAATGGGTGCCTAAAAAATGACCTAACTTACAGACATGTTGACCCCCCAGCCGCTCTCATTCATTTCAGTGGAAGCTACTGAGAGCTCAGCATTTAAGAGTATACAGTCTAATTTTAGGCGCCTATTTTTAAAAAATACTTTAGGCCACAGTTGATAATCTCTGTACAGTAGCCACAAAGTTTAATTCATTAAAGAGAATACAAATGAGACCTAGTTGGGACACGTAAATGGAAGAGATGGTCCAAATGTGAGCCCCTTATTTATTACATCAGCACCTGCTGTTACACACATCCAGTGCCTGGGGGATTTTATTAGCATCTCATAGCTCAGTGGTTTGATCATTGGCCTGCTAAACTCAGGGGTGTGAGTTCAATCCTTGAGGGGGCCATTTAGGGCAAAAATTGGAGATTGGCCCTGCTTTGAGCAGGGGTTTAGATTAGATGACCTCCTGAGGTCCCTTCCAACCCTGATATTCTATTATCTCTTCTGTAAGGCTTGTGTTGGTATAACTACCAGTATCAACGGCACTATGTTGACAGAGGGCTTCTCCCATCAACATAGCTACCACCTCTCAGGGAGGTGGAGTACCTATACTAACAGGGGAAGTTCTCACTTGGGTGTAGGTAGAGTCTTCACTAAGCACTGCAGCTATGCCGCTGCAGCACTGTAAGGGCTTGGCTACGCTTGCCAGTTACAGTGCAACAAAGGAACCCCGGGTGCACTAGCTCACTCCCTGTCCACGTTGGCAAGGCACATAGAGCGCTCTGACTCCGTGGCTACAGCGCTGCTGGTACTCCACCTTGGTGAGAGGAATAACGTTTGCTGCACCTTGGCTACAACGCCCAAGCATCAGTGTGAATGAGGTGTTGCATTACTGTGCTCTGATCGGCCTCTGGAAATGTCCCATAATCCCCTTAAGTCAAGTGGCCACTCTTGTCACTGTTTTGAACTCCTGTAGGAATGCAGAAATGCCCTTTCAAAGCTCCATTTCTGACATCTGGCATGCAAGCCATTACTGTGGAATGCTGTGTGTGAAAGAGAGAGGTGGTGGGGAGGGGGAGGTCTGCTGCTGTTGAACTTAGAAGACAGCATGCTGACATGCTCTCAGCCCCCTAAAAACCCTCTCTCTCCCCCCACACACTCCCTGTCACACTTCACCCCACCCCTCCCGTTTTAAAAGCACATTGCAGTCACTTGCATGCTGGGATAGCTGCCGCTGCAAGTGCCACAAATGTGGCACGCCAGTGCACTTAATACTGTCAGTGTGGACAGACTGCAGCGCTTTCCCTACTGCACCCTACGAAGGCTGGTTTAACTCAAAGCGCTCTACATCTGCAAGTGTAGCCATGCCCTAAGTGTAGACTAGCCCCAAGATAGGAGCAGTGACCAGAACTGCTTCCCCCTCACCTGCAATCTATGTTTAGTCAGAAGGCTGCAACCTTTTCTTTGAAATGCAGGCTTCCCTATTGTTATTCATGTCTTTGTCACCCTGTCATCAGAATGCTACAATGCATTCTACATAGCTATCACCTTAAAATCTTTCAAAAACTAAGCTAAATATAGAGAGCTGCTCTTCAGTTGTTAGGAGTATCTTGGGAAAAATATATTACATATAAATACCTAAATTAGATCAGAAAGAGTACATATATGCACAGGTGATTTTTAATTTGAATTAGCTACCTATTAGTTTTTGGGTGGAATTTAAGATTTTGGTCTTGGCCTATGGTTTAAAGTGCTAAATGGCCTGGGATCTGCATAGCAAAGAGTACCTCTTGTACACCTAATATTTACTCTCAATAGATCTGAAATAGTCACATTTGCAAACGTTAAGCACATGCACAAGGCCCAACACTTTTCTCAGGTGTCTGAGGAAGCCTGAGAATTCTGGGGTGGCTGGGATCATTAGAGAGGATGGAGTCTTCTACAAACAAACAAACATAATTGTTTGAAGGTTGTTTTGTTTAACTGGAAGGTGGGGTTGTTTGAGGCTATCTTACAGTATTTGTCTATCTAGGCTCTTGTATGGGCCCTAAACCTACAATATACAAGCACCTTGCCCACAAAATGAATTTATCCTTGCAACATTCTTTGAGGTAGAGAAGTATTTTCTCCATTTTACGGATTGGAAACGGAGACAGAGAGACTGACTTCCCCAGGGTGACTTAGGGTATGTCGAGGGGAAAGGGTCTCAGACCCTGGACTCCAGTCCGAGCCCAAGCATCTACAATGCAATTTTATAGCTCCGCAGCCCAAGCCCCATGAGCCTGAGTCAGCTGAGATTCTGTGACACAGGCTTTTTAGCACATCATAGACATACTCTTAGAGAGTTTGTGTGAAAACCAGGAACTGAGCCAGGTTCTTCTGAGTCCCACTCCAGCTCCTTAACCAGAAGTCCATACTTCTATTTAAGAATTTGTATGAGCTGTATTTACTAATACTATATGAAGCCCCTAGATCCTTAGGATAGGTGCTCTGATATTCACTGAAAACAAATAATCAATGCTAGGAAACTGTCCACTTTTGGAATGTTAACACTTTTACAGTAACTCCTCACTTAACATTGTAATTATGTTCCTGAAAAATGCAACTTTAAGTGAAACAATGTTAAACTAATCCAATATTCCCATAAGATTTAATGTAAATGCGGGGGGTTAGGTTCCAAGGAAATTTCGGGGGGAGGCAGACAAAAGGCATTATACTGTGTACACTGTGGTTGGGAAGTGCCCCTGGCTTACCCCACACAGGCACAGCCCGCTGCAGGCAAGGAAGCTAGGAAGCACCTTTCAGCAGCAGCAGCTTCCCCAGAGAACAGGCTCAGATTTTGCCAGGAATGCTTCAGGCCTGCCTCTTCCTGTCCCCGCTCCACTCCAGGCCCACTTCTTCCCACCTCCACTCCACCTCCTCTCCGGAGCATGCCACATCCCTCCCCCCACTCCCCAAGGTCCTAAGCCACCAAACAGCTGTTTGGCAGCGCTTAGGACTTTCTGGGAGGGAGGAAGGGAGGGGGAGAAGCGGAGACACAGGGCTTCCCCACTCCTGCCCCTCCCTCCCATAAAGTCCTAAGTGCGAAGTGCTGGTAGGGAGGGGGAGGAGCAGGGAAGCCCCGCGTCTCCACTCCTCCCCCTCCCTCCCAGCTGTTTGGTGGCACTTAGGACTTTCTGGGAGGGAGGGGGAGGATCAGAGACACGGCGCTTTCCTGCTCCTTCCCCTCCCTCCCAAAAAGTCCTAAGCACCACCAAACAGCTGTGGGGGAAGTGCTGGGAGGGAGGGAGAGGAGGCAGAGAAGTGGAACTTGTGAAATGCTCCCTTGTAAAAGTTGTATTGCACAACTTTAAACAAGCATGTTCCCTAATTGAACAGGGACGTAACAATGACACAACGTTAAGTGGGACAACGTTAAATGGGGAGTTACTGTACATGTTTAGCTATAGGCATTGTTATTGCTCCTATCATAAGTTAGCATCTCATGTCATTGCTTTATTCTGCAAAAGCCACCTATGACAGCCTATACCCAGCATGAAGGCACAACTAAATTGGCTTAGAACGTCCCTTAAACTTAGACTGAACCTAAGAAAGACTATGTTGCTAGGTCAAAAGAAAAAAGGTACAGTACTTGGATGCTGATAATAGGATTAAAATACATTAATTAAAGAAAAAGCATATAAAAGTGTAAGTTAATAAAGATACTGAATTATAAGTACAGAATTAACAAGTACACAATGAAAAATATTATAAAATACACTTATCTAAGGTGTAGAAAAATGACTATCATATTCTTCTTCACTCAGTTAAAAGGTCAGTCACAACTAGATGAGACCACAATAAATATGGGCTTATAGTGAGGAGTGAGAGTAAAATCCCTGAATCTGAGTAAAGTATGTTACTAGTCACAGTAGGATGACCTTAAACAAGGCATGACAGAAGAGAAAAGTATATTTTGGAGGCAGAGAAATTTTGTGGAATACTGGAAACTTATGTTCTTTCCCAAAAATTATATCAGTAGGTAAACTAAGGATACACTCTAATACTAGATCAATAATGATTCATTAGTGTCAGGGTATAAAGGTTAAGATATAATGGTTGACACTGTGTGTATATGTGTGTTTGCTACACAGAAAAATTCCTGCAGAGTAAAATAGCAACACCTTCCTCAGCCATGATGTAACTGGTTCTCCCTATTCTTTCTTTGGCTTGAAATGATCTCAGCCAATTACAGTAAATAGTTTTCCTGCTACAGAATTCTATCCGGATTTAGAATGCTTACATATGGAATGAACACCTTGTGCTCAGCTGCATAATTAGCTTCATTAACATGCCATCTGATGCCTTTTATAACAGCAGCTACATTCTGATTTGGCTAAGTCTAAATAAAAGCTCAGAATGAACACGGAATTGAACAGTATGTGCACAATGAAACAACCTGAAACAGATCACCAATGACAGTTACAAATATTTAAACTTAAATTTACTTAATCTACAATGCATTTCTGTTCTACAAATGTCAATCTCTCTTACCTCTATCTCCCCACATCTCCTTCTTTTTCCCTCTTATAGTCCCTCCCATCCACATATTCCCTAGACACGCACAAAATAATATAAATTCTAAGTTAGCATCTTTATGCTTATTCTGTACAATCTTCCACAATACTCCCAGATGTATATAACCTGGAATGAAGAGGAGAGGGTTGTTAAACTTCTTAAAAATATATTTATGATTATTCATGGAGGTAGGAGTAAACAGTCAGTCCTTTCATTTCTCTACTAGTTGACCTGGAAATAAAAAGGTCTGAGCTATCACTAAGGAAACTGATGGTTTACATTGGGTTTACATTATCCAATTCAGAAGAGTTGAATGTACTGTAGTAGAAAGGATGCCAGCTGCACTCTTCAGTTTCCTGCCAATTTTTATCTCTGAATGATCCTGCAGCCAACACAAATACAGAACCAGCTCCTCAGCTAGTATAAATAAGTCTATTTAAGACTGAGAATTTGAAGTCAACAGAGCCTCACCCATTTACACCAGCTGAGGATCTGATGGCAAGTTTATATTTAAAAAGAACAAAATGGTGCCAGAGAAACAATATATTACTATGACAGAGCTGCATATTAGAGAGGCATATCAACTCATGGGGTTATGTCTAAATTTTTGTAAAGGACCAAATTTCTTGGTCAAGGTATAATCAAGGTCTGGATTCCAGAGAAACAATTTTCACATGGCAAGTGCTCCTATTCAATGAACACATGCAAGGCTATATAATATACCCAGGGCCTATTGCTTACATTTTTAGTGCATTAAATGAAAAATCAAATCACTGTAAAATCTAAAAATAACCTTGAGAAAGTACATAGATAAAATGTCAAATAGATGCAAATATTAGCATTAAAACACTTTCAGACAACTGTTTTAGGTTTTGAATGTGTTTCATCAAATAACATTATTGTAGGCAATGTGTATATAGAAAGATAAATGTTCAATACTTTAAAGCCTTTTGTGGTTTATTTAATATAAGTATCAGAATTTGAAATAAAATAACACTTAGTACACATGAATGCTTTATCTTTTATGATTCAAGTCTTTCCAATAACAAATACACACCCACCTACACATGTATTAAGCAAAAGATTCATGAATATTTACTGTGAAATACCTGTTAAAACTGTAGTATCACTACTGAAAATGTAATTTTATATGGCAATACAAATTTAAAATAAAATATGCATGAATAATGTATAATTATACTACTTGCGATCAGTGGGAAAAGTGATAGGTCCTCTGTTGGAAAAGGGCCTTAAAGTTTGAAGTGAGTTCAGTCAAGGCAAAATGGAGGCAATTGCACAGATGATTATCAGTCAGAATGGAGCAATTATGCAGCTCAGTGTTGTTCATTTTTGAGAATGCTGTCTCACAGACATATGTCTAGCCAAACCTAGTCAAAATATTAAATGCCACCTTCCTCAAGTGTGCATATGTGGAGTGCAACACCAGAGTTGTCCAGAAAGTTTCATATGTAGTGTCAGTATGCCTCACCTTAAGCACTTCATCCACTTGTAAATCAGTAACTTCCAGCTGTGGTTTTGCTTTTTCAACATCTGGAAAGGATGCTTTTACTTGATTACACTAAGTGCCAAAAATGGGTTCATTACGAACAGGAAGATGTCTTTAACACTTTCTAATTCTTGGAATCTCTGCTGGAAGTTTTGAAGAAGGCTGTCCAGAGATGATGCCATCTGATTTACATCTGCAGTATCCCGGCAGCTTAGCAAAGTTGGGAAATGCAGCATCTCCTCAATTTCCAAATCACTTTTGAAGAAACTCCATTTGTTTTGAAATGAAGTGTCACTGCTGTACGATTTTGTCCCTGTAGCTTTACGCTGAAATCATGAAAGTGGCCTGTCAAATCAACAAAGAAGTTCAGGATGCTCATGCTTGTGTAACACCAACAGACCCCAGCCGTCGGCGGGTGGGACTGAACCTGGGATCTCTGGAGCTTAGTGCCTGAGCCTCTACCGCATGAGCTAAAAGGCTGTACAACTAAGGCTGTAGAGCAATCCAAGCGTAACACTTGCATTGCGGCATCCCTCAAAAATGCGTGTAGCTCTTCTGCCTTTTTCCCAGGCATGTTATGTAGATATTCTTCTATATGAACTCAAATTTCCCACAGCCTTCTTAGCCTTGCCCTCTGCTCAGTTACTGGATGTCATTATGAACCAACAAGTCATTATAATCTGCAGATACTACTGAAAGAAAGGTTTTGAACTGTCTGTGTTGCAATGATGACTTGGGCTGAAAGAAGTTGACAAGGTTAATCACCGTTAACATTACATTAGCATGCTCATCGTTCAGTTTTGCACAAAGTGTGGTTTGGCAGATTATAGAGCGATGGGGAATTAAAATGAGTTTCAGATCGTTCAGATGTTTCAAAAGCCCTTGGTGAGTATGGATCATGGCAGCAGTGCCATCGGTTGTAATTGACACAATCTGAGTCACATCAAAACCTTCATTAGACAAAACAGTTTGAACAGAATTAAACAAATTCTCACCTGTTGTGTGATTGTTATGCAGTATAAGTGACAACAAACCCAACACACATTTCTCTCCATTAAAAAAAAAACAGACATACAGTGCTACCTGCCCTGTGTCTCTGATATCACAGGATTCCTTCACTGTGATGGACATGCACGTGCTGCATGCATCCCTACACCTACAGACATTGCTCAGCTTGTACTAAATTTCCCAGCTTTGCACTCATGCAGCAGTGGTCACTAGAATAAATCAGTACTTGCATGTTTAAAACACACAATCTCCATCCCTGTTTGGAATCTATCTTGGATCACATGTGTCAGGGTTGGGGAGTAAGGGGAGGGAAACGGCATTGCTTCCACCCTCAACTGCAGCAAAGGCCAACCCACAACACTTAATATCCTCCATAACAATAATTACATTGGTTCAAAACTGGCAAAGTCCTGTCACTTATGATTGACACATGAGTTAGATAATGACAGAGAGTACACTTAA
Organism: Mauremys mutica; assembly: GCF_020497125.1. Classification (NCBI taxonomy): domain Eukaryota; kingdom Metazoa; phylum Chordata; order Testudines; family Geoemydidae; genus Mauremys; species Mauremys mutica. The sequence continues at coordinate 28,833,586 of NC_059072.1, read as the reverse complement.
AAAGTCTGTGGACGATGCCAAGCTGGGAGGGGTTGCAAGTGCTCTGGAGCATAGGATTAAAATTCAAAATGATCTGGACAAACTGGAGAAATGGTCTGAAGTAAACAGGATGAAATTCAATAAGGACAAATGCAAAGTACTTGCACACATACAAACTGGGAAATGACTGCCTAGGAAGGAGTACTGCAGAAAGGGATCTGGTGGTCATAGTAGACCCCAAGATAAATATGAGTCAACAGTGTAACACTGTTGCAAAAAAAAAAAGCAAACACCATTCTGTGATGCATTACCAGGAGTGGTGTAAGCAAGACGTTCCGCTTTACTCCACTCTGATAAGGCCTCAGCTGGAGTATTGTATCCAGTTCTGGGCACCACATTTCAGAAAAGATGTGGACATATTGGAGAAAGTCCAGAGAAGAGCAACAAAAAATATTAAAGGTTTAGAAAACATGACCTATGACAAAAAGATTGAAAAAACTGTGTTTGCTTAGTCTGGAGAAGAGAAGACTGAGATGAAAGATGGTAACAGCTTTCAAGTACATAAAAGCTTGTTACAAGAAGGAGGGTGAAAAATTGTTCTCCTTAACCTCTGAGGACAGGACAAGAAGCAATGGGCTTAAATTCTAGCAAAGGAGGTTTAGGTTGGACATTAGGAAAAACTTTCTGTCAGAGTAGTTAAGCACTGGAACAACATGCCTAGTCCTTCAGCTCACATGTAGATTGTGCCGATCACAACACATCTTCCATGCTTCTCTTATCCTGGCCTTCCTTCTCTATGTGCAGCTATGCCTTTTCATGATAAAATTTTCCCATCTCTTTAGATGTTGGCCGAGTGGTTGTTTCGGTTCCCATGGGAACCAGTCAGCGACAGCTGTAGTCCATCAATTCATAGATTCATAGATTGTAGGGCTGGAAGGGACCTCGAGAGGTCATTGAGTCCAGTCCCCTGCCCTCATGGCAGGACCAAACACTGTCTAGACCATCCCGGATAGACCTTTATCTAACCTACTCTTAAATAGCTCCAGAGATGGAGATTCCGCAACCTCCCTAGGCAGTTTATTCCGGCATTTAACCACCCTGACAGTTAGGAACTTTTTCCTAATGTCCAACCTAAACCTCCCTTGCTGCAGTTTAAGCCCATTGCTTCTTGTTCTATCCTTAGAGGCTAAGATGAACAAGTTTTCTCCCTCCTCCTTATGAATCCCTTTTAGATACCTGAAAACTGCTATCATGTCCCCTCTCAGTCTTCTCCTTTCCAAACTAAACAAACCCAATTCTTTCAGCCTTCCTTCATAGGTCATGTTCTCAAGACCTTTAATCATTCTTGTTGCTCTTCTCTGGACCCTCTCCAATTTCTCCACATCTTTCTTGAAATGCGGTGCCAAGAACTGGACACAATATTCCAGTTGAGGCCTAACCAGCGCAGAGTAGAGCGGAAGAATGACTTCTTGTGTCTTGCTCACAACACACCTGTTAATGCATCCCAGAATCATGTTTGCTTTTTTTGCAACAGCATCACACTGTTGACTCATATTTAGCTTGTGGTCCACTATAACCCCTAGATCCCTTTCTGCCATACTCCTTCCTAGACAGTCTCTTCCCATTCTGTATGTGTGAAATTGATTGTTTCTTCCTAAGTGGAGCACTTTGCATTTGTCTTTGTTAAACTTCATCCTCAGACCATTTCTCCAATTTGTCCAGATCATTTTGAATTATGACCCTATCCTCCAAAGCAGTTGCAATCCCTCCCAGTTTGGTATCATCTGCAAACTTAATAAGCGTACTTTCTATGCCAATATCTAAGTCGTTGATGAAGATATTGAACACAGCCAGTCCCAAAACAGACCCCTATGAAACCCCACTTATTATACCTTTCCAGCAGGATTGGGAACCATTAAGAACTACTCTCTGAGTACGGTTATCCAGCCAGTTATGCACTCACCTTATAGTAGCCCCATCTAAGTTGTATTTGCCTAGTGTATTGATAAGAATATCATGCGAGACTCTATCAAATGTCTTACTAAAATCTAGGTATACCACATCCTCCGTTTCTCCCTTATCCACAAGACTCGTTATCCTATCAAAGAAAGCTATCAGATTGGTTTGACTTGATTTGTTCTTTACAAATCCATGCTGGCTATTCCCTATCACCTTACCACCTTCCAAGTGTTTGCAGATGATTTCCTTAATTACTTGCTCCATTATCTTCCCTGGCACAGAAGTTAAACTAACTGGTCTGTAGTTCCCTGGGTTGTTTTTATTTCCCTTTTTGTAGATGGGCACTATATTTGCCCTTTTCCAGTCTTCTGGACTCTCTCCTGTCTCCCATGATTTTCCAAAGATAATAGCTAGAGGCTCAGCTACCTCCTCTATTGTCTCCTTGAGTATTCTAGGATGCATTTCATCAGGCCCTGGTGACTTGCAGGCATCTAACTTTTGTAAGTGATTTTTAACTTGTTCTTTTTTTTAATTTTATCTTCCAAACCTACTCCCTTCCCATTAGCATTCACTGTGTTAGGCATTCCTTCAGAGTTCTCGGTGAAGACCGAAACAAAGAAGTCATTGAGCATCTCTGCCATTTCCAAGTTTCCTGTTACTGTTTCTCCCTCCTCACTGAGCAGTGGGCCTACCCTGTCCTTTGTCTTCCTCTTGCTTCTAATGTATTGATAAAAAGTCATCTTGTTTCCCTTTATTCCTGTAGCTAGTTTGAGCTCATTTTGTGCCTTTGCCTTTCTAATCTTGCCCCTGCATTCCTGTGTTGTTTGCCTATATTCATCCTTTGCAATTTGTCCTAGTTTCCATTTTTTATATGACTCCTTTTTATTTTTTAGACCATGCAAGATCTCGTGGTTAAGCCAAGCTGGTCTTTTGCCACATTTTCTATCTTTCCTACCCATCGGAATAGCTTGCTTTTGGGCCCTTAATAGTGTCCCTTTGAAATACTGCCAATTGTCAGTGAGCCTAGCTATATGCCCGGCCCATCACATTTTACTGTACCTGCTTTCATCAAGGACATCCTGCACTCCACTCTGCTGTCTGATCACTTCAATGGGGACTCAGTCATATATTGAAATCCCCAGAATTCTTCTTTCCATCGCCTTCTCCGTGACAGACAGTTGTTGCTCCGCTATCTTCATCAGCACCCATCTTCGTTGCTGCCATACAACACCGCTGGCAGTACTGTTGAGTTGAAGAGGTTGGTGCATGTTGCCTTGTTGAGTTTTCCTTGGAGGACATCCTTGATAGAGTTGAATGCTTGCCAATCAGATGTTTTTCTTTGTGAAATTTCACCTTCCTTATTGCAGTGCATGTTAATTTCTTGGCCCAAATATATGTATTGTTCAACTTCTTCTATTTGTTCTCCCTTGACTATTATTTGGGCTTTTGGGAAGACATCAAACCAAATAAATTTCATTTTAGAGCAGTTCATTTTCAGTCCAACTTGGCTATTTTTTGTGTCAAGTTCTTGCAGCATTTTCTGTAATTTAAAAAAAAAAATAATTGGAGATATACCTATCTCCTAGAACTGTAAGATCATTGAGTCCAGCCCCCTGCCTTCACTAGCAGGACCAAGTACTGATTTTTTCCCCAGACTCTCTAAGCAGCCCCCTCAAGGATTGAACTCACAACCCTGGGTTTAGCAGGCCAATGCTCAAACCACTGAGCTATCCCTCCCCTCCTCTGTTTAATAGTGTTTTCAGCAATGAACATATCATTCACGAATCTGAGGCAGCTTAACTGCTCTTGGTTGACACTGATTCCACCCTTCCAGTTCATCCACCTCATTACCATTTTGAGGCAGGCTGTGAAGAGTTTTGGTGAAACCGTGTCTCCTTGTTTCACACCTTTTTTGACTTGGATGCGAAGGAGAGTGTCAAAGAGTTATATCCGTAGTGCAGTCAGAATTTACGGCCTTTAATAGTATGACAAGAGAGCATCCTTTAGAAGTTTGATGTAGTTTGTGTTGATGCCCTGCTCTGCAAGAGCTTTCAACACTGCACTGATCTCTACGCTGTCGAACGCTTTTTCATAGTCAACGAAGGCAATGCATAAAGGGAATCTGTATTCCCTTGAGTGCTCCAATAGCTGGTTTATAGTGCTAGTCCAGACTCTGAGAGTTGGTTTGTTATTATTTTGGTGAATAGCTTGTAGACATGTGAGAGCAGGCATATTGGACGACAGTTCTTTAGATCTTCATAACTGCCCTTCTTGTACAGCAAAATGGAGGTGGATTCCTTCCAGCTGGATGGTATCTTCTGCATTTCCAATTAAGCGGTCTTGGCCTCCAGCTCTCATCATTTTGCTTGTCACTCTGTCTCTTCCTGGAGCTTTTCCTTCCTTCATTTGGTAAGCTGTGTGACCTGGGGTGCCTGGGGCAGCCCTCAATGGAAATGCCAAGGTCAGGGCAGGCTGCAAAAGGGAGAGCAGACACTCTCAAGACTGGGGGTAACACTGAAGTTATTCTCCTCAACCAGTCACAAACTGCGCTTCTGATTCCCCACACTGGTTATCAAGAAGCAAATAAAGAAACCCCCTTTATTGAATTCCAGTTCTCTGGCTCCCAGTCAGCACCCAGGTCCAGTAGAGTGAGAAGTTATTTAAAAAACTCTGCTCACATATGCAAAATGTTCTTCTGATCCCAAAGGGTCAGCCATGTTACCAGGGCATAGGTTGCCCACCACTGGTCTAGGTTATGACTATACTGTTGATAAACTTCAGGTGGCTGCCTCCTGTGTTTGCAGAATATACAGTATTAAGAATCAGCTAAAGCTATTGCAGCACTGTTTTGCCAAACACTGTAGCTCAACTATGAAAAATAGGTTTTATTTGACTGCAATTCAAGTAACCATTCCTAACAGAAAAAAGACACGAACAGAAGAGAAGCAGGTAGCTTTTCTAGGTCCATCTTCTCACTTAAGCATTCACTATATTATGTGACCATAATTAATTGACAAGCAACACATTTCCTGAACATAGCCTAGACACACACAAACACACACACACAGCCTCTTTATAAGCAAAAACTGTCAATGGAATTCCTCATTTTGGAAACCACAGCAGGCTGCCAGGGGTGCAGAATAGGAACATATGATTGCAAGGGACCTCCTGGGTCATCAAGTCCAGTCTCCTGCAGTTGCAGGTAACCCCATCATATAATCCCATTCATAAATTTATCAAACACCATCTTACAACTATTTCTAGATTGTTTGCCCCACTACTAGATTTCACAGGATGACTGGCCCCTTTAAGAGATCGGGGTCCTGCCCCATCTGTGACCCACTCAGTTATCTTTCCTGGGTAGGAAATATTATTGCAGCCACAAGACAAGTCAGTCAGTCATGTGGCTTAATCAGTCCAGGCCTTGTAATAAAGGAGAAGCCTCCAGAGAAGGCAGACAGCTCAAAGAAGAGAATGCCTGCCTGCCTGCCTAGACCATCTCCAGATGGAGGACTGTGGGCCCCTGAACTAAGGAGAAGGGGCACTCTGTAAAGAAGGTCTGGGGAAAACTGCCCCTAATCACAGCACTGGCCCCAATGAGAGAGGCTGTGGGACTCTTGAACCAAAGAGAAGAAGGGTTTGGGACTGAAGGGCCAAGGAATCTGTATTCTGCAAATATTTAATAAATAAGACCCATGAAGGGGGAATCTTACTTTAAATATTCTAGCGTGTGAGTAAATTATTGCAAGAATCCTGAGGCAATTGAGGGCAGGATGCCTGCAGATCTGTATTGTGCCACAAGGGGATGTGATCTGGGACAGTCCCCACCACACTATTGGAAAACTGTTCCAGAGCCTCGCTCCTTTGATGGTTAGAAAGCTTCTCCCAATTTCCAGACTGAACTTACTCACAGTTTATATCCATTTGTTCTTGTGCTAGCACTGTCCTTTAATTTAAATAGCTCAGGGGTAGGCAACCTATGGCATGCGTGCCGAAGGTGGCACGCGTGCTGATTTTCAGTGGCACTCGCACTGCCCAGGTCCTGGCCACCAGTTCGGGGGGGGCTCTGCATTTTAATTTAATTTTAAATGAAGTTTCTTAAACATTTTAAAAAACTTATTTACTTTACATACAACAATAGTTTAGTTATGTATTATAGACTTATATAAAGATCTTCTAAAAACATTAAAATGTATTACTGGCACGGGAAACCTTAAATCAGAGTGAATAAATGAAGACTCGGTACACTGCTTCTGAAAGGTTGCCGACCCCTGAAATAGCTCTTCTACCTCCTTGGTGTTTACCTCTCTTGGTGTGTTTATAGAGAGCAGTCCTATTCCTCCTCAGCCTATGTTTTACTAGGCTAAACAAACCAAACTCTTGTAGTCTCTTCTTGTAAGATAGGCTCTCCATTCTCCTGATCATCTAGTAGAACAACATAGATCATATTCTGCCAAGCAGCCTACTGAGAGCACCACAGGTAAAGATTTCTTGTTAAGAATTCTCTTCAGCCTTCTTCCTTTTACACCTCATTTATAAAGACCAAAACCTGGCCCACCACACAACAGGAGTATTTAGAAAGAGAACTTCCTGTTGAAACCATGGATTAGCCAGTGTTCTAACCAGACAGTCAAGTTCATTTTGCTCCGTCAACTGCCAGATGTCTTTTCTAGCTCATTTTCATTTTAAATAATAAGTTATACTTAGGAAAAGGGAAAAAAAAATGTGTGGCTCACGAGTAGTGGGATTTCTATCAAGCAGATTTAAAGACCCACTATTGAGCTGACTCCCTAAGCATGCTTAATTAGGGGAATCCATTTGAAAACATCTTTCATTGATAGTTTCTGTACATAAATAGCAGATTGGAGGGTGGTAGAAACAAACATTTTATTCCATACTTGAGCTAGACAGGGATTTTTATCTCCTGAATAGAATTAAACATCAATGGAAATCCTATTTGTTGCTGTAAGCAATACAAAAATCCCTCCATGGTAGAGAGATCAGCCTTTATATTAAGGGCACATTTATAAAGGGTTACATAAACAGATATTACAAGAATGTGACAGACATGACTTGTATGTGTTATGGGTGTTATAAACAAGCTATTGATCTGTTGGACTCTAACAACTGATTAACCATTTAATACACATCTATTATTTGTATTGTAGCAGCATATAGTGTGGCCTCATTCATGGATCAGGACTCCATTATGCTAGGCACTATGGACAACAGAACAGTAATTTATTAACCCTTTTCTATATATAAATTATTTTCAAGTGGGGCCTCATTATAAAGTGTGACCAATAGAGCATACTATTCAGTAAAGTCTCCTAACTATTATGGCAACATGGACAGAAATCAGTTTTCATTAATAACCATGTATTGTCTTTTCTATTCAAGAAGAAGTAATATAACCAGAAAATAAAATGGCAAATATAGCATGCAGAATCTCCAGTGTGCAGATAAGATAATTCTATATCTGTTCAATCAGAAACTAATGATGTGGTTGCCAACCATCTTGCTAGGGCTCTCCAAGGATCAAAAACTGGATAAGGGTGAGCTGGCTCAAACTTAATCCAAGTAAGGCTGATGGCCAAGATTTTGCCTAATTTGAGATCCCTGAAAGAAACATGATTTTCAGAGGTTGGGTGCTTGACACTTTCTGAAAACTGGGACGCTTTAAAATGTCTTAAGTTAGACCCTCTAAAACCACTAGCGAGTAAATTTTTAAAACATTGACCAAAGTAGATTTGGGGAAAAGATAACTGAAAGAAATGAAGCTAACATCAGCTCTACCAACTGAGGACGTTTGCTCACTTTTTGCAATGCAGGTTCACAAATTTTTCACAAGTTTCATAATTCTCACTGAATATTCAGACTTCTGGATGTCTAGATAGAAGTAGTGCTTAATAGCATATCTTCCATCTACACTTGGCCAGGAGGATGGGTACAATAGGTAGAAATTTCTCAGAAAAGTCTAGCATCAACAGGAGCTTGACTAATTAGTTATTACAGAGATCTCATGGCAAGTATGATATTACAAACACACTGCAGCATCTATCTAGATAAGATACTTATATGGTCCGATTACTGTAATATCTGAGCACCTCACAATCTTTAATGTAGAGAGACAAGGTGGGAGAGGTAATATCTTTTATTGGACCACTTTTGTTGGTAAGAGAGAGAAACTTTCGAGCTTCACAGAGATCTTCTTCAGTCCCAGACCTGAAAAAGAGCTTTGTGCAGCTTGAAAGCTTGTCTCTCTCACCAGTCGAACCTGGTCCAATAAAAGATATTACCTCACCCATCTTGTCTCTCTAATATCCTGAGACCAACATGGCTACACCTATACTGCATACAATCTTTAATGTATTTATCTTCATACACCCCTTTGAGATCAGGAATGACAGTACTTTCCTTTTTAGAGAGGATGATCTGAAGTACAGATAGCTAGATTTACAAAGAGGATTTAGGTGTTGCAATGCTGAGTGTTGCAACACCCAACTCCTAAGCACCTTGCAGTCCAGTGAAATTCACAGCCCCAAGGTGCACAACTCACAATGATCTGGGCCCTAGGCATCTGACTGATGGGCCAGAGGGGGATGCCCATCTCCACTTGGGATTATCAGCCACAAACCCTCTCCTGGAGTTCAGCGCCTAAATCAGATCAGCCCTTCCTTCTGAAAAAACAGAGAGAGAGACTCACTTTGAATGGGGGATATCTGTTTTCAAATCCCTGCTCTGCCTGATTTAGAGCAGGGACTTGAAACCAGGTCTCCTACATCCCAGGTAAGTGCCTTCACCACTGGGGTTCTGGGACACATATACACTCCTGACCTATTTGCCCCAGCTGTCTTTTGTGCAGGCGATGCATGCTTGGAGCATGCCTACTGGATCAGGCCCTACAGGCAGAATAGGAGGGGGGAATTCCTACTTTGAGAATCCTGCCATGGTTTAGGCATGATCAAGGGCTCTGAGCAGCTCATTAGCTGTGGAGCAGTGTCAGGATTTAGGCAGCTTTGACCATACCCACCAGCAAAAATTCTGGTGCCTAAATCCCCATGGGAACTTGTGGGGTTAGCTGGCAGCAGTTTTGTGAATGTCAGTTGTGCCTAAGTGTTGGACTCAGGCACCTAAAAAGACAGTGAGTTGCCTAAGTACCTTTGTGAATCTAGCCCAGAGAGATTAAGTGACTCGCCCATGCTCTCACAGGAAGTCTGTGGCAGATCAGGGCACTGAAAACAAGTCTCAGTCCCAGACTAGCACCCTAACTGCTGGAGAATCCTTCTCTTTAAGGGTGAAAACAGATTCATAGATTCCAAGGCCAGAAAGGACCACGGTGATCATCTAGTCTGACCTCCTGCATATCACAGAACACAGAACTTCCCCAAAAATAATTCCTAGAGGATATCTTTTAGAAAAACATCCAATCTTGATTTAAAAATGGTCAGTGATAGAGAATCTACCATGACCCTTGATAAATTGTTCCAATGGTTAATTACTCATCATTAAGAATTTACATCCTATTTCCAGTCTAATTTGTCTAGCTTCAACTTCTAGACATTGGATCATGTTATACCATTCTTGGCTAGACTCAAGAGCCCATTATTTAATATTTTATCAGTGTAATATTATATAATATAATCAAGTCCTCCCTTAGTCTTCTCTTTATTAAGCTAAATAGATTGAGCTGTTTGAGTCTGTCACTATAAGGCATGTTTTCCAATCTTTTAAATCATTCTCTTGGCTCTTCTCTGAACCCTCTCCAATTTATCAATATCCTTCTTGAATTGTAAGCACCAGAACTGTACACAGTATTTCAGCAGTGGTCACACCAGTGCCAAATATAGATGTAAAATAACCTCTACTCCTACTTGAGATTCCCTCTTTATGCATTTTAGATGTACTATAGCTAATTTTGCAGATGTGTGGGTGATTTGGAATTAATGTGTCTGCCTTTTCAATTTTCTTTTTAAAATACCACAAGACATCCAGGCCAAATCCTATTTATTTTATTTAAATAAGTAGTCCATTGGAAGACAGTGGAATGACTCATGCAAGGCAAGCAGGATTTGACCACTCGAGTGCGGAGGAGAGACCTCCAAATTGATGCAAAATGATATTAATAAAATTATCATAACATAAATCATTATAACTTGTTTGCACTTTTGCTGAATATTAAGATATAGTTACAAGAACATTATAGCCAGGATGTTTGAAAATAACAGCACATATGTTCAGCTAGTTATGTTTAAAAATATTAAAGCTAATCAAAGAAATTTCAGAAGTTTTCTGCTTCTGTCTTGCAAGGACAAGCAAACCTCAAGAAGGCAAACCCCATAAATATTCACATTTTAAGTAGAGGCCTAATTGTAAAAAGGAATGTAGCGTGTGTTATCAAAGCAATAAATCAAGGGAAAGTGGTTCTCTACCACCCGCCATCCTCTTGGAAGAAAACCTGCTTCTGTTTTAAAACTTTAAAGAAAGAGAAGTAGCTAGAGATTGTGATGGGTTCCCCTTGGGGTGCCACCTGGAACTGGGGTACCACGAAGCCCTCTGACTCATCAGCCTGGGCTCCCTCTCCCACTGTGCTGCTGTGACAAACTGTAGACCCGCTTCCGGTCCTACACTCCAACCAGCATTCACACAGGCAGGGACACACCCAGCTGCAATTACATGCAGGCTTCGACCAGCCACTGCATGAACCAACAATAGAGAGGCTACAGCCAAGATAAACCCCAGCTCCCCAGCCTAAGACCCCAGAACTATACCATCCGACCCTGGGGTCAAAACCCTGACCAGTATGAATGTATTACTTGGTTCACCCCTCCCTCATTGTGGTGAGGAATGTGCAACAAGCCTGTGTTAACCAAGCTGAGATTTTTCCCCAGACACTTCACTGAAAGGCACAGTGGTATAGATAAAGCAAAAAACAAGTTTATTAACTACAGAAGCTAGATTTTAAGTGATTAAAAGTGAGAGTAAACAGATCAAAGCCGACTAACTAGCAAATAAATAAAATGACAAACTAAACCTAAAATACTAGCTAGATTGGATATGAATTAGCAATTTCTCACCCTGGCTGATGATACAAACAGTCCACCAGGTTTCCATACACAGGCTAGAAACCCTTTTAGCCCAGGACCAGCACTTCCCCCAGTTCAGTCTTTGTTCCTCAGGTGTTTCCAGGAGTGTCTTGGTGTGGGGAGTGAGACCCCTAGATGATGTCACACCCCACCTTATATAGCTTTAACATATGGCAGGAACCCTTTGTTCCAAACTCAATTCCCAGACAAGTTTGTGGAAAAATACAGGTATCAAAATGGAGTTCAGTGTCATATGATCTGGTCACACGCCTTTGCTAAGTCATTACTTACAGGCTCTCTGGAACTTCTCAGAAAGGCTCACCAGGTGGGGGATAAGCTTCTCCTCAGGCCTATTGTTTTCCCTAACAGGGCTTTGAAGCTGTACTCCAGCTCCAGCTCCAGTCAAAAACCTGCAGCTCCACTGTTCCAGAGCTGCTCCAGCTCCAGCTCCAGGCTCCACTCTAAAGCCCTGTTCCCTAACGGCCCATTATCGTGAATAGGCCCTTCACAGCCAGCTGTCTAGACTGGGAAGCCTTTTGCCTGGCAGGTGTTACCTAGGTGTAACCACATTTGAAATAGATACATAGTCAATATTCATAACTTCAGATACAAAAATGATACATGCCCACAAATAGGATAACCATATTCAGCAAATCATAACTTTTCCATAGACACCTGACAAGACATGTCTTGTACAAAATGCATCATAATTATATCATAACCATACAACTATGAAGATATGGGGTCACAGAGATGTTTTAAACTTTTGTTTATTTCTTAAATATTGAAATAGCAAACCCCTTTGTGAAATGCATACACCTCTACCTCGCTATAATGTGACCCGATATAACATAGGTTCGCATAAAGCGTGGTAGCAGCAGGGCTCCAGATATAGTGTGCTACCCCGGGGCTGCAGCAGCAGGGCTTGAGCAGTGCTTTAAAGGATCTGGGGCTCCGGCTGCTGTGGGGAGCCCCAGGCCCTTTAAATCACTGCTGGAGCCCTGCTGCCGCTACCCCGGGGCTGCAGCAGTGGGGCTCACCAGCGATTTAAAGGGCCTAGGGCTCCCCACAGTGGCTGGAGCCCGGAGCTCTTTAAATCACCACCGGAGCCCTGCCACTGCTACCCCGATATAACGGCATTTCACCTATAATGTGGTAGGGATTTTTGGCTTCCCACGACTGCGTTATATCGGGGTAGAGGTGTATTTGCAAATATGTTTGTTAAATGCAATGCTCCCAATATGGGTCCTAATATCATTGTTATGCAAATGATAAAATGCTTTATGGATCAACATGGAATCTAATGACTTTGCTAAACTAGTGTGAGAAGCCATTTAAGTACAGACAATGTATACTAATAGGGAATTAATTAATTACTGGCAGTGCACAAGCAAACCCTCAACCAACTCCAGAAGACAAGAATCATTCCTCCAAAGTCAATAATTTTAATTATTTAAGCTAAAGACTTTGTACGAGTTCTTTAATTAAAAAGACTACTCTGAGAACTAAAAACTTTTGTACAAAGAACAGAAGCACTGACTTTTTGAAAATAAAATTTCATTTCCTGTCAGACTCTAATATTAAAAATTGAGAGAATATTGCAGAAACTGGACTAAATAAAAAGAAACTTAAACTTAACTTTATCAGTTATCTGGATCTTTTCTGCCACAAGAAGAACAAAGCAGTTAAAGAAAAGTTGCATATTATCAAACAGACTGCAATTCAGGAGCTTAATACATCACATAAGCCAACCCCAAAGGCATAAAGCCAATGAAAGGGTGACAGCAACTAACTTTGGATCTAAATAAGCCTGAAAAGGTGTTTTCTCCTATAATTTCATTAAAATAGGAAAGAGAAGGGTACAAAAACTCTGAAGTGAGCATCCCTCACACACAACTTCTGCTACCCTGCTCAAAAACAGCACTTCACAAGCAAGCTGCCACAAGCAGATAAAAAAAACAGAGACAACTCAAGAAGAAATCAATCCAAGAAGAACTTCCCTAAGACTTCAATATGGATTAGTGAGAGGAAGTTAACTGAGATACTACCAAAGGATTAGATTTAAAACTCTTGTAATGATTTTGTTGGAATATTGAAATGTTCTTGTAATTTAAGACCAATGGTTTCTCCTGTTGATCACCATGTAGACCATGAATTCCTAGAGAGGAGACGAGGGCTAAACACTGGTAAGGAGAGAAACAGTGGGATGTAAACTATATTTAAGATTCCTAATATTCATAACTGGCATGTATTAAGACAGCTCCCTAAATGGCTTCTTCTAAGTAACTTACTTAAATACCTTCTTTGATTTCATAGAATGTAATTAAGATTGGTTACTTAACCCAACTATAAACTGTTTAGGTTATTATTAACAACTACACAGTCTTCATTTGCCCTTAAACAAATTATTTTTCCCATATATAAACAATTTTAAGTATCTAATAAGATATTAAAACTGAATTCACAATAATTTTGGAAAATAGCATACTTTGGTCTTTCCTTGTCAAGATGAAAGCACCCCCAGAGGTATTCACTCTCAGGTGTAATCTCTGAATAGAAAGATAGATTCTTAACAGAAAGCCAAAGAATCAAATGTTCCTGCTGTCTCCGAAAAGCATTTGCATTCTTGGCTGAGCTCCAAATGTTCTATACATCTTTACTGAATGCTGTAACAAGTCACTGTGTCTTATTCCTGCATTCTTTATTACTTCATCACACAAGTGGGGGGACAATGCTATGGTAGCCCAGGAAGGCTGGGGAAATAGCATACAGCTCATAATCTATGCAGGATCTGACACAGAGCGGCTTGGTTCTCTGATACAGTGGTTCTCTAGTACACGCACTTAGGACAGCAGCAAATGGTGCAGTGCAAAAGGACTGGTAACCATGCCCATATTAGCAATTTATGGTATGGTAGATGGTACAGTATGGCTGGTAACCATCTCTGCTGTCATGCAAAAGCAAAAGCATGCTGCTGTGTAGCGCTGCTGGACCGCCTCTGTCAGCGGCATCTTCGACTGTCTCCAGACCTGCCACAGCATCCCCCTCACAGAGGCTGGCAAAGATTAGGCGGCGAGACCCTCTCTCTGTACCAGCGCTCACACAGTGAACAGGAGGAAGTACCGAAAAGCTCTCATAGCCTAAATTTTGAGAAGTCTAAAAAATACTTTTTTCCCAGTTTCAACCCTGTAACGCAAAGTCATCAATAAAGAAACCTTTGTAAAGTTACAGTGGAACATGTATTTTATTTTTAAACGTGTGTTGGAAACTACCTTCCTGCAGGCGTCTAAACAGACCAGAGTTCCTGAAAACACACACGTCATGAACTTTGCCTGGTTGAAAAGTAGCCCGATTTCTCAGCAGATTAGTGTATTTAGTGTGGATACACAAATTCGACTTCATAAGGTCGATTACACAAATTCGAATTAAGTAGATTCGAAATAGTCTTGTAATGTAGACGTACCCTTAGAAAGAAGGTTACACAATAAAGACAATACTACCGAGACCAACCAGAATTCATGTGTTACCAATTGAACACATTAAGGGTGCATCTACACTGAATGCTTCTTTTGGCAGCGTGTGGTGTACATAACCCTATAGCTCCCCTAGCTTGGGTATACATAGCAGTGTAGACCATGAGGCATGACTTAGGTGAGTAAAGACACACCTGAAAAGCGTGGGTATGTACTCAAGTACAAACCCACACAGCTCCCTAGTCGCCCAAGCAGTGCCTCCCTGTCTACACTGCTACATGTAGCAGTTTCATGTCCCACTGCCTCCCTACTGCTGGAGCCTTTTCTTGCCACAGGAACAGACTCCAGCAGCAGAGAAACCTCTCACAGGGGGGAGGCAGTGGGAAAAGGCTCCATCAGCTCTGCACTGTTTGAGACCTTCCCTGCCACAGTGAAGACTTCAGCAGTGGAGAAAGGCTCTCCCAGCTCCTTACTGCTGGAGCCCTCCCCCTCAGCAGGGAGAGGCTCTGGCAGCGGGAAAGGCTCTGGCGGGGTGGGGGGGAGGCAACAGGGAAAGGCTGAGCCCTTTACTGCGCCCTCCCCCACCAGAGCCTTTCCTTGCTGTAGTCAAAGGCTCCAGCAGTGTGGAGCTGCTGAAGCCTTTCCCTGCTGCCTTCTCTCTGCCGGAGCCTTTCACTGACTACTGCAGAGTGGATGTGGTATGCTTCTCACTGTGGTGTGTAGCTCCACATGCACTGCATGCTGCCACCAGTGGTGTGTAATGTACTGCAGACACAACTTAAACAGCCTTTCAACTCCAACATATAGTCATCTACAATTACACTCATCCAATTCCTCACACACACAACCTTAACTCCAACCTAAGCTCATTAAGATACACTGCCTAAAGACAAATTTGTAGTGGTAAAGTCAATAATGTGTTAATTGTACATGAAAGAGCATGAGATTGAAGTTAAAGTGAACTGAAAAACTTCAGGTCACCTTTTACTATGCACTACTGAGAAGTCCAATACTTTTAAAACAAGCTTCCTTCTCCCACACCACAAAAAAATAAAGGACATTCAATAGGTCTATAAACTATTTTGTCTTGGAACATCTAACACAAGTAAAACCATGTCACTTCCTAGCGAAAAGTAAATATAAAAGTACAGTTTCCGGAACAAGTGCGTATATGTCCTTGGCTTTGCTTTTAAATTTTTGAAATGAAACATGTGTTTCTATTGTGACCTATTGTATCTTTCTAAAATCAAAAAGAAATATTTTTATACAGCAGCAACCAGACTGATTTTAGTCTTCAAGTGTATTAGTTACACATGGAAATGCATTTTGTAAATGTTAAAGTTTTGTAAATGTTATAGCAACTATGTTTATACTCCTGACTTTTAGAAGAGCCATGTTTTCATGTAAACTTTGACCTGACTATTTTAATTTAAACTCTTACAACAAAATAGTTACACAACGGAAACAGTCAAGTATCAGAGGGGTAGCCGTGTTAGTCTGGATCTGTAAAAAGCGACAAAGAGTCCTGTGGCACCTTATAGACTAACAGAAGTATTGGAGAATAAGCTTTCGTGGGTGAATACCACTTTGTCAGATGGAAACAGTGTGAGTTCATTTCACATTACTTGAGATATACAAACTCCTAAAACAGAGCAATTCCCAGTAGCTACAGAGTGCTTTGTAGTTATCTAACACAATGTCAATATGAACTACCAGGTTTCAAGAAAACTGTTTGTCTGCCTTATCTATTTTGTTTCGGCTACAGTCTTCTTAGGTGTTACTATAATAATGAAAGAAACATTTTCAGACAGAAGTGTGATTTTAAATTGACAGTCTCCCTTTAAGGATCCCCTTCAGATTCTGGAACAAAAAGGCCCTTCTACAATTAGCTATCAAATGGGAATTACAGAATTCCATACATCTTGCACCTGTATACCAGGAACAGAGGATCCAAGATTCTGATACAGTAGAACCTCAAATTTACAAACACCGGAGTTATGAACTGACCAGTCAACCACACATTTCATTTAGAACCAGAAGCACACAATCAGGCAGCAGCAGAGACAAAAGAAAAAAAAATGCAACTACAATTCAGTACTGTGTTAAATGTAAACTATTAAAAAAAATAAAGAGAAAGCAGCATTTTTCTTCTGTATAATAAAGTTTCAAAGCTGTATTAAGTGAATGCTCAGTTGTAAACTTTTGAAAGAAGAAAAAACGGTTACCCACCTCCTTTTAGTAACTTGTTCTTCGAGATGTGTTGTTCATGTCCATTCAAAGTAGGTGTGCGCGCGCCGTGTGCACGCCAGCCGGAAGATTTTCCCCTAGCAGCGTCCATAGGGTCGGCCCTGGCGCCCCCTGGAGTGGCACCACTACGGCGCCCTATAAAGGGGCCTGCCGACCCTCCACCCCCTCAGTTCCTTCTTGCCGGCACTCCGACAGAGGGGCAGGAGGATGGGTATTGGAATGGACATAAACAACACATCTCGAAGAACAACGGTTACTAAAAGGTGGGTAACCATTTTTTCTTCTTCGAGTGGTTGTTCATGCCCATTCCAAGCAGGTGACTCACAAGCCTGAACCTAGGTGGTGGGGTTGGAGTTCACTACTGACTGGAGCACTGCACGACCAAAGGCTGCATCATCCCTAGCCTGGTGCATGATGGCATAGTGCGACGTGAACGTGTGGATGGAGGACCACGTGGCCGCTCTACAAATCTCCTGAGTTGGGATCTGAGCCAGGAATGCCGCAGAGGAGGCCTGCGCCCTAGTGGAGTGAGCCGTGACCACAGGGACAGGGGTCTTAGCTATGTGGTAGCATTCCCGGATGCAGGTCGCGATCCATGAAGAGATTCGCTGAGAGGAAACCGGGAGCCCTTTCATCCTATCCGCCACCGCGATGAAGAGCTGCGTCAAGCGTCTGAACGGCTTGATACACTCGATGTAAAAGGCTACGGCCCTGCGGACATCCAGGGAATGTAGCCTCCGCTCCTCACCGGAAGAGTGTGGTTTCAGATAAAACACCGGGAGAAAGATATCTTGTCCGATGTGGAACTGTGAGACGACCTTGGGGAGGAAGGCCGGGTGAGGTCTAAGTTGGACCGTGTCCTTATAAAAGACAGTGTACGGGGGCTCGGATGTTAACGCCCTGAGCTCCGACACCCTCCTGGCCGAGGTGATCGCCACCAGGAAGGCGGTCTTATACGACAAGTACAACAGGGAGCACGAAGCCAGGGGCTCAAATGGAGGTCCCGAGAGGGCGGAGAGGACCAGATTCAGGTCCCAGGCAGGAGCTGGCTGACGAACATGCGGAAATAGCCTGTCCATACCCTTGAGGAAACGCCCTACCAGCGGGCTCGCAAACACTGAGGTACCCCCCTCTCCCGGATGGAAAGCCGAGATGGCCACCAAGTGAACGCGAATCGAGGAGAGGGAGAGGCTCAGTTATCTGAGGGGCCACCGACGCCGAGGAGACTGAGGCCAACCTTGATCGAGGACCAAACGCCTGGCCTACCGACTGGTGGTAGGCCCAGGGGGTACAAAACGGCCACTGTGAGGGCGGGTGCCATTGCTGCTGCCACTGTGGGTAACGCTGGTGGCTCAACCCCAAAACCGATTTCCTGCTCCACGACCAGCTGGAGTGGTAGGAGTCTGCCTTTGAGTCTAAAGTCTCTGAGTAAGAGGACCTGGGGGGAGCAGCACCCCGTGCCATTGGAGAGCGATGCTGAGGCGGCGGGGAGCCTCCTATCTGGTCCGGTGCTGCCCTAGTGGCGCGGGGCGGGGAAGGAGGTGACAGCATGGCCGGCTTGACCCTCGATTGTACTGGGGGACGGGTCGTGGTAGGCAACTCCCTACTACGGTGCGGAGAGGCCGGCGCCGGGAGCCCCATCAAGTCTGAGGCCGCCTCAAATGCCTCCGGTGTCGAGGGGAGGCGCAAGTCTCTGCTGAGGTCCGGGGATTTGGCCGGTCCGGACTCGACCTCCCTCTCTGCGGTGCGGGAGTTGACGGAGCAGCCGAGGGCTGTAGCCCAGCCTGTCCGCTTGCACCCGCGGACGGCGTCAGCCTCTGGGGGTCCTGGTGGGGTGACCGTTCCCTCACCAGCTTCCTCTTCTTAGCGGGCACCGGAGACGGTGAGCGGTGCTACACTGAGGCCGACTTCCTATGACCCGACTCCGTTTGGTGCCGGGTTTTAGATGACTTGGGCTGGGCCCTAAGTCCTGATGCCGGTGCCGGGGCGCTCCGCACCGAGGAAGACGTGCTGGGCACCGCCTCGGCCGGTTCCAGGTCCGAGGGTGGCCGCAGGGCAGCCTCCATTAGGAGGACTCTAAGTCTTTGAGCTCTGTCTTTGAGAGTTCTCGGGCGGAAGCCCCTGCAGATAGAGCACCAGTCCTTTTGGTGGCCCTCTCCGAGGCACCTCAAACAAGCAGAGTGCGGGTCACTCTTGGGCATGAATTTCCCGCAGTCCTTGCAGAGTTTAAACCCGGGGGACCCGGGCATGCCCCAACGGGCGACGAAACGTGTGTGTGGGGGGCCCAACTACCAAGAACTATATACAAATGATGTAAGTAAACTAACTATATACATGGACTATACACAAGGATAGGACACTGCTAACTTGCTATGCGCAAGAGAAGTTCCAGCTAGCCGTCACCGGCGGTAAGAAGGAACTGAGGGGGTGGAGGGTCGGCGGGCCCCTTTATACGGCGCCGTAGTGGCGCCACTCCAGGGGGCGCCAGGGCCAACCCTACAGACGCTGCTAGGGAAAAATCTTTCGGCTGGTGTGCATGCGGCACGCACACACCTGCTTGGAATGGACATGAACCACCACTCGAAGAAGAACCAAAATGTTTTGTTCAGAGTTATGAACAACCTCCATTCCCAAGGTGTTCGTAACTCTAAGGTTCTCTACTGTACTCATAACCTCTTCTACCTCCTTTTTCCTATATTTGCACGTCACAAATTAATGCTGCTTGAAGCAGCCATGTGCTTTTCTGGATATTACTGCTATTTGCGGTGGTGGCATTTGCCGTTTATAGCACTGCATCTATTGATTTATGCCACAGTACACCGTTTGTATTAATGTTATCACAGCATTTCACTGAGCCAGTGTGATTTTTAAATTGTAATGTTTTTAAAAGGAATATCAATATGTGTCAATTTGTATGTGCTATGCAGTAGCTGTGTATTCTTAAGTTTTAGTCATGTTAGCTGTACACACACATTTTCGTAATGTCCAGAGATCATAAAATATGAAGATATTTCAGCCTAAATCCAAAAGGCATTTTGGGTGAACGATTAATAGCAAGGCACTAGATAACTAGATAACTAATTTCTTCCCTAATCAGGGATGATAATGTTTTTTTAACCAGTAAAGCATGTTTTAAGGAATAAAATCAATACTTAGATCAGGGGTCTCAAACTCAAATGACCACAAGGGCCACATGAGGACTAGTACATTGGCCTGAGGGCCACATTACTGACACCTCCTCCCGCCGCCCTCGGCCCCACCCCCACTCCACCCCTTCCATGAGGCCCCGCCCCTGCCCTGCCTCTTCCCACCCCATCCCTGCCCCCATTACAATCCCTTCCCTGTCCTCCCTTCCCCATTTTGATCTCTGCTTGCAGAGGCAATAAAGTCATTGTTGTTTTAAATTAATGCATTCTTTATTAATTCGTCACACAAATGGGGGTGGGATAACTGCCAAGGTAGCCCAGGAGGGGTGGAGGAGGAGGGAAGCACGGGTGGGGTAGTTGTAGGGGCACCCCCTAGACTGGCACGCAGCTCATCATAGAAGCAGCATGTCTGGGGCTCTGACCCGGAGTGGCCGTTTGCCTCTCTGGTTCTTTGGTAGGCTTCATGTGGCACTGCTGTGGGTCCCTGTTATAACCTCTGTCCTTCATGCCCTTGGAGATTTTTTCAAATATTCCAGCATTTCATCTTTTGAAACGGAGTTTGGATAGCACGGATTCATCTCCCCATACAGCGATCAGATGCAGTATCTCCCGTTCGATCCATGATGGAGCTCTTTTGCGATTCTGGGACTCCATGGTCACCTGTGCTGATGAGCTCTGCAGGGTCACCTGTGCTGATCAGCTCGCTACGCTAGCCAAACAGGAAACAAAATTCAAAAGTTTGCGGAGCTTTTCCTATCTACCTGGCCACTGCATCTGAGTTGAGAGTACTGTCCAGAGCGGTCACAATGGAGCACTCTGGGATAGCTCCCGGAGGTCAATACCATTGAATTGCGTCCACACTACCCCAAATTCAACCCAGGAGGGTCGATTTCAGCGCTAATCCCCTCGTCGGGGACGAGTACAAAAATCGATTTTAAGAGCCCCTTTAAGTTGACAAAAATGGCTTCATCGTGTGGACAGGTGCAGGGTTAAATCGATCTAATGCTGCTAAATTCGACCTAAACTCTTAGTGTAGACTAGGGCAAAGTGCTTAAGTGACTTCCACCACTTCACTGGTGTGACTTTCTTTAAAACATCAGCAGCAAACATATATTTCTTGAATGGTTCTTATTCCCAAACTGGGTCTCTTTTACGGCATGCTGCCATTATAGATTTTCCCTTCTATTGAGAGAATGGTATGGTAGATCTCAAATCAATGAAGGCTACTCTCAGAAAGGCCTCAAGACTTCTGGAATATGCTGCTCAAACAGTTTCACTTTTGTTTCTACTACCTGTCCCTCCCTTCTCACATTTATCTCCAGATTTCTCCTCCTTGTCCAAATCTATTCCGCCCCCAACAATTTTCTATTCATTGAACTTTTTGAAACTTTGCACTTTTAGAGAGAGGTAAATTTGCAGAGGGACAATAGGGTTGAGGTCTGTTATTTCTCAACTCTATATATTATTTATTTATTTTAAAACATTTTTGCTGATAACAAGCATGTTATCTCTGGAGACACAAATCCATAGTTTGAGAACTGCAAAACTAAGCATCTCTGATGGTATCTTCTAGACTGAGCACTGAGTCCCATTGGGTAGATAGAAAGATTAACCTAAATAATCTATACAGAAGCTCCTGGACCCCCATTAGATTGGGTCCCTAATCCATGAATACTGGAATTCATTTACAAACTTTTCTTAAACATTACATGAATATATTGTCTTATACTATAGAATTAGAATTTATAATTCCTATTCCATGATGAGATATCTTTGTGCTATAATGTATCTTAATTAAAACTATCTTTAGATGGGTTTTTTCCTCAAAAAGCATTTTATTAAAAAGAAATCCGATTTAAATAAAAAAATCAGATTTTAAATTTAAAAAATCCTATTTTTTTAAATCATTGGTTTTTATCCACCCTGGGTGCCTACTTACGGATTCTGCCCTCTCTGCTGATTGAAAGAAGCAGCTAGCACTTTCCATTTGGATAGCTCCAATTCCTCCCAGAATCAGCAATATTTGGACTCAATCTTGCTCATAAGAAATCATGAGACATTATTGATACAAATTCTGTTTTAGAAAAACTCACCAGCCCACTGGCATAGACAGAGAAAACTGGTGATTAGCAAACCAAAGTGAAACAAATTAAGTTACTCACTTTCTTAACTTTCTACATATATGTTTTCAGTTGCATCTCTTGTTTACAACAAAAACTACCTGACTTCAGCATCAACTAAATACCCCACTCCAGGTACAGAAAAACTGGGCTAAAATACAGCAGACTAAAGCCACATTTGTCCATGCAAAAAGTTCAACAGGAGCATTAATTCTTCCTGCATTAATTTTAGACATGGTGGTGTATAATTTGAAAAAAAGCATTGGCTCTGGTGCCTTTGAATTCTGGCTTACAAGGAATCAAAAATATTTTGAATGATCATTAATCCAACACTGGTGCTTAAAAAAAGCTTACTAGTCCTGAAAGCATTTGTACTCACTCAAGTTTCTCTAGCCTTGGCAAATGTTACCAAATGTAACAATTCCTTTACCAAAATTTCTATCAGGTTGCTGAATATCAACTACATGAAACTTAATCAGTTTCACAAAACTTAAAAGTTAGTGGGCAGTTTCACCAAAGCCTTATGTCAGCATAAATATGCTAGAGGTCCCTGTGGACCAGGGGGTGCTAATGAAAAGCCATGCCACCAGCAGCGGGTAGAACTCAAAGGCATCCATGCAGTGGCAAAGGTGGGTCAAGATAGTCGGGGTAAAACATAATGGTCAAGATCACAGCAATCAGAATGTGTACTATTCCAGCGGCTTCTTGAGGAAGCTCACACTACTGCACTTACACTGATAGGATTAATCCAGGGTAATTCAAAATACAAATATCGGATCTGAATGTTTTACCTTTAAAAAAAAATATCAAAAGCCCAAGTCAGAACAGAGCCATACAAGCACCTATCCTTCTCTCAGGCTGTGTACTCAAGCTCACAATTTTGGATGACTATATTGGGTTTCAGCCTGTATCCACGCTGACAGTGAGTATTCTGTACACCTTTTATTTATAGTTCATGTTGAGACTTGGTCAGGAATGTTCGGTTTCTTGAGCAGGGAACGTGTTATGTTTTCTTTACACTACAGAGAGTCTATAAATATTAATAAAAAGGTATTTATCTACATCTGAGTTGTAGGGACGTAGCATGGTTTGATCCTGTTAGTAATGCTGTACCTCAAAAGGAAGGGATAAGTCATCAGCAAAAAAATTTGGACAATTGTAAACAGAAAAATAAACCATTAAGGAGCATGCTATTTTCTGAAAAACAAAAGAAAAAAATCTATTTTATGCAATAATTTTCTTGTCCATTCAATTAATGAAGTCTTCATGATTACAGTAACTTACATGCTATTGCCCTTTTAAGCCAGCATTGCTAGCCAAATTAAGTGTAAGAACTCTAGACTCATCACTAACATTTACCTCAAAAAGCTCTCCATCTCCAATTCTAGTCCCGACCATTTACTGTAAATATTAATATCATTAAGTACAGCAATCTAAGAGGCAAACACTCAAGTGAAAAGTACTTAATGTTATTAATGCATGTTTATGAACACTTCACTCCAATAATCAATAGGCTTTTTGCCCTACTGTTTTCCAAAATACAGTAAAACAAATAAAGAGAGTCAGAATTTCTCTGCTTTTTCATTCTTGATCATTTTCTCCTTCTACTTGGAATCTCTAGACTCCTCTGTGGTGCAGTGATAATGGGGTGAGTTACATTTATTTCCCCCAGATTGGAGGTGAGTCTATTGTCACATACACACAGCCCAGGCAGAGCTCCCCCTGGCTTGGCACTCACCAGGCTGTTGCACTTGGAGCGTACCTCGCTGGGTCATGTTTGCTTTTTAAGCTTTCTTACTCTGAACAGAGTCACAGCACTAGCCCCTAGGGCACTCTCGGAGTTCAGATCCTCTATCTACCAGCCTCCCCCTACCTCCCTCCTGAGAGCAGAGACCCTGTGGTCCCACTACCTAGGCCCTGTGACTTGTGCGGGCTTCCTCAGATTCTGCAGTAGCTTATGCACAACTTTTCCCAGTGTTCCACCTTGTGGGTACTTCGGGTTCACTCTTCAGACACAAGTTTAACTCTTCAGACATAAGATAGCAAAAGCAAACACAGCAATAGACTACACAGGATTATAAAGCAAGTGACTCTTTACTTTGCAGCACATGAAACACACAGGTATAGACAAAATAATAAACACCTATATGCAAGTCCCTGCCTCAGTTTTCTCACTACTATAGATCATTCTTTGAGTTAGGGAAGAGTCCTCTGAAAAGTCCAGGTTTCCCTTCCTGTAAATGACTTCTCTTCAGAATCATGCCATCTCTCTCTCCCTCTGCTCCAACTTAGCTTGCTTCCCTTTCACCTTGGCCAGTCCTGCAGTTAAACAGGGCCCCCCTGCTATGAAAGCATGCCCCTCTCTTATGCCCAAAGCAATCTCTCTCTTGCTCTGAGAGTCCATCAAGTTTGCATGTTCCACTTCCAACAGAGGGTTTCTTTGTTCTGCTGCTAGGAAGTTTTTATCTCCACTCCCCATAGAGAAGTTGAAGGGCCTAGCTTCTCCCAGTTTAAGCCAACCCACTGTCCCAAAATGTTTCCACCTGAACAGGTAACCACTTGAGGTCTAAAGGCCAACCACTGTACCTGGTTTGATACATAATATAGCCCCTGACAGCAAATGGTGGATTCCCACATACTCTGCTGTTGAAAAAATACAGCAATGTCATGACATCAACCAGAATTCATAAGTTGTACATAGACAGATTCCCAAAATCATCATGGCTGCTGTACAATTCACTTTGCAGAAGATGTTATGCAGTGAGCCCTGTATTTTATCCCTGCAGACTCCAGACATCTTTGTAATTTCAGTCTACATCCTATTTCATCTTAGATTTCATGCTTTCCTGCACAATGTAGCATCATTTTAATTATTGAACGAATAGATGTTTTGGATGCCTGACTAATGAGACATTATTGATGGAGCCACAGAGCAATACAATGCTGTTACAATACAGTGCTCATCTGGGATCGTGCGGAAATGAGAAGCAGCATAGACACAAGCCCCTATCTGGGTTAATAGGTATGTGCAGTACAGCTGTATGCTTTTAGGCTCACTACTTGCAGTAGTGCCTAAAATCTCAGGCTTCACAAGGATTTGACTGTGTGCAGGGAGCTGGCTTAAGGAGGATGCTCACTGAGAGGCTTCATAGAGTAGAGCGTGGCAGTGTTTTTATATGCCAGACCTGAGGTTTGCCTCTGAGGCTGAGCACTGCTGGCTGACAGCTTCTTCAGTCTATTGGGGTTTACAAAAACTAGGACAACACACTGCTTTCTGCAAAAACAACATGGACAGGTCCTGAAAACAGGGACTTGCCTAGTTTTCAAGGACAAATTGTTATCCTGTTTAGTTATAAAAACTGATACTGTGTTGTTCATTCATATAAATGCACAGTGGAGTGTAAACACACGAACCAGCGAGTGCAGAATTTCTTTAGAAGGGTGGTACAAGAGCCAGTAATTAAATAAAAAGACTTGCTAAAACTTTCCTAACAAAGAAATATATTTTCTCTGTAATATATTTGGTATGTACTAGATACTTAGTGGTGTGGTGTAACATAAATGTTAATACTGGCACTCATTTGTTCATTGCCACGCATGAATAGCGCAGTCATCCCATGCTTATGCCACCAATATCTACTACATTACCATGTATTCCATAAGTGTAAGTATATACATACACACACATATATATATACATAGGCACACAAACACACATATATATATACACACAGCAGATGGCCCTGATAGCACTGCCTATTAGTGAGGCTACCTGACACTTCCCATTGTAAGACCCTGTTTTCAGCTACTTATAACTTTGCTAACCTTCAATCTTTGGGGCTAAAATTTTCCATGCTAAGTATCTGCCTCAGGCTGAATTTCTTCTAGAAAATTTCAGCCAAGACAATTCATTTTTTTCTAAGGAATAATATGTTTTGACCATGTTAAAAAAAAAGCTCCACCACCCTCATGCTTTGCAACAGGGACTTGAAATTTGGCAAGGTGGTAGCCGTTGTGTCTGGGGTGTGCCTTTTGCTATCCCTGTGAAAATCTACCCAAATTTGACCAAGTTACAAACCTTTGGGGAGAGAGGGAATCACAATTCACATCTGCTCAGACTTGCTAGAGATTCAGAGTTTAATTCCCCAAAGATTCCGCCAATGTTGAGCATGATCCAGCCTAGGAATGAGCAGGATGTCCTGTGCAATTGCAGTTCCCAGTTGCTCCAAGCCATGGCATGTCCAGGCACCAGAATTGAGAGTAGGGTTCTTTTCTTTCCTGTTCTCTCAGTATCTCCCAGGTCCATTGACACCAACTCCATGGGTGCCTGGAGGCTCAAGCACTCATGGAAAAAAAAATAGGGGGAGCTCAGCACCCACCAGCCAAAGCTGTTTGGCAGGGCCACCGATCAGCTGTTCATAGACTGGCAGGAGGCACTCAGGGGAGGGTGGAGAGCAGCGGGGGGCAGGCGGACAAGGGCCTCGGGGGAGGAGGCGGAGCGGGGGTGGGAAGAGACAGAGCAATGGCGGAGCCTCGGAAGATGGGCCAGAGTGGGGGTGGGAAGTGGCTGAGCAACAGCGGAGCCTCGGGGGAAGGGGCGGAGTGGGGGCACGGCCGCAGGGTGGAGCAGGAGTTGAGCACCGACCTGGAAAAATAAAAGTCAGCACCTGTGCCCATGACAACATCCAGGCAGGTGCCTTAAGGTTTGTACAGGCAGAGCTTACCCCAGTGGAGTCCTACCCTGACCTGAATGGAGCATGTAGATATTACTTCATTATTTAAGTTAAAAATATAAGTTTACACCAGTATTCTGTAACTACTTTGGGAACTGAAACTGTTTATTTAAAAATAATCCATTTGAACATACTAGGTGGCTCAGTAAATTGGTAATAGGCTACTGAGCTTTTCACCTCTAGGTCACCAGTTCAAATTTAGTTCATTGACAATGACTGAAAGACATTACTTTCTGAAGTTTGTTCAATGACCTTCAGGAAATGAACTTTAACAAGCACTAAATTCAATTAAACTATATACAGAAATACATATTTCACCATTTGTATGTATTAGCATTTTCCTAGATTTACGGTTTACTCTAAAAAATTCAGAAATCTTTCTACATGGCCCTCAATTTGATAATTAAATATCATTATGATTATCTATATAAAGACTGTAGTTTTGTTTACACTACCCACTTGATTATACTGACTCATGCCTACTAATATAACAACTAGGTTATATCTGCATAACAGACCTGAAGTAATTTTTGCAACCAAACTGCTCTGTTTTGAAGTTTTAATAAACATGAAAATACCTCCTTAACCATTTATAGAAGCTAAACAAAAAGGTGACATAATTAAGTGCGTTATGATGTCAGTTTTACAAACAGTAATATCGTGAGGAAACAAAATATCACATTTGATTTTCAGGCATCCCATTTTCAAAACTGACCTGAAAACTAATAAAATGCATTTATTATTATAGTTCTCAGACTTTTCACGTGTGTAAATGTTCAGAAATAGTCAAAAGAGAAAACCTGAAACAGATTTTAATTTTACTGATTTAGAACTAGTTTATCACACTGTGTCATACAAGATGACTTGGCAATATTAATATATCTGGACATGTTCAAGATTTATACCAAGTTCTGTCTGAAACTCAGAATTCCACAGATAAAACAGTGCTATAGCATCTCTATGAACACAATGCATTTTTAAAAAGAATTTAGAATGGATAAAGTGACCAGAACAGAAAGGAGTGTCATTCATATGAAGTTGTAAGATACAGTAGAAATGTTTAACTTGCAGTGTTTTATTTTGTTATTGTGCGGATGTAGAGGGTGGACATAGCTAAAACATATAAATGTATTTTATAGTTCACATTTTCAGGAATAGTATTCATAGCAACATATGCAAATAAGAGATATGCAGATGCAAAGTCAGCCTTGAAAGAAAAATATCCAAACCGAAGCATTTTTCCTGTTAAAATACCTCAGTAAATATCCCAAAGGGCTACATAATATTGAGTGGTATATATATAACTCATGTCAATTGTGTTACTAAGAAAGCAACAACAGTGGCTCTAGAAATATCTGTAGAAAATCACATTAAGGTTGGGTTGAATATGAACTTTCGCTATAGCTGTAAGTAAATATTTAACAACAGCTGCTATAAATGATGCAACTCATTTTCCACCAAAATAAGGTTTATAATAGCATTGGCACTTCAGAACAATTTAAAGAAAATAAAAATGGTAACAATTTGTAAAAGCCAACAACATTTACTGAAGAATTTTAACTTTTCAACAGGCACATCATAACACATGATTTACTATGAATTTCAGTCTCTAAATAATCTTGGCAACATATTAAAATAAAGGCTCAATTCTCCCTTAAATATGGACATAATTCTTTCTAATGTTACTGGGACTTACTCATATGCATTGATGGGAATTATATTTATATAGATATTTACTATAAAATCTAAAAATAATTTGCATAGCAGCCAGTGTGCTTAGCAAGCAATTCTTCAAGTATACTAACGTTACGAGAATGCAGTTTAATGTTTTTATTATTTATTTTTTAAAGAAATCACATATACCTCAGATATCCATTCAAAATAAAGGTACCTTTGGCACAAGCTGATCCACAGCTTGCAAGGTAAGGACCTTAAATTTCATTTAATTTCGGTAACTAATCTAATGTACAGGGTAATGGACTTGGACTCAGGAAACCTGGATTCAGTTCCTGGATCAGCCAGAGACTTGTGTCTGACAGTGGGCAAATCTATCCTATTGCTCAGTTCACCATTTATAACAAGAGACAGTGCTTTCCAACCTCACAAGAGGTGCTGACAGGGAAAAATTAATTGACTGTGAGGTGTTCAAATACTACAGTGAATGAGAGTCACATAAGTATCTAGATAGAAACATTTATTCAAAACAAGAATTGGGGGACAATGGCAATTACATGTTCTCAACAATGAAACAATGTTCAGTTTGAATTCCCAAATGAAAAAAGGGAACATTGTCAACTTAACATTTACTTGATTTTTTTTTAAAAGCAGAACTTTCAGGTGTTACGCCTACTCTTGAGTCCCCTGCAATTTTTGTCATTTTGCGATCAAATGTTCTCAGTTGATTAAATATGTTTCTTCCCTCCTTCCTGTATAAAAGCCCCACACAAATAGGGGAAACAAACTAACTATACAAATAGTGATGCAAAAGGCAAAGGAAACAAACTGAAACAACATTTCCTAATCATTTCCAGTGTTAATAATCAAAGGTGCTACTTACAGAAGTGTAAAGTATTCAAAAATAATTGATTTTAAGTTTATGTTTAAGACCATAAAACAGTTATTAAACTACAAATCCCTCTATCCAGTTATCAATATGAGAATGTGTAGATACATGTGTGCTATTTTGAAGGTACAGACATCTATGCTAAAAGTAAAATTTTTACAAAAAAAGTTACATATAACCAGCCACTAACCATTTATTAGAACTGATTCATTAATCCCTGCCTAGTGGTTCCCAAAATATTTACATCCTGTGATCCTGAACCATTCATTGCTCCACGCTTGGAATTCTGATACAGATTATAAACCTTAGTACAAAGCATGCTTTAAAAAGACTCCAAAATATCATATACGCTTTGTTTTACAAAATTATTTTTACACATAATTAGTTAGTTAAATAATTCCTGGTTAGTCTCTTTTTTAAGCAAAACTATTTACAATTACATTCTTCCCCTAAGACCACAAAACATTGAACATAAATAAAATGTTTTTATTGTTGATTATGGATATTCACTACAATTCTTAGAAAGCTTCTTAAAATATCCTACAAACATTTACATGTGTAACACATCATAAATTCAAGCGACAATGCTGTATTTATACCATAAATATAACATACAAGCAGTCCACTTACCATGGATTAAACTCACAGACTTTTTAACATAGTAAGAGCCAGGTTTGACAGTCATGTTCAATATGAAGAAATGAAGATATTTTAATTTTTCCCCATTATCATTCTGTCTCAGCTTGCAGATACACTAACGGTTTTAGGATTTTTGCTCACCTCATAGATGACGTAATGGTTTCAGCAGAGTTCAAAACTATTACATAAATCTACAGTACCCAATTAATCGCTACAGATTCTTATAAATGACAAACCCTATTTATGTTGGGGCAAAGATTACAAGGATGTTGAATATCTTAATGTGCAGCATAACTTTCCAATTTAGATGTAAATATTATTTAAGCTAATTTATTTCCCCCCCTCCTTAAATAGCTAATTTATTTTTTCCACCTTCTTAAATATCTGACTTTCAATGATAAAATGCATATAAAAACATTTAATTTATTTACAAAGCTAGCACAGCTCAGCTGGCAAACAGCAAGCTTTTGGATACGGTTATGCAAATACACCTTGAACTTGACCTGGAAGAACCAATATTTCAATGAGCTAATGAGGTTCTTCATTTTCAAACTGTTCTCACAAAACTGTCAATGATATCAAAGACATGTTTATATTGTTTCCCTGTCCCCCCACCCCTCCTCAAATCACCACTACCAATCTACCCTTTAGTTAGCTAGTTCATAGTATGTAGTCTGAATGCTCTGCACCTTTTCAGAGACAGTTGCAGTTTGTGCCCTTGATAGATGCTTTGTCTCCTAATAAACCCTGTCAGCTACACAAAGAGAATTTTTAACTGTGGGCAGATAGGAATTAGCCTGTAGTGAAATGAAGTACTGCAACCATTCTTTGCTGTCCTCTCAGCTATGCTTAATCCTTGGGCCTTCCTACTGTGCAGGTAGTTTGAACATAACTATTAAAAGGAAATAAAAATTTTAACCTCTGGTTGTCTACCTTATGGAACACCCAGGAGCACATCTAAGTAAAATGCTTAGTTAACTTAAGTGCATTTGTACAGCAACATGTCCTTGAGCATTAAAGCACCGAAAGCACCAAAAGACTGACTTTCTATTCTATGATTCTATATCTTACTGCCTATTCATAAAACAGAAATAGCAATATACTATTTGATTAACAATAAAATATAGATTTTGCCTTCCAATATCCCTACTACAAAGAAGGGATCATTAGTCCCTCTTTAAATTACATGTCATCTCTTAGGCATAATGCAGGCCTATACACAATAAACAACATAAATATAAAATCTGGTGCAGTGCTACACTTACATACACCATGCAGCATATCTGGTGGCTGGGAGACACCCATGTTATTAAAGTTCAGTTTGACAAACAGAACGGAAGCTAACCTTCAGTTGTCTGTCATTTTGTTTAAATACAGAAGGGGTGGAACTTGCCAATAGCAGTAACTTGACAGGATGCTTCTTCCCATTCATTCTCCATCCTTCTGGCCAGCATACTCCCTACAACTTGCTTGCCCCGTTTCCTTTTTGAGCCAATCTTTTAAGAAAATGGATTTTTTTTCAGTCTTTAACATGGTACTACTCAACAGCAATAAATAATACAATTGTGACCATGTTCAGTATTTGCAGCCCCAGAAAGTGCCAGAGATACATCGAGCCTGAAGCGGGAAGGGACAGATAGGGCATCTGCCACAACAACTTTATATGCTTTGACAAAGAAAAGAAAAAACGCATCATGTCACGGTTCGTAAACTATGATTTCAAATGCAGTCCTGCTGCACCAGGGAGCTGGGATTCACTCACTGCACCTTCTCGCTCTCTCTCCACTCGCACATCATTACCCGTAGCACACAAGGCTGAAAGCACAGTAACAGTTGTGTCCTGAGCCCTTCCCCTTGCTCTGCCCATCACTCATCCTCACAGCAAGCAAGGGAGAAGCGCGCAAGGATGCTGGGCTTCATCCCGCCCTTTCAGGAGAAGGGGACCTGAATCTAGAAGTCACGCAGGCGAAGCAATACACGGTCCTGTGAAGCCAGAACTACTGGCACCCCCAGGCCGGGCAGTGGGGGCGTGCGGGGTCTCCCGGTCACTCCTCAAACACTACCGCCGCCAGCTGCCTTTCCCCGTGCAGCCCTTCCCCTCCTCCCCGGGGTATCGAGAGGACTGAGCCCTTCCCCGTCTCACCTAGTCTCGGGGGGGCGCCCGGCCCTCCCCCGACCGGGACCCCGCCCTTACCGGCGAATTCCTCCTCCTCGTCCCCGCTCTCCGAGTCGGTCTGCATGGGCTCCTCGGCGAAGCTGACCCCCCGGGTGGGGGCCCTGCGGGGCGCCAGGCTGCCCCTCTCATGGCCCGGCGCGGGGGAGCCCCCCCCGGCGCCGCTCTCCGCCGCCTCCGCCTTGAGGCGCCCGAAGTACTGGAGGGCGAACTCCAGCAGGTCCCCGGGCTGGCTCCGCAGCACCTCCACGGTGAAGCCCTGCAGCAGCTCCGTCAGCCCCGCCGGGATGGAGATGCTCATGCCGGGGCCGGCCGGGGCGAGGCGGCGGGAACCGGGGCCGCAGCGCGCGGGGGAACCGCAGCGGGTGCAGCG
Source organism: Mauremys mutica (assembly GCF_020497125.1). Taxonomy (NCBI): domain Eukaryota; kingdom Metazoa; phylum Chordata; order Testudines; family Geoemydidae; genus Mauremys; species Mauremys mutica. Next base: position 28,801,095 of record NC_059072.1, on the reverse strand, counting down.
GGGAGCCGCAGGGGTCCGAGCCCGCCCTGGCCGCTGGGGGTGCCGGGAGCGGCTCTCTGGGAGCCCGGGAGGCGGCGGCTGCTCTCGGTTCCCCGCTCGGCTCGGCGGCGGCGGCAGCCCCGGCGGTGCCTGTAGCAGCCCCGCCCCCGCCTCCTCCCCCAGCGCCTGGGGGGGCTCGCACGCATGTGACCCGGGAAACCATGACAACCTCCCGCCAGGGACTGCGGGGCGCTGCGCCGGGCGGGGCGGGGCGCGGGCTTCCCCCGGGAGCGCCGGGCGGGCAAGAGAGGGGAAGCGCTCGGGCTGCGGGGACAGTGCGGCTCGGGGCTCTGCCTCGCCGCTGGCAGGGCAGGGGGCTCAGCCGGGGATGGTCGGAGGCGGGAGGTCAGGGTTTGCCCAGGCTGGGGAGGTACCTAATCCCCGAGGAGATTGGGACATAGGCCCTCAGCCTTCGCTCTCCCCCGGAGCTGGGCATGGCACACCATGATGCAGGGGTCTTACAGCCACGGGGGAGCCCTCCTCTTTGGGGCTTCAGGGGGTAGGTCTGACCTTCCACTCAAAGCACCAAGGAAAGGGAGGGGTTGTGCAGCTACTGGGGCAGGTGGCCTTTCCACCTTCCCTCTTACAGTAAAGCCATGGCTATGCTCCAGGCTTTGGTCCATGCAAGTTAGGTCAGCATGCAGCCACTGAAGTTTGTATATGGCCCTTGCACACTGGGCTCCTTGTGTGGGGGTGCTGCAAGTACTCACTGGGGTGCTTGTTGTAATAGTTTCAATTTAAATTGTGGTGCACCATGGGTAGGTATCCCAGCGTGCTATGTGCCACCATCCAGCATAGTGCATTTTGGGAAATTTTTGCAATGTTTTGTGGATAGTAATGACTTGCCCGGGGATCTCTGGAAGATAGTTTCATGCTGAGAGCTTGACTCCTTTTTCCATCTCATAAAGCCATTTGTATCCCAAATTTTTATGCTGTTTGTTAAAAATTCCACAAACCAGTGCAGCACTTTTTGGTTTCTGCCAGCTCTGAGAGAAGCATGAAGCCAGCAGACCTCTACACTATTCTTGTGAATGGTGCAAATCCAAAACACACGATCTGCCTGCATTTGCAGACCATGGGGAAGTACTGAAACAACAGGGAACATGAGGATTTCTTTAAGGACAGCTTGCTGAGAGATACAGTGAAGAACAATTGAAGTTTATTGGTGGCATTCACAGACCACACACACACACTGTGGAGTACCACCTTTGGGCCTGGGAAATGAGCACTGCCTGGTGAGATCATACCATAATGGAGGTATGGGAAAATGAGCAGCGGCTGTGAAAGGCCACAGTCCTGGATCTGTGTGCCCAGCTTATCCGAGTGCTCGAGTATTGGGACACCAGAGAGCTGCATTGACAGTGGAGGAGCAAGTGACCATCACAATCCTGAAGCTTGAAACAGGATTGCTACCAGTCAGTAGGAAAACATTTTGGGGTTGGAAAAAACACAATAGGGGCCATTATCATGCAAGTGTGTAGGGTCATTAATTATCTCCTGCTATGCAGGACTGTGACTCTCAGCAATATGCAAGACCTAGCAGATGGATTTGCTACACTAAGGTTCTCAAACTGTGGCAAGGCCATGCATAGCCCTATTTTGGCATGCATTCACCTTGCCACAGAGTACAGTAATAGAAAGGGCTACTTTTCTATGGTTATGCAAGCTTTGGTGGATCACAGAGGATGCTTCATAAGCAGGGCCGCCCAGAGGATTCCGGGGTCTTCGGCGGCGGGGGGCCCTTCCGTTCCGGGACCCGCCGCCAAAGTGCCCCGAAGACCCGCGGCGGGAGCCCCCCGCCGCCGAATTACCGCCGAAGCGGGACCCGCCGCCGAAGCGCAGCCCGGTCTTCAGCGGTAATTCGGTGGCGGGGGGGGTCCCCGCCGCGGGCCTTCTGGGCCCTTAGGCGGTGGGTCCCGGAACAGAAGGGGCCCCCCGCCGCCGACGCCCGGGCTGCGCGGCGGCGGCGGGTCCCGCTTCCCCGCCCCGGTCCCGCCCCCGGCGGGTCCCGCTCCCCACCCCGGTCCCGCCCCCGCCCTGGCCCCGGCCCCAGCCTCTTACCGAGCGCGTCTCCGGCGGGGCCTGAGCTCCGTCCCGCTCAGAGCCGCGTGGTGAGGGGGCGGGGCTGTGAGCTCCACGCCGAGCGGAGGCAGCTGCCCCGCCCCCTCCCCACGCCGCTCTGAGCGGGGCGGGGCTCAGGCCCCGTTGGAGCTCCCAGCCCCGCCCCGCTCACCACGCGTCTCTGAGCGGGGCGGGGCTCAGGGGCCCTGCCGGAGACGCTGAGGCTCCAGGAGAGGGGTGGAGGCAGGAGCCTCCGCTCTTCTCTTGGGGGCCCCTGCGGAGCCCGGGGCCTGGGGCAAATTGCCCCCTTTGCCCCCCCCTCTGGGCGGCCCTGTTCATAAGTATCACAATGGGCAGATCAGAGAAGGTGCATGACACTCACATCTCTAAAAACAGAGGACTGTTATGAAAGCTGCAGTTAGGAACATTTCCTGAGCAGTAGACTACTACTGGTGATATTGAAATGCTAATAGTGATTCTAGAGAACACAGCCTTCCCTTGGCTCATGAAGCCATACACAGACCACCATGATAGCACCAATGAGAGATCCAACTATGAGCTCAGCAGCTCATTGAATGTGCTTTCAGCAGACTGAAGGGACACTGGCAGTATTTACTCGCTGGAGTGGATCGTGGTAAGAAAAATATCCCCATGGGCAGAGGTGCCTACTGTATCCTGCATAATATCTGTAAGGCAAAAGCTGCTGGTGGGTTGGAGGGTAGAGGGTGAGCAGCTGTCTATTGACTTTGAATAGCCAGACACCAAAGACTATTACAAGAGCCCCATGAAAATGTATGCACTGGAGGGAGGCTTTGAAAGAACATTTTTAACAGCCACAGCAGAGTTCTGTGATGGAGTGTTCGCTGAGCCTGGGGCACTGCTAAGGATGGTGTAGTGATTGCTGTACATTTATTAAGATGGCTGGGGGGTTTCCTGAGGATATTAATTAGAGGGTGCTTGGTGTACATTTACATGTAGTGGTTGCAAACAGTTGTTGCAAACTGATAAAATGATTGATTCTTCAAAAATGTAACATTGAGTGGAAAATAACGATACAGAAGATCACTATGCAAAAAAACTCTACACATTTTAAGGGTATGTCTACACTGGAAACTTCAAAGGAACGTTCCCGCAGCAGCGCTTTGAAGTGCGAGTCTGGTTGTGCGCAAGCGCTGGGAGAGAGCTCTCCCAGCACTGCTGATAATCCACCTCCATGAGGGGATTAGCTCTGAGCGCTGGGAGTGTGTCTGAGCCTGTCTACACTAGCGCTCTAAAGCGCTCAGACTTGCTGCGCTCAGGGTGTGTGTGTGTGTGATTTTTCACCCCCCAGAGCCAGCAAGATAGAGCGCTATAAAATCTAAGTGTAGACAAGCCCTTAATGTAATAGGGTGAAAAATAAAAATTAGAAAGTAAACATTTTATGTCCATTTGAGTAAACAAATGTAGTCTGTTATGGCTAACCATACACCAGTTGTTCTCACAGCTCAGGATATGTAAAGCTGGGTTCTCCTTGCTGTACCCCACTGTGGAGTGGTAGAGGTAGTGATGTGCTCTGTGATGCCACGTTGTACATTAGGAGGTGCAGGGAGCAATGACCATGGAGGACTGCAAAGGGAGAAGTCTGGGATTTTTGGACCTATAGGTCAACCAGATAGTCTGCAGCATTTGGGTTTGCTGCCTGAGAAAACCCATTATGTCCTGGTGCATTTCCTGCTCCTTGTACTGCTGGGACTTAGTCCCTGTCCTCTTTTTCATTTTCCATGCTGTTGATCTCCTTGAGCTCTTTGTTCATGGTCTAATGCAGCAATGACTTGCTGAACATATCCTCTCTAGTTCCCTACTTTTCCCCCTCATCAGGGTCAGACATTCTGCAAGTATGGAAGTGGCATCCCTCAAGGCTATCACACCAGAAGCTGTGGATGAGAACAGACAGATGTGCCATTGGATTTACGGTCACAACAGAAAGGGAAAGTTACATTTCAAAACTTCCTCCTCTTTATTCCTATAAACACTTTTACTAAGCTATACTTATTGACACTTCAGCTTTGGAGCGCCTCTGCACAAGACCCCTGTCCAGTCCCAGCCACAGTGAGTACAGCCCACGGAGGAGAAGGCTTTTCAGTCCATCTTCCATAGAAACCAATAATAGGACAATGGCACTTAATAGTGGCGCTGCTTTCCACCATCAGTGGAGATTTTAGCTGCTCTATCACTCCTGAGGGTCACAATGGCAGAGAACACAGCTGCTACTGGCATCACAAAGCTGCCCAGGCTCATATGCTACGTTTACTACACTGGTGCCAGCTGAACTCATTGCAGAGTGGCATGGGAAAGTGTCCTACCATGGAGGAAGAAATAAGGCAGCCTTCCCCAGAAACATTTGAGAAAGGCTTGTAGAGTATTTCCATGAAAGTTTCATCGAGATCTCAGGAGGATTTAAAGGACATCCCCCATTCACATAAAAAAGTGCTCTGCATGGCCACCTCCACCTAACCCAATAGGGGAATAAAAAGCAGATCCCAGCACTACCCTTGATTGTTGTATTTCTTCTCCTATCAGTAAAACAATGAAAAGTTGATACCTTTCTCTTGTTAACTTGGGGATGGGATGGGTGTCATTGTCAAAGTTAAACGTTGTAAGGAAAATTGCATGCACACATTTACCTGAGGTCCTTCCCTTTACCAAGTTCATCCACGCTTGCCTAGAGGGACTGTAGCAGGGTCTCAAACAGGTCCTGATCTGGAGCATGGCTGGAGTTTCCCATTGCATTTCCTACCCCTCTGCCTCCTGCATATTCATGATGGGGGTTGCTGTCTTGGGCTCCTCCAAGGTATTCACAATGGTCTGTGGCATGCTGGTGGGACCTCTACCTCTATGGCATGCAGCTCATTGTAAAAGCAGCAGGTCTGCAGGGCAGCACACTATTGCTGGCCTCCCTGGCTTTATGGTATGCCTGACAAAGTTACTTCACTTTCATGTGGCACTGCTGTGGATCCCTGGCATACCCCTTTGACTACAGTCCCTGTGCAGTCTGCCCATAGATGTCCATGTTTCTATGGCTGGATCATAACTCTTTTCCCCCCAGACCCAGGAGATACAATACTTCCCGTCTACTCCAAGCAGAAGCATATCTAGTGCATGGAGCTGGTATGATCAGGTGCACACAAGGGAGAGTTGCTAGGTGTTCTTGCCAAGGTGGGCAATCAGGAAAAGGCATTTCAAAAACAGGAATGGGGGGTTAAACAGGGCGAAGGAGGGGCAGAATGCCTTCTGGGCTCTGTGATCCCAGGCAGTGGAATTTACAATTGTGACTGGACCAGTCACTGTTACAGTGAATGAGGCATTGTGGGACAGCCGCTGGCTGCCTGTTAGGATCTCCACAGGTCATTCAGTGTCTACACGTTGACCTCAGTAGGTAGATCATGGCCCAATGCCATTTGGGGAGGTGGTTTTTCTGCATTGCCAGAAACAAATTTGAGTGTGCAAATAAGTTGATGTGAGTTGCCTTGCATTGATGTAACTTTGTAGTGTAGATCAGGTCTTATTATTTGGGATATTTGGTTTAAAAGTAATCAATTCTCTTTAACAGAATTGTTGCATTTCTAGACAGAGGTGCTTTTACTGTCAATGAGGTCCAAACATTAGGATACCAGAGGTCTGAAATTCTGCTTCTGTGCAGTTAAGATCCTGTGGCACCTTATAGACTAACAGATGTATTGGAGCATAAGCTTTCGTGGGTGAATACCCACTTCGTCAGATGCATGTAATGGAAATTTCCAGAGGCAAGTATAAATATACAGGCCAGAATCAGTCTGGAGATAATGAGGTTAGTTCAATCAGGGAGGATGAGGCCCTCTTCTAGCAGTTAGGGGGGGAGGGATAGCTCAGTGGTTTGAGCATTGACCTGTTAAACCCAGGGTTATGAGTTCAATCCTTGAGGGGGGCCACTTAGGATCTGGGGCAAAAATTGGTCCTGCTAGTGAAGGCAGGGGCTGGACTCAATGACCTTTCAAGGTCCCTTCCAGTTCTAGGAGATAGGTATGTCTCCAATTATTACCTTTTTTAGTTGAGGTCTGAACACCAAGAGAGGAGAAACTGCTTTTGTAGTCTGCTAGCCATTCACAGTCTTTATTTAATCCTGAGCTGATGGTGTCAAATTTGCAAATGAACTGAAGCTCGGCAGTTTCTCTTTGAAGTCTAGTCCTAAAGATTTTTTGCTGTATGATGGCTACCTTAAAATCTGCTATTGTGTGGCCAGGAAGGTTTAAATGTTCTCCTGTAGGTTTTTGTATATTACCACTCCTAATATCTGACTTGTGTCCATTTATCCTTTTATGTAGGGACTGTCCAGTTTGGCCAATGTATGAATGACTCAGTTCACACTTCTCAAAGCTATTTTGGCAGGCTGCATTCATTTCTGTGGCATTTTCTGATTTATCTGGGAACATCCCATTGAAATGAATGGGCCACTTCAAACCTCTGTGATAAGTCTATTCATCAGAGCACCTTGGACCTGATCCTTAATGGTATTTAGGAACTCAAGTCCCATAGAAATCAAATGGGAGTTAGGCATCTATATACCTTTGAGGGCTTGGGCCCTTTCCCATACATTAGCCATTGGAGTGGAGTAGGGAATATAGGTCTCCCCTTCCCCTTATTGCCTCCATTTGGTAGATGTTTACCTCACAGGCCATCAGTTACCACCTTCCCTCCTCCACACAGTCCCTCCAGCCCTTCTGAGACCATGAGGAGGCTAGAGTGGGCAACTGAGTGGCAGTGAGGTATTTCCCAGGAAGACCCTTTGTTTTCTGCCTTCAAATAATTCCCCTCATCATTACCACCACTTCCTCAAAAAACAAGTAAAATTCACTGTCCAACAATTTTATTAATGTGGAGTTAAAGATGACCAGCAATATGAAATGTTTCAGAATATGAAATGTACCCATACTTAAATATCTAAAACCAAGAAAATACAAAATTAAGGTAAAAAGCAACAGAGAGTCCTGTGGCACCTTTAAGACTAACAGATGTATTGGAGCATAAGCTTTCGTGGGTGAATATCCACTTCATCAGACGTCTGACCAAGTGGGTATTCACCCACAAAAGCTTATGCTCCAATACATCTGTTAGTCTTAAAGGTGCCACAGGACTCTGTTGCTTTTTACAGATCCAGACTAACACGGCTACCCCTCTGAAAATTAAGGTAATATCTCCCATGCCACACAGCCTTAACTTTGCTCCCCTTGAACAATGCCCCAACCCGTCCCTGTCAGAGATCAGAGGATTGTATTCTTTTGATCATGTAGAGGACCATGGAGACAGTGCATGAAGAGTGGGGGGGAAACTTTTAGGTCTTGTTTACTAAACTGTATACCTATCCTAGGAAAGACATACAGTTTTATAAACATGAGCTACCTAAGCCTGACCTACACTTGACAACTTGGCTTTGGGCAAACAGCCCTCCCAAGGATTTGCCAAATGTTAACATGATTTTATCCTTGTCCTAAAGATTCCCTCTGGGACATCACCTTCAGTTACCATTGACTGAGCTGTGGGTACACTGTGATGTGAACCACCAGATGGCTAGAACTCCCCAGAGCAATAGTGTAGCACACAGGGCAGAGAAGGTGCATGGCACTGTGTGCATGCCAGTGCAGATGTGGGTTTCTGGTAGGCACTAAGTGTGTCTGACCAAGTGAGTGTTAGAACTTGGTGAAGCATTTCTATTCATTCCCCTTTCTTCCTGACATACTGCTACCTCCACATGCTGGCTTTCTACTAGGTGACAGCCATACTAGCAACCTTGCAATTCTACAAAGTATGAGAATTTAAGAGCAGAGGGGCCTTTGTGATCATCCACTCCATATCCAGCTCAGAATAACAAAAGGGATCCCTGTTCCCTCTAGCTCCAGCTCCACTTCCTCATATGGCAATGAGAGTTCTGGCAATTTACTGCAATTAATCTGGTTCACCAGGTCGACACCTAACACAATAAGAGTATGAAGAGAAGTGATAATATACCATTATGTTGGACATCACACAGAAATTGGCAGATTTTGCTAGGCACAGGTCAGGATTTATTTGGTTTCCATGCCTATTGCCAACTCTATGGGGAGGAGAGTCAAGGTGGTTGGGGTTGGGGGATGGTGCGAGAAATGTTACCTTAATGCTGTATTTCCTATATTTCAGAGGGGTTTACATTCATTTTACCTTAACTCTGTATGTCCTGGTTGTCAGAGGTTTAAGTCTAGATGCATTTCACATTCTGAAAGGGTACAAGGCACTGCTGGCCAACTTTGATATTCCTGAATGTTTTACATGCACTGCAAAATCTCTTTGCCTATATGGCAGATTTTAAATTTGCAATCTCTTAATGATGTAACAATTGTTTGTAAGCACCTCAAATCTGGAGTGAGCACAATAATCACTTAGTAACTTTTGACCTCCTGAAGCATCTTTAAAATACCACATTTGTTATTTTTTTTCTCTTGATGTACAAAGCAACTCTCACTGGCTTCCAAATGAATCAGCTAATAAACTCATTCACAGATCTACTGATAGTCATGAAGTCACATACTTCGAGCAAACAACAAAAGGAGCAACTGTACAGAGTCAGGTATCCTGTCATTCACCTAGTCTGCTAAAGTTTGTGATAAGATATTTTCATTTTACCAAAGCCAATTAAAAGCCCTATAGAGCCCAAATTTATCTATCATTGGTTTGCACTTCTATCAACAATCTCGAAAACTTGTAGATATAGTTCATTGATCACATTTAAACTGTTTGTCCTCAGCTTCAAGGTTCTACATAAGTCTCTATTTACATCTCTGCTCTTAATTCTTCCTATTTCCCATCTTGTGCCCTTTGCTCTGCCCACTTCTCTTGCCTTACCATTCTCTTTGTCTCCTTGCACTCGTGACAATGTCTTTTACAATGCCAGCATGATCCAACTCCTCTTGTAGGAGATAAAAGAATGCCTTGGTAGTTAAGTTTAGGAGGCTCTAGAAACCAGGTTGGGATTTTGGTTTTATATATTAGAAACAATATTCTCACTCAAATCTGTGTTCTTTGATAATAAACTTATTCTTATTTTCACTGAATATAAAATTGTTGGGTGTTAAATGGAGTGATAATCTGAGTTAGGGTGACCAGATGAGAGGAAGAACATATCGGGACACATGTGGGGGAGTGGGGGGGCAGGGGGGTCACTGGCGGAGCAACAAACAAACAAAAAAACCCCAGTGCGAAATATCAGGACAAATTACGTCCCGATAAAACATCGGTCAGGACACGGGACAAACACCTAAATATCAGGACAGTCCTGATTTTATCAGGACATCTGGTCACCCTAATCTGAGTTGAATTTTATAAACTGGTATGTACTATTCCTTTGGGAATAGCGGACCTAAGAGTTCTGTGAGTATTTAGTGGAAAGGGGTCGAGCATTCCAGAAGGAGGCTCGGAGGACTCGGGAGTTGGTGTGTGCCCCTACTACTTACCGGTACAGAGACAGTGAGGCCTGCGGAGGCCTGGAAGGCAGTTCTTGTGTTGCCAGAGGTTGGTGGTTTCAGGGAGTTGATCCACAGCAGGCACAGATAAGAATTTCTCATGCTAAAGACAAGGTGCATGTAAAGGGTTGGACTCACCCCTGTGGCGCCTCCTACTGGTTGCTCTCCGAATTTAGCTCAGTCCAGCTCCGGAGCACCCTCTGCAGGCCGGTGATCCACCTGTTCTTCTGGCCCCCGTGTCCCTTCCTAGACCCGGTGCCCCTTTCTCTGGGGTGCTGCCCCCTGGCAATAACCCCTTTCTTACTCTGTCTGGGTTTCCCCTTCCTTGGGAACCCCCCACCCTACTATCCCCACTTTGCCTCAGTAGTGGCTACTGCCCAGTCTCTATTTAGCCCCTGTTCGCTGGGGCAGACTGCAGTATCCCGTACTCATCATTGGCAAAGGGGGTTTGGACCTGCTGCCTTGGCCTAACCTTAAGTTGCCCTCTGCAACCTCCCAGTACCTTCTGCCCTCTGCTAGGCCGCAGCCTGGAGCTTTCCAGGCCAGAGCTCCCCAGCTCCTTAGCCTGTCCCCAGCCCTGCTTCACCCTAGGTACCTTGTCTCATCTACCAAGCAGCCAGGCCCATCTCTCTCTATCACCAGAGAGAGAGACTGTCTGGGCTCCTGGCTTCCCTGCCTTTTATAAGGCCCTGCTCCTCAGTTTGGGGCGTGGCCCCCAGCTGCAGCCACTTCCCTAATCAGCTCAGCCCTGTCAGTCCACTTTTTAAACCCCTTAAAACCCCAGAGCAGGGGTCCACCCTGCTACAGTGCATCACAATTCTGGATACCCTGGGAAGCATCACAGCCAGTCCATACACCTGTGCAACAAGGACTGAATAACCAGGTTTGACACAAGGTTTGGGATGGAAGGAATCCACCTCAGAAAACAGAAGCAGTGAAGCCTTGTGAATGTAATAGCCCCTGCCATTCCAGCAGCTTTGGGTTGCCAGGGGAAAATGGTCAGTAGAGTTGTATAGTAGTAGATTTACTGACCACCAAGCCCACTTGTCTCCCAGTTCACCCCTGTCATCCACATCCAAAACTTCATTTTTGGGCTGTATGGTTCCTTAAAAACCTATCAGTATGCACAAGTTCCCCAAATCCTGCCCCTTCCTATACCAAGGAACCACACTGTGGCCAAGAAAGTGCAGGATGGGTTATATATAGGATTTGCCATTAAAAAGTCTTTTATATTTTAAATGAGATAAGGTAATTGTGTAGATGTCATATCCTTAGACTTTTGTAAGGCATTTGACTCAGTACTGCATGACATTCTGATTAAAAATTTAGCAGCATACAGTATTAATAAATCTCAGGTTAAATGGATTAAAAACTGGCTAACTGATGGATCTCAAAATGTAGTTGTTATTGGGGAATCATCATTGAATAGGGGTGTTTCTAGTGGGGCTTTGCAGGGATAGGTAGCAGACCTGCCACTATTCAAAATTTTCATCAGTAGTCTAGAGGTCAATATGAAATCACTGCTGATAAAAATCTGTGGATGACAAAGATTAGTAGAGTGGGAAATAACAATGAAGCAGGGCAGTCATAAAGAGCAATGCAGATTGCTTGGTAAGCTGGGCCAAGTCAAACAAATGCATTTTAATGTAGTCACATACAAGGTCATACATCTAGGAACAAGGAATGCAAGCCATACCTACAGAATGGGGCAATGTAGCCTGGAAAGCAATGATTCTGGAAAGGATTTAGTGGTCATAATGGACAAACAATGCAACATGCACTCCCAGATTGCTGCTGTGTGGCAAAAAGGGCTAATATAACTCTTGGGTGTATAAACAGGGCAGTGGTGAATGGGAGGAGGGAATGGATTTTACCCCAGAATACAGCATTGATTAGACTGATACTGGAATACTGCATATTGTTCTGGTGTCCACATTTTTTAAAAAAGGACACCGAAAAGCTGGAGAGTCTGCAGAAGAGTCACAAAAAGTATTCAAGGACTGGAGAAAATGCCTTACAATGAGAGACTCAGAGCTCAATCTGTTTAGCTTATCAAAAGAAGACAGAGGTATTTTGTTTGTAGTCTCTAAGTACTTTCGGAAGCAGGAAACACCAGTATTAAAGGGCTTTTTATCAGAGAAGGGCATAATAGGAACTAATAGCCAGACAAATTCAAATTAGATATAAAGGCACACATTTTTAACAGTGAGGGTGATTAACCACTGGAACACATTTCCAAGGGAAATGGTGATTTCTCCATCTCTTGCTGTCTTCAAGTTAAGATTAGATGCATTTCTGGAAGATAAGGTTTCAACAACTCAAGTTATTGACCTCACTAAAGGGATGGTCTGTGATATAAAGGAGGTCAGACAGCTAGATGATTGAATGAAAGCCTTAAAAATCTATTAATCTAGTTCTTGATTTTCAGAAAGTGCTGGGTACCTTCTCTCAGAAAAAAATCACATCATTTTTGTGTTTTAAGTTGGGCAACTAACGTTGCTAGTTATGCTGAAAATCTCATGTATTGTTTTTTAAAAGTCCATGATTTTCCAATAGTATGTGTGCTGCAATAACAGTTTGCCATAGACTACAGGTCCACCTAGTCTGATGCTTCAGAAAGACAGCAAAATCCCCTTGTTATATGTCTGTGAGTTTGTGAAATATCAAGGAATATTTTGAGGAAAGTGCTGGTAAAAATGTGCTTAAAAAACAAAACCAGCACCACCACCAGACTTGTTTTCAAATACCTAAGGCACTATTTAAACCCAAGTTAGCTCTCTACATTAAATAAGAATAGTTTTGCTTGAATAAGTTTTTGTTTTGCGTGGGAAGAGGAATGGAATCTCATGAGTAATGGAAAATTAAATCTCTCCCTGAAAATCTAGTGCTCTGATCCACTGAGCTTCTGGTCTGTTAGTATTACATAAAGCCCAAGGTTTAGCTTTGAGATCTTCAAAGGACCCCATGTTGTCATCTGCTGTGTGGCAAATATGGGGAGCAAAGGAGGGGAAACAGCTGTTGGAGAGAAACATGCAATGCATGTTCTGAATTGCTCATTGGCTGCCAGCATTCCCTTCATACAACCATTGCACTACTGGTATTGCTCTTGATTTCTTGGGAACTAACTTGCCAGTGGGGGCTGAAGTGTTTGCCGTTCTAAGTGATATGCTCCCCTAGGGAAGACAGATTTTTTTCTGTGGAAATTTAGCTTAATATTTGTGCTTGGTTTCTTAGACCCTGATTCAGTAAATGACTGAAGTATCTGTCTAAATTCAACAGAACCCTTAGTCCCATTCTGAAGTGGTTTCCCAAACTGGGGCAGTGATGAAGTGTGACACTCATAAACCTGCAGAATTCTGTGCTGTGAAAATTGCCAACCTTATTAATGGAATGAACCATTTCACTGTTCTAAGTCTATAGGTTATTAAAGGATGCGTTTCTTCCACACTTGCATCGATCCTACTGGTTTAACACCAATTTATGTTGTGCTAGATTGTTCTGAGACTAACACGCTGGGCTATATCACACCTTTTGTGCATTAAGTATAAAACTTAGAAGAGAAGACATGTGGATGCCAAACAACAGAAATTCAGATGTTTGTCTTTGGTTATGTCTGCACTACAGCAGATACGGTGGCATAGCTACAGTGCTGCTGCTGTAGCACAGACACCTCCTACATCAGTGGAAGCGGTTTTTCCGTTGATGTAAATGTGACCCTAAGAACCCCTCAGTGCCAACTGGCAAAGTGTTCAGTTTGTAGCAGCAATTCCTGGCAGGCCTGATAAACTCACTACACCGAGCACTACACTGCTTTCATAGTATTTATCCATAAAGAATATCATGTGAGGTCTTAAATGAAAGCCAAGATCACACTGACCATTAATATCCCTGTGAAATGTATGTACAGACACTATATAAAAGTTAAATATTAAAAATATGTTTCTAAAAGTCTGAATTAAGACTGTGTTGATAAATACGTTTCTGCCAGCAAAGGATGTATGTTCCCCTGTCTACCTCAGTTCACATGTAAGTTAAGCACTGTAAGTCAACATGTCATTTACATACAAAAGATAACATGAGGACATGAGATCATCATGGTATCAGCACACCACAGGATAAACCTGACAATGAGGAAAAAACAGTGAACTTTGGGAGATAAGGAGAAGGCAAAGGGACACCCCTTTATCCTGCACCTGAGGAAGTAATGGAGCAGTGCAATTATATTAATGAACATGTGATCTCAACCTGCCCTGGCTGGAAGCACTGTAAAGGACATTTAGGTGAGATAAGACTGCTTTTAGACTGATGGTTAGTCTGTTTAAGTTAAGTTTAGTCTGTAGAAAGAGAGTACTACTTTTGTTTTATGTATAACTTGTTCCTATTATCCTTACTATCTCTTAAGTATTAGCCTTTGATATATTTATAGTGAAAACTATCATAAGTTTATATCTCAGTGCAATGATGTTAAGTTGTGAGCTGATCCTCAGTTGAATCAAACAAGCTAGTGGGTGTTCTGCTCCTTTGGAGATAGCAGACCTGGTATTACTGTGGTTGTTCAGTGGATAAGGGAATGAACACTACATGGGCTGGCATAGCACATGGAGATTGTTGGGTGACTGACACACTGATAGTGTCAGGGAGCTGACAACGAGTTAAGCACTAGCAAGTCTCTTTCTTGCTGGAGGCAGCAGGTAGCAAGGTGATTCACAGTCCTGAGTACCCAGAGAACCATCACAGTAGGTAATCAATCTATCGAAGAAGCAGTAGTGAGGTCAATGGAAGCATCCTTCTGTCTATCTTGCTGCGCCTACAGGGCGGATTAGGTCGACTACCTATGTTGCTAATTTTGTTGCTATGGGCTTGACTACACTTGAGAGTTACAGCGCTGGTGGAGGCTTTCCAGCGCTGCAACTTAGTAACTGTCCACACCTGCAAGGCACATCCAGCGCTGCAACTCCCTGGCTGCAGTGCTGGCTGTACACCTGGTCTGCTTGAGGTGTAACGAGTGCAGCGCTGGTGATGCAGCACTGCTCGTCAGGTGTGGCCACACACCAGCACTGTTATTGGCCTCCAGGGTATTAGGAGATATCCCAGAATTCTTTTAACTAAATTACTCTCTTTGTTTTGTTATGCAGCCTCTCTTTGTTTTGTTGTGAACTCGGGGCTCCGGGAGCTGCTTGTCTAAAAAACAAACACAGCTCCTGTTTGCTGTGATCAATCTGTAACTGACTGTGAACAATCAAATGAGATAACCCCTGTGAATGAGGCAGGCAGGGGGATGAGTGTTTGCTTTTGACGAGAGAAACAGCGGGGGCGGGGCAGAGAAAGGGAGTCCGTTGGAGCAGCTGCTTATCTGGTCTGCAGGCTGTTTGCAGTAAGGGATCGGGAAAATTTTCTGATTTTGCAAGGCAGGGAGCTGATACACAGTGTCGGCTCCAAAAATCCACTCTCTCTCTCTCCCCTGCTCCCTGTCACACTACATCCCACCCCCCTCTTTTGAAAAGCACGTTGCTGCCACTTGAACGCTGGGATAGCTGCCCATAATGCATCACTCCCAACAGCGCTGCAAATACTGCAAATGTGGCCACACTGCAGCGCTGGTAGCTGTGAGTGTGGCCACACACCAGCGCTTTCCCTACACAGCTGTACGACCAGCGCTGTAACTCCCAGCGCTGCAACTCTCAAGTGTAGCCAAGCCCTATGTCTATCTAATTTTAGGCCTTTGTCTATGAGGGAAGCTGTGTCCCTGGAGCTCCAAAAGGCTAAGCCTGATAAAATAGTGCAATACAACTCAGCACAGCAGACTGTAAGGGACCAAACACAAATGGTTCAGAGTTACACACTATAATGCCAAGTATGCAGAACTGCGGATTATTTGTAAATCTGTATTTGATTTTAAAAAAAGCCGTCTAAATTTAGTGACCCTTTTCAGATTCTGGAACCGAAAAACTCTTCTCCATATATAGCAATTATTATATGGTAAATATGAAATTATTATTTATTTTTATTATGGCAGCATCTGGAAACCCTGTTGTACTTGATAGTGTAGAAACACATCTAGAAAATATTGGTAATAAAATACCTCAAATCTTGAAATCAGTCAAGTCTCCCTGCTTAATATAAATAATGCATATGGAAAAGAAGTCTACTTTACCACTTTGATAAGAAACAGAAGATTTTAATTTTTTTATAAAGCATTTTCTTTCATGTCATCTGTAATGTTAGTATTATTTTCAAATTCTAAGTTTAGCCACTGTAATAGAATATAATCAGTGCCAGCCATGCTTTATATGTCAGCCCCATGAGTTTTTTATTATTGTTTTCAGGTGTATAAAGAAAGTGAATGAGGAAAAGCTATCTTCACAAAACACAAGAACCAGGGGTCACCCAATTAAATGAATAGGTAGCAGGTTTAAAACAAACATAAGGAAGTACTTTATACAATGCACAGTCAATCTGCGGAACTCATTGCCAGGGGATGCTGTGAAGGCCAAAACTATAATGGGGTTCAAAAAAAAGAATTAGATACCTTCATGGAGGTCAGCTCCATCAACAGCTACTAGGCAAGATGGACAGGGACTCAACCCCATGCTGTGGGTGTCCCTAAGCCACTGAATGCTAGAAGCTGGGACTGGATGATAGAGGATGGATCACTCAATAAATTACCCTGTTCTTTTCATTCCTTCTGAAGCATCTGCCACTATTGGAAGACAGGATATTTGGCTAGCTGGACCATTGGTCTGATCCAGTATGGCCATTTGTATGTTCTAAGATCTATTTTTATTCAGTTCTATGGGAAACACACACATACTTTGTTTAATTGCCCAAAATTTATTTCCGAATGCTTACTGCTTATTTCCAACAGAGTGCTTTTTCCAGTTTCAGAGTACTTTGCAAGAACACTTTAATGCCTAATCCAGTAAGTAATCCTTATTCATGCCATAAGTAATCCATATTTTGAGGACAACAGCCACATATACAGAGCTGGGACTACAGCCTAGTCCCCCCATCCACTTCCTGAGCTGAAGAAAATCTCCCATTACTGATAGTAACAGTAGGCCCCAGAGACGATGCATAATTCTTGATGGAGGGGGGGCACAATTTAAAGATGGGCGGGGGGGCACGTGACCACACCATGCATCACATCTGGACTGAGAAGCAGCAGCAGAGCCAGGAGCACAGGGCAGTATCAAGTGAGTGCCTCAAGGAGCATCTCATAGCAGCTGGGCTCTGCAGGCAGGGGCTGGCTCCAGGGGGCGCCGGGCTCCTTCAGGAGAGAAGCAAGAGCACATGCTGTGCTGCCTGCCCTGCCTGGGGAGTGCCTGCCTGTGCAGGGATGGCCTGGCTCAGGAGCAGCGCAGGGAAGGCTGCTGGGCAGCCAGCCAGTGCCACAGCTCCCACAATGCGGAGGGCCAGGAGGCTGAGTGGCTCCCACCAGCTTCCAATCCAGTGACTCCTGGCAGAAGGCTATGGTTTTCAAACTGTGGGGCATGCCTCCCCTGGGGGGGGGCACATTCCCCACTTTGAAAACCTCTGTGCTAAATGGAAGGCAGAAATCTGGTGGGGGGCATGTGACCCACATGCCCCCCAACCTCAGTGTCACCTCTGGTAAGCCCCTTTTTCTCTCTCTGGACTAGTCATGAGAGAGCAACATCCCTCATACACACAGCGCCTGTACACTATGATACAAGTAGTTCCATTGACATCAGTGGGGTAGAATCTCTGCTGTGTCCAGATTCTGCTGAGGGTAGCAAGTTATGGGAGTTGCTGC
Source organism: Mauremys mutica (assembly GCF_020497125.1). Lineage (NCBI taxonomy): Eukaryota > Metazoa > Chordata > Testudines > Geoemydidae > Mauremys > Mauremys mutica. Next base: position 28,783,716 of record NC_059072.1, on the reverse strand, counting down.
GGAGGGGGATCATGGATGATTTTCTGTCACTGCCCTGAGTGCAGGTTAGAGTAGTTTGGTGACTCCTCAGACTTGCACCAGCTGAGTACGATTCCCTAGGAACCATCCACTAGGTGGGGCTGGTCAGAGCACATCAGGCTGCTCCAGACCTGCCCTCAACATGTCCCCTGAATGGAAGTCAAGTGGTTGCGTGGAGGGATGCCTATGAGCTGGCTCTGCATCTGGTGAACAAGGGAGAAGATCATCTGCCCCAATAGGACAACATGCATAATTAAGGATTGGGACTTAACTGATAAAATCACTTAAATATTTCATTCTGTAATATCATTGCCCTTTGGGTGAAATTCATCCTCGGCACTGAAATGACTTTCCCTCTTTGGACATGAATCTCATTTACACTAAGGGCTTGTCTACACACAAAATTGATGTACCGTTTCAACTAAAAACAGTAGAACCCCCCTCATGTGGATGCAGTTATATCAGTATAAAGATGCTTGAGGGATTGTCTACTTGGGAAAGCAATTGCAAATTAAACTAGGATGTGAATTTAAAGCACAATATTCTGCATTAACTCCCCTTGTGCCTTTGTGTGGTTTTGCTTAATGAACTTCCAAAGTGAATTTACCTAAATGGCACAAAAGCACTCTTAGTGAGGATAAGTGTCCACAGGGGGAATTATTCTGCAACTGCTATTCCCCCATGAAGACAATCCTGATATAGCTATTTCCCTATGGGATTGGAAATAAACCATACCAATATTAGGCACTTTTTATGAATATAACTGTGGCTTACACCACAATAACAATTTCTGTTAAAAAAGCCCACTGCGTATAAAAAAAAAGATTATATTAATACAAAAGCTGTGTGCAGACCAGATCCAATGACCCTTTACATGCCAGAGTGGTGTACAGGGGCTTTAGTATAAATGAGAATCAGACCCTATGTGAATGAGTATTTGATCTAATATTGCTGGTTTGTACTTAGAGAGTTGGGGTCTTTGATTATTGCTGCATTTTAGAAATATCAATAAATAAATAAATAAATCACATGATTGTCAATACATCATATAAATGCAATTTACAGGTCTGATACATTGCCCACTTTTGTAACTTGGAATCTTGATATCCATTTCAGTGGATGTTGGGTGAGGCTCTACAGGATTCATGTTGATTCCTCATATAAAAAGGTAATTTAATACAAAAAGAGCAGGGGCGGCTCTAGACATTTTGCCGCCCCCAAGCAGGGCGGCATGCCGTGGGAGGCGCTCTGCTGGTCGCTGGTCCACCAAAGCCGCGCGGGACCAGCGGACCCTCCGCAGGCACGCCTGCGGGAGGTCCACCGGAGCCGCTTGCCACCCTCCCTGCGACCGGCAGAGCGCCCCCCGCAGCATGCCGCCCCAAGCATACGCTTGGCGTGCTGGGGTCTGGAGCCACCCCTGAAAAAGAGGGCAATGTTTCAGAGGCTTTAAACTATAGGAAAATGTAGATAAAGAAAAGTAAACTATTTATACAGGAGTATAAATTATATAAATTAATTTCTATACAATTATCTCAGGAAGCTGATCAAAGTTTAAGTTATGACACAGGCCAATATAAAAATGGGGCTGGAAGAGTTTTAATATCTCTGTTCATGACGTGCATGGAAATTTTAGGAAAAGACCTTCAAGCTTGGGTGGTGTTTTACACTGGCACATGCAGTGCTTCCTATTTATCAGTTTACATGATATAATGCTGAGTGAGTTTAAACTAATAAATACTAATGGAAATTAAACTGGTTCTGTGCAAATATACTAATTAATGAAACAGCATTTAAATAATGTCCCATTGTATAAACCATGCCGCAGTTCTCTGTCACGTTATGAAGAGGATACCTCAGATTTTTGCATGGGAACTGACCTAATCCAATTAAGAATATTTAATTTACTTTGTGTGTTTCAATCACCTGCATATACCAAATCAAATCTTAATGTCAATACCTGATAATATCATAGAATATCATGGCTGGAATGGACCTCAGGAGGTCATCTAGTCCAACCCACTGCTCAAAGCAGGACCAATCCCCAGACAGATTTTTGCCCCAGATCCCTATAATGACCCCCTTAAGGACTGAACTCACAATACTGGGTTTAGCAGGCTGATGCTCAAACCACTGAGCTATCCCTCCCCCAGGTACTGTACTAAAAGGAGCATTGTTAAGCCTGAAAGGCTCTAAATATACAAGCCCTTACTCATAACAATCCTTATTCCAATGAGTAATCCCATTGAAATCAGTGGGACTACTCAAATGAGAATGCAAATAGGTATTACAGTATCAGCCCAAATTCTCTGCTAAAGTGACAGTACCACTAACAAGATGATCTGCTTTCTGATGAAAAAAGGGCAGCAGGAATCTAAAAATCAGTATTTTAAAATATATGACTGTCACGGACTCACCGGGCCAATGATCTGGAACTACTCCATACGAAGCCAGTCAGGACTCTGGGAGAGCATGCCTCCTCTCTCTGAGCATACAGTCTCCAGGGCAAGAAGCTTACACAGCTTTGATTTTCCTGGGTCTGACCTTGGATCATTCAGCATCCCCTTCCACACCGTGCCCTTCCTGCAGCAAGTCCGCCCAAGTGGGGCTCCTGGGGAAGCCAGAGGGTCCTGCACCCCAACTCCGCAGTCAGCAGTGACTCTCAGCCAGCCAGTAAAACAGGAGGTTTATTGTTCGACAGGAACACAGCATAGAACAGAACTTGTTAGCACAGAAATCAGTGACTTTCAGCCAGAAACCCTGGACACCCCCGTTGCTCCTCATCCTTCTTTTTGTCTCACTTCCTGGGCAGAGTCACCTGGTTGTCACCTGGTTGCATCCCCCTCTGGGTTTCACGTTATGAAGGGCACCAGTCATAGCATATGTGCAGGCAGCTGGAGCAGCCTCACCTGCCCCAGAAGTCTCAGCCACAGTCACACATGCCTATTCCCACCACCGAGGTATTGGTTCAGCACACAGGGAAACTGAGGCACACACAGTATTCAGGCAAAACAGTAAAACTCACATAGGCTCAACAGTAAGACTCACATTCAACATAACAAGGGAAAATCCCCACTTTGTCACAGTGACCAAAACTGAAACCCTGTGGAAATCTGAGTTTTTCAATGCATATAACACACTCCTGCTGGGAGATTAGGCTGTAGTATTCAATTAATACTGGAGTTACTAGAGTTCTTGCATATAGAAATAGACAAATTGCAAGAATCACATGATGATTTTGAAGTAAGGTTTGAATCCATGTCCATTAGAATTAACAATGCCATGGGCTAATGTAGACAGGCTAAAAAGTTGTGTAGATAAAAGTCAGTGGGGCTGAAGGGTTTATTTTATTCCATTTCCTTAATAAAGAGTCTCTCTCTGGCATGGAGAGATGATTTATACTTGTAGAAAATCTGTAGCATGGTAGGAATCACACACACATGCATAATCAATCACACACCTGGTTTACAAAGTCCACTTCTACATCAAAATGTTCCAGATTGCTTATATGAAGCCTAATTGCAACTAATACATTAAGAAGCCATAGTCCTGATAGCCTTATCTCAAGAGCAAGACAAAGGGCCCAGTTCCTGCATGGCAGCCCAAGGAGAGCTCCTCTTAGCTCAGCTCACAAATGGGTGTACCAAGGAGGCTTTAAGGTTGAACATTACCCACATCTCTCATAGACTACTGAAACTGAAGGGGCAATTCTACCTATTCTTTTAGCATCCCCAGCTGAGAAGGAGTTGTATTTCCCTACTCTCTGGGCCTTCCATGATTTTAATCCCTTTCCATTCTCTGATCCTGGGCCAATCTGCAGCTTGAGGTTCCTATAAAATGCAGCTCCAAAGGGCTATTCTAGAATGTAGGGGCACTCCAGAAGCAGGGACCAATCTCCACCTAAGCCTCCCACCTCACTTGGGAATTCGCCAGTGGCCAGATACACCAGCTTTAGAGTCACTTTGTGGCAAAGTGGCCTCAGCACAGGGGATGAGCCAGCCTACGGTCCTTTCAGATACTAAAAAGAAAATTGAAGGATGCCAAGCTGTTCTTATTCTTCCACATTTGAGCTTCATAACAGAGGCAGAAGATAAGAACTACCGTAACCCATGCCTGCGTGGTGTGGCACTCTGTCCCCCTCTAGTGGCACCTAGACGTCTAACACAGGCCTGTACAACTCGTAAAGCATTAGGGGCCATATTACTCCAAAGAAAACAGCTGAGAGCCAAAACCCCCTGGCCCTGGTGAAACACTCCCCCCAGTGCAACCCAGCCCCCCCGAAACACATTCCCTGCCCCAGCACTGCCCGGCCTCGTGGAAACAACCCCTCCCCCAGCGTCGCCTGCCCCACGGAAACAAACTCTCCTTCCCCAGTGCTGCCCTGCTGAAACAGCTGTGGGCTGAAAAGTAAGGTTTTGGGGTGGGGGTGGGTGATACTTTATTAATAATTTTTCAATTAAAGCAAAAATAATTTTTTAAATTATTTTAATTTTTTTATGAGTCATGGAAAAATGAAAAACACCTGTTCCATTGAAAGAAAATATTTGTACTTTTCATAATTACCTTGCAAATTTAATGAGAGATATTACATCTCTTTTCGGCAACAAGCTTGTCGTATTCGGGGGTCATATTTGAAGTGGATATTTTCATAATGTCTTCCAAATGGTAATCAGTCAGAGAAGAACGTTGCTTGTTTTTATTCATGTTCATGATGGAAAATGTTTGTTCATATATGTAAGTGCTTCCAAAAATGCTGAACGTTTTCAGTGCAACTTCGATAAGATTCTTGTATTTTTCATCATCCAGACTTTTGCAGAAGTCCCGCAGGCTGCTTTCTCTGTGCTTATTTCGGTAAACTGACGAACACTGAAGTTCAATAACCTCCAACTGCAAGTCTAGTGGCACTTCCTCTGGATTCACAGAAAAGGGATCTTCAATCAGCTTCAACTGGACATCTTCTTCTTTAGACAAAGTAAGTCTTCTGTCAAATTCTTCAGTCAAAAGATTGATGTGCTTTGCATATTTTTCTCCTAACTCGGCATGTTTGTGCTGAGGGATACGCTGTGCACAAGTGGGAAAGTGACACATTTCACCTTTTGACAACTGACTTCTGAAAAGTTTCAATTTCATTTTGAAAGCTTTCACTGCTGCCCACATCTGAAATATAAGTTGATTTTTTCCCTGAAGTTGAATGTTGAGATCATTCAGGTGTGCTGTAATATCACAAAAGAAAAAGAGATTTTGATTCCAGGACTCATTTTCAAGCTCTGGGAATTTTATTGGCCCGTTTTCTAGGAATTTTGCTACCTCCTCTTTCAAAGCAACGAAACGCTGGAGCACTCTTCCTCGACTCAACCACTTCACTTCCATATGGTAGATTAAGTCACTGCATTTGGTGTCTACCCTTTCAAGAAAGGCTCGAAATGTCCTATGTTTTAGTCCTCTAGAATAGATGTAGTTTACAATGGAAACTACCACTGACATTACATGCTCAAATTTTAAGACTTTGCTACACAAAACCTGCTGATGTATAATGCAGTGATGTTTGGTTATTTGTCTCCTGATAAATTCTTCAAGAAGAGTAACTGCTCCAACATTTTTTCCGCACATAGCTGGAGCACCATCAGTACAAATGGCCACCAAGTTTGTGAAATCTAATCCTGACTTATCATTCATGCACTTTATCACTTCACTGGAGATTTCTTTTCCGGTTGTGTGACCCGTCATGGGGCACATGCCAACAAGTTCTTCAGTAATTTCAAAGTTTTTATCAATACCTCTAATAAAATAAGAAGTTGGGCGGTGTCTTTTAAATCAGTGCTTTCATCCATAGCTAGAGAGTAAAAGCAGAATTCACTGACTCTCTGCTTTAACTGATCACTTAGATTGGCAGAAATGTCAGCTATTCTTCTCTGTATAGTCATGCATGATAGACTGACAATCTCAAATATTCCCCTCTTTTCTGGACATAACTCAGATACAGCCATCAACATACACTTTTTAAAAAACTCACTTTCTGTGAAGCATTTCCCAGCAGCAGCAATTTCCTTAGAAATTTGAAAGCTTACTTTAGTAACCGTATCATTCTCAGTGCTCACTTTCTTGAAAATTTGCTGTTCTCCACTAAGGTTTTTCGCTTAACTGGCTGCTTTAATTATTTTTTCATTTGGGTTCAATTTGGTGAGATTGGGATGTTTAGTTTCAAAGTGCTGTTGAAGGTTGTATTCTTTCAGAACGGCTAACGTTTCACGACACATGAGGCACAGTATTTTGTCTTTGGAAACAATACATAAATATTTATTCATCCATTCAGTGTTGAAAACTCTGTGCTCTGATTCTATTTTTCTTTTCAGTCATGGTATCCATTATGAAGCTCAAGATTTTGTTGAATAAATTCACACACAAGGGAAACACTCACAGTCACACACAAAGAGAAGAGATATCTCACGGCGCATGGCACACTAGCAAGGCACTGACAGTGTGTGGAAGCCTGTAGAGGGGGAAAGAAACGGTGCACATTGGGTCAGGGCCGGCTCTAGCTTTTCTGCCGCCCCAGGCAGAAAAGAAGAGCGCCGCCCCCCCCCCCAGCGGCGCCGACCGCAGCCCGAGCCCCCGCCCCCCGAGCAGCGCAGCGCCGCCCTAGCCCCCCCCCGGGAGGCGGCCCGCAGCTGGCTACCGGTTGGTCTGGAGGGTGGGGGGTGGCCGCTGCCCGCAGGAGAGCAGCGCGAACAAGCTGAGGAGCGGCCCCTCCTCTGCAGCTGGGGCAGGGCCGCGCTACCAGCTCCGCCTGGGGGGGGGGGCCTTACTGCGGAAGAGCGGCGGGAGCTGGTAGCGCAGCCCTGCCCGGGCTGCAGAGGAGGGGCCGCGTATCCTCCGCGTGTCCCCGCCGGTGCACTCCGAGAAGCGGCCCCTCCACTGCAGCCGGGGCCGGGCCGCGCGAACGGCGCCGCCGGGGGGGGGGAGGCGGGGGGTTGCTTACCTTGGAAAGGCAGGAGCCGGTAGCGCAGCCCTGCCCGGGCTGCAGAGGAGGGGCCACTTCTCGGAGTGCACCGGCGGGGACAAGCGGAGGAGAAGCGGCCCCTCCTCTGCCGCCCGGGCAGGGCTGCGCTACCGGCTCCCGCCTTTCCGCGGTAAGCAACCCCCTCCCCTCCCCAGGCGGAGCTGGTAGCGCGGTCCTTCCCCGGCTGCAGAGGAGGGGCCGCTTCTTGGTGTGCACCCGCGGGGACAAGCCGAGGAGCGGCCTGTCCTCTGCAGCCGGGGAAGAGCTCCCGCCGCTCTTCCGGTAAGCGGGCACATACACGCCCGTCATTTCGCCGCCCCCTAAATTTCGCCGCCCTAGGCACCTGCTTGTTTAGCTGGTGCCTAGAGCCGCCCCTGCATAGGGTGACCAGATCACAGCAGTAAAATAGGACCCGCCCCCTGCCCGCTCGGCCCCCCCCATCACACCCCTCTTCAGCCCCCAGGGGTCACTATATTACTGCACACAGCCATACCAAAAATTGAAATACTGAAAATGGATGCCTCCCTCCAGCCACTGACTTGCCGCTCGCCTCCTCCTCCCCCCTCAGTATAAAGCCTTGCCGCCACTGCCTGCCCGCCCGCTCGGCTCATCATCCCCCCATGAAATAAGGGGAGGAGAAAAGCGGGACAGTTTGAAGGGATTTTCTGGGGCTATGAACTAAGGGGAGGGGAAAGGGGGGCAGTGTGAAGGGATTGGATGTGACTGTCCAACACACAAACACAGGGGCCGCAGGGAGAGGGCAGTGTGATAGGGGCCGGGGAGGGGGAAAGTCCCTGGACCAGGGAAGGGGGCAGCAGTCGGGGCAGGGCAGGTGCAACACACACACACACACGTCTCCCCCGTGGATTTCCTGGCTGCCCACAGACAGTTCAACCCCCCCTCCCCCCGATCACTATGGAGGCCGCCTTGGGACCAACCAGCACAGTAGCCACCTTGCCCGCCCTCAACCAAAAGGGAGGGCTTGGGGGGGGGTCTCAGGCAGTCCCCCCCAGCCCCCACCGAGCTGCGGCTTGAGCCCAGGCTGGGCACCACTGGCTCTGCCTCGTGCCCAGCGCTTCCCGCCTCAGCAGGCCCTGGAAATGACACACCCACTGTATGCCAGGCAGGGGGAGTGGGAGACAGAGACACGTGCGGTTCTGGCAGTCAGGGCGGTTGGCGCGCGGAGCGCGTGGGGCTGTGAGGTGGGCCCCCCCCCGGGCAGGGGGCAAACCCAGTAGCCTGACCCCGCCACAGCCCACGGGCCACACATGTTGTGCAGACCTGGTCTAGAGTTTGATGAGTCTGCTACAGTAGAGGCTCATACACTAAGCTTTAGAGATCCCTGGTTTGATCCCATCCAGTGATGACGGGGGTCTGTCAGTGTTACATTAGCAGACTGCTACAGCCATAATTCTGTATCCATCAAAACAGGATGGTTGTCAATAAAAAAGTGGTTTTCAAAATCCTGATGGGTATCTTTGAAATCACTAGATGCAAACTTCCCTTGGATCCTTAGTGATATTTCTGTGTCTTCCTTTGAAAGGGGTTGGCCCACTGAAAAACTTATTTCTTATCTCATTTGTAGCAAGATGCTGCCTAGCTGCATGTTGGAAAAAGAAACATAATCCAGATACAGTTGCTTATCTTAAAAGGTTCTTGATACCTTCTTCATGGGGAAGGTTACAAACAAACAATACAAAAAACAAGTCCAAATTATTTCAATACAACGGAATTCCCTATTTTGGAACAAGAACAAAACATTTTCCAAATGCAACCACACTTTTCTCATGAGAAGCTATGTGCAAGCTTAGCCCTTTTTATCAATAGGGTATTCTGCCTTTTTGGGGGGATATCTGTGCATACATTTGTTATATCTCTATGATTACACTGCAATGTCTCTCCCCTGATTTAGTTTGTTTTCTCTACTGTCCTAGGCCATGATCCTTCAGTTAGGTCCATGCATGTGCCTGCTGGGTCAGGGTATTATTTCTAAAAGTAAATGTTTTTGTTTAAACTAGCTGTTTCTGGGATAAGGCAGCAGCCAATTCGATTTGGGGGAAGATCGGAGGACTCTGAAAAGAAAGAATGTGTGTGCTCGAGTGAACTTTAAAGACCTTGGCCAGATCCTCTGGTCATTCTTCTTGGTAAATGACCAACTTACCTCTAGGTCGGACCATTTAACTCAGTTTACAAGTACTTACACCAAGACAAGAAATTCATGATACATCTAATTTGTTCACAGTGAGGAAGCCCATCTCCTGAGAAAGATGATCTATACAAAGCATATCATGTTGGTGCTCTATAACCTAGTCTTGGGCACCATAGGTCTCCTCAAATTTCTGGTATTGATTTACAAAGTGTTTGTGAGATAGGTCCACACTAACTCACCATTACAGCTATGATTGTCTGGTATGCTATGTCTAGAATAGCTCATATATACTCTAAGAGTAGCTGGATGTACAGTTTTCTTAACAACAGGTTGAGGGCTATAGAACATTTTCCCTAAAGAGATCAGGAAGAGTTCTATCCTTGCCATATTTATACCATGCTTTTGGACTACATTGGTTCCTCAGTTTAGCTGAGCTTGTTTCTCTCTGGTCTAAAAGTAACCGCAGCAAGTCCCAAGTGAACTTTCAATATATACCCAACATTATATCACATGGTAGTATTTTTTTATTTTTCTACAGGAATTATTATAAGTTTCCTAGATATCCTCCAGCTTACAACTGTGATATGTCAGCATAGTTAAATATCGGATTGATGCAGATAGTGGGACGCTTGCCATAATGTGGTGGATTGTTTCTGGCGTGGTGCCATATGCCTAAACATTGCATCCACCTCCTCAGAAATGACACATTGCTTTCCTTCTCATTTGACAAGATCCTGCTAGCATGCCAATGAGGACTATTTTTAGTACCGACAAGACAATCTGTATAGCCAACAAGCTGGGAAAATGGCCACGATGATGAGGCTGGAAATTTATCCAGGGTGGTTTCCAGGACCTGAGGAAGTCTTGAGGTGGATTTTCTCAGATTCTGACTTTGCATCTTGTTGTTTCCCTCTGGGCACAGCATATCCTGCTCCCATGTATGTTCTTTACTTATTACAGACCTACAAGAGCTCAATATTAAATGCTTCTTATGCCCAGGGTCCCATAGACTTTCTGATTCCTACTCAAGCCATTTTTCCTCACAGAATTTGTCATGTTGCCAAATTTCTATAGGATTCTATATTCTGGCCATAGAATCTGTCATTTTGCAGCAGCCAGATGTCTGACACTTTGTTCTGTCAGCTGAAGTGGAACTTGGCTACAACTTTCTCTTTCTGAGCTGCTTTCACCACAAGGAGGAGTGTGTGACTCAAGCAGCTGCCCTAACAGGGCCCTAGAAACAGAACAATGCTCCTGTCTCATCAGGATCTTTCTTGCCTATTTCTAAAGGTGTGTCCCCTGATGGGAGAACATAGCAACCAGGGGCCGAGGCAATGAGTCATGAGCACTAGGCAGAGTTCAGTTCAATTGGACTGGTTTAAGGCAGCCTGGGGCCTTAGACACACCATTACCCAGCCCCCACCCCCACGTAGCATCACTTGGAATTAGGGTTGCCAATTTTGGTTGGACACATTCCTGGAGGTTTCATCACATGACTAAACCCAGGGTTGTAAATTCAATCCTTGAGGGGGCCATTCGGGGTAAAAATCTGTCTGGGGATTGGTCCTACTTTGAGCAGGGGATTGGACTAGATGATCTCCTGAGGTCCCTTCCAACCCTGATAGTCTATGATTCTATGACATAATCTTTAATTAAAGATTAATCTTTAATTCCTGGAGACTCCAGGACAATCCTAGAGGTTTGGCAACCCTACTTGGAATAGCAGCAGCATAGGACTTTATTTTGTCCTTCCCCACAGGAGTGACAGCAGGGGACACTCTCTACTCAGAAGCCGCAAGTACAGCAGCAACTAAGGGTCAGAGGTATCTCAATAATTACTTCAGCATCACTATTGTATCACCTGGGTGGGTGGGTGGGTGGGCCTGGCCTGCTGCCCTCTTCCCCCTTTGCTGCATACACAATCCTCTACTGGTAATGCCCACCAGAGCAGAGGGTCTTAGAGTTAACATCCCATTGAGATGAATAGAGCAATTTACACCTCTGGAGCAGGAATGTCTGATGACCAGATGGCTTAGTGGTCAGCTCACAGTTTTACAGTTTCTGCTAGTCTGTTCCAGTGGCCCCCCGCTGCAGCCTCAATCAACCCCCAGAGTTCAGTCACTACAAAGGAGTAAGGCAGGGGGACCCAGGCCTGCCTACCCACTCCAGCAGGCCCCAACCCAGGGTGCTAGGAGTTTTTCAAAGTGTTCAGCCCCGTTACTGGGCTACCCCCAAATTATTTTTCCCCAAGGTCACTTCCTACCAGACTGGAGGTCCTCAGTTTGTGGGGTAGTCACTAGCTTAGCAGACTCTCCTCAGTATCTTAGTGTTCTGTTCAGATGGTAAATCTATTTTAGGACTTTCAGCTCCTAAAGAAGAGGGGAATCCTAAGACCCTGGTGATAGAGTAGCCTTCACAAAGCTGTTGCCACTCCTGGCACACTTCTCAGCATCAGCCTCGCTTCCCAATGCCACATTCAGCTCATTCCCCCCTGTCGCCTCACCTACCAGTGCCCTTTTAAACTGTTTTACCACTGGGAACATGCCTGGCACCTGTTGAGGGGCAGGGCCTCCCTAGCCCAATATTGCTCTACTCCCTTCCCTGGTTCAGGATGGAGTCTGTAGACGGCCTCACAGCTCTCATGAGCTATTACTTCAATCTGAGATCTGCAACGGTTACAGTCATGTTTTCAAAATCTCCACAACCAGGAGGGCTAGGAACTTATTTTTCTTTCTAATGGAAGCTGACAGTGTGATGTAATCACATAGCTCCAGGGCCCTAGGCACAGACATACTGTATTTCTGTTTTAATCTGGCTATGGATACATGTGTACCACTCAGTTGTCTTCCTTACCTCCCCCAGAACCCCTGACACACTTCAAGGCTCAGGAAGGATGGCGTTCAGCCTGGCATCTGCAGCCCATCTGCTTGGCCCTTGGCTGTCACAATCCTCTTTCTTCAGGCCCAATCGGCCTTGCCTACCAGCCTGGGAAGCTTTACCCACTTGCCACATACTACTCTGAGCAGATAGATGTTTTACCTGCCTGGACCCCAAACATCCAACCTTACTGGGAGTATCTTTGCCCCCTTACCAAGGGTCTCCATTAAAGATATTATTGCACCGCTAGAGAAGACTCAGCAATGTACTATACAAAATCAGCAAGTTAATGTAATTAACACAGTCAAGGAATTGAGGGTTCCCGGACTTGGAACTGAACGGGACCTGCCACAGATTCTGGGACCATTGTGCCACAGAGTACAAGGGGCCCTGTCTAGAATATTTCAACTCTGAGCAAATGCAAATATTTTAATGTTATTATGATTTCTGAGTGTTTTCCTCCCCGGGAGCTGGAATGAACACTTTATAAACTACATGAAAAGAGATGCTGAGAGGCATATCATATACAGCAGGAAATAGTGATGTTTGTACAACTGACGAACTGTCATGAGATTTGTCAGAATGAGGGCTAACTTTGGGCAGAGAAAAAGTATTTCCTGAAGAGGCCTGATTATCTCATTGAGACTTGCAGGGACATGGATGAGGGCTATGACAAACATAAAAACTGTTATGTTGCATTAGACCAGTGGTCCATCTAGTCCAGTATCCTGTCTCTCATAGTGGCCAGCATAAACATTTCAGAGGAAGACACATAGCCCCCACAATGGGAATTAATACAATAACATGCCCATGTGGAGAATTTCTTGCCAACCCCAATGTGACTGAATGTACCCCCATGTACACACCCTACAAACCATTGTAATAATCTGTAAAAATATGCCTCGTGAGGGATCATTTGAAAACTAATTACTCACTGGTCAATAATATCATGATAAAATGTATGTAGCACCATTATATATAAAGTTATGAATGCCCCTGAATGATGATGGTGGCACATGTTCAAATCCACATAGCCCCAATTAGGCAGAACTTGTCAAGCAGGTCTTAACAAAGGAGAGTTTGTTTACATCTAAGTTATAAACCGGGTCTTCAGACAGATAAAGGGAGAAAACAGGAGACAAGGAAAATCTGTATTTCATCAAACAAAGGTGAGAGGAAACAGCATGCAGCCCCTTTTAGCACCAGACTCCATGTCACCTCCTTTACTAAATAAAAATAATAAATAATAATTGGAGACATACCTATCTCCTAGAACTGGAAGGGACCTTGAAAGGTCATTGAGTCCAGCCCCCTGCCTTCACTAGCAGGACCAAGTACTGATTTTTGCCCCAGATCCCTAAGTGGCCCCCTCACGGATTGAACTCACAACCCCCTGGGTTTAGCAGGCCAATGTTCAAACCACTGAGCTACTTTAACTAGGGGTGACCCTGAGGAAAATGCATTTTGAAGGGTGACTGAACTTTAAAAGTGAGAGGCAAAAACACCCCAAGTTCTCTCTCTCTACTCATCTCTCTCTTTTCCACCTAAGACGACAAAAGAAACAGACTATGGACTTCAGGAGCAGATCCTGACCTGAAAGTTGGTCAGCCCTGTTGCTGGAAGCATGTGGTAAGAACTTTACCTAGAACCAAGTCTAGTTTATTAAATTTAGAAAGTGTTTTCACTTTATTTCTCTTGTAACCATTACTGGCTTTCATGCCTTATACTTGTACTCACTTAAAATGTCTCTCTTTATAGGTAAAAAACAGGAGAGGGCTGGACATTGCAGAACACACATTATCTGGGGAAAATCCGGGACCAGGAGTGTGTTGGAGTGACCCTGCAAGTAGTTATCAAGGCTGGTGGAAGCCAGAGTGTGACTGATGTGTGGCTGGCAGGCTGCAGCTATACACAGACAGTGTGTTACCTGCATGCTGTGTCTGAGCAGCCCAAATGGGAGCTACAGCAGCAAAGTATTGTGAGGCAACGTTGCAGGGCAGGTAGTGACAGCCAATCACTGGTTCAGGTTACACCCCTGGAATGTCATACCCAGACACTCAGTACTTAGCCTAGATCCTGAAGCATGAAGTTGTATATTCCCTTATTTTTATCATAACTAATGTACCTGCATATATTTTTATTAGTAACAAATTTCTGATCATGTTTTGAATCTCTTTGCCTCATTATAATTTTGTGGCAGTGAATTTTTCAAGTTATTTATACAGAAAGTAACAATAATTTCTTTGCATTATGGAGAGATGGTAACTTGTCTGTAGTCAAAGTTATGACCAATGTGTTTTGAAACCTTATTTTTAGCCCCTCTTACAACTTTGTATTGGAAAATTAGTTCGGCCTGAAAAAAGCCAGATTCCACTCTAAAAAAGACAAAGGAGAACGTTTGTGCAAAATTTGAAGAAAAATGTTCAAGTTGTTGGGAGCTACATTAGTACATCACCCTATTTTGAAATTTGGACCTTTAATCATTTCCCTCTCCCTTCAAGGGTCCTCTTCATCTACCCTGGTCATACCTAGTTATATTAAGTTTAGTTTTCTCTTAAGCTGCTGACAACAAAACTTTGTGGAAACATGCAGATAAGTATCTGCAGATGGGCTTGTTTCCAGTATGTCCCTTCACACACTTGTGAAATAAAGTTGGCAAGAAGTTCACCAATACTGTTTACATGGCAGCTCTAGGAGCACCACCAGCACTTGTAAATTATGATGTTACTATAGAGGCTAAAAAGCATCTGTGGTCTTTTTGTACCTTTAATTCAAAGCAGAGTTTGGGGTGCAATTGTATTTACTAGATAGCACATTGTGCCACACTCAGATCTCTTTTGTTACTAAAATTGACTGGCAGTTCTCATGCTGTGTCCAGAGTGGCAGCCTTGTCTTTTGTATCCCCAGGAGATTGCTCTAGAGCTGCTACAGCTTTCTCTAAATTTCTCTGGATTAAATAGATGAATTGTGCTTGTCCTTCACAGTCCTGTGGAGGGCTCTGACACTTAAAATAACACTATTTGAAATGATAAGGTCTTCTTCCTGGGGTTAGGATGGCTTTACACAAAGAACCAGTTTTCCCTATCAAGTGTGTAATTCCTCACCATCAGCACCTCTCTGGATAAAATAGATAGTGCTCCTGGGGTGGCTTTAAGGTATTTCTTGCTATAAAACAAGAAAAAAACCCATATATTACTATTTGTCTATTTATTTTTAGTATCAGTTAACACCCCTTTCCTCTAACACTTCAGCATGCATATTTCAGGCACATGTGATGGTAATAGCAACTGCCTTCATATTTTCAGTTTGTTCTCATCTCTGGGCCAGTGTCAGCCAGTGTCAGCCTAGAAAAACTGCCTTCTCATCTGTAGCACAAGCCTTGTTTCCATAGGCCTACAGCAAAGTTTTTAACATATTAGCTGGCTCTCTTTGTCCAATTCTGTAGCAGCTGGTGCTAAGAACCTCTTCCAGCAAATATCCTAAGCATGCGAGCAGCTTTACTCTCCTGATTATTACTGTTAATATTTACATTGTGATAGCACCAAGAAACCCCAGCGAAGGAACCAGTTGACCAAGAATTCACAATCTAAAGTCAAAGGGACTGCTCATGTATGGATTTGCAAGATACATCCACTGGACAGTAAATTTAGTACACATGTAGGGAGCCAGGGTGGCTTCTCTCCGAACCTGAGAATAAAGAGCCACTCTCTCAGACTGAGGGGGCAGGGCCAGACCTGGGGCGGCTCTAGGTATTTTGCCGCCCCAAGCATGGCAGGCAGGCTGCCCTCGGCGGCTTGCCTGTGGAAGGTCGCTGGTCCCGCGGATTCGGCAGCACGCCTGTGGGAGGTCTGCCGAAGCCGCAGGACCAGTGGACCCTCCGCAGGCATGCCGCCAAAGGCAACCTGCCTGCCTCCCTCGGGGCGACCGGCAGAGCGTCCCCCGTGGCTTGCCGCCCCAGGCATGCGCTTGGCGTGCTGGTGCCTGGAGCCGCCCCTGGCTAGACCAAGCTTACTCCAACCCCTGGAAGGGGAGGGGTGGAACAGGAAGTACAAAGGGTGGGGCCCTTAAGCCAGTCAGGGTAGCACCAGGGAGGGAGGCAGATGCAGACTGCTCCCTTCAGACCCTGCTGGTGGTCCAAGGGAGACTCTGGACCAGGAGAATCCTGACCTGGAGGAAGGACTGGGGCTACCAGGACTGCCCCCTGCCAAGTACCCGGAGGAACTGGAGGAGGTGGAGGGGGAGCTGGAGCTGCCAGCAGCTGAATACCCGGACGAGCTGGAAGGACCGGAGGGACTTGCTCAAGGGACCGGGTAGGAAGTAGCCCAGGGACAGAACTGCACAGTGTGGTGAGTCTATTTGGTCAGTGTGTTGCGGAGGGACCCCTCTGACCCAGTGGCGGGACCCTTGTCCCACCACTGTCAGGGCTGGAATGCAGTGGAGTTGGGTGGGCCTGTGTTCCCCTACCCTGGCCAACCCGCCTTGGGTAGCAGAATCCTGATAGCGCTGTGGACTCTCGCCGCCGCAGCCGCCGCTCCCTTGCCTGAGGGGCGCGCTGTGGACTCTCGCTGCCGCCGCTCCCTTGCCTGAGGGGCGCGCTGTGGACTCTCGCTGCCGCCGCTTCCTTGCCTGAGGGGCGCGCTGTGGACTCTCGCTGCCGCCGCTCCCTTGCCTGAGGGGCGCGCTGTGGACTCCTGCCGGTGTCCCTCCCTCCACTAGCTCCCTAGTGACAGATGGCATGATGCAGGCTGGCCAGTGGAACAGTAGCTCCCCACTGCCCCCTAACAGCTCGGTGAGCCAATCGATGCAAGTCGCAATATACCTCGTAAGGTTTACCATGAAAAATACCCTAAATTAGTGATTTATTTCTCTTTATAGTCTTATCAGCACAGCTCCTCAACCTCCTCTCCTATTTCTTATATTTCAGATGAAATTCTATTAAAATATAGCTTTTAACCAGGCGAAAACTCCTGCTTTTTCTTCTTCTAAGTACATCCACAATGTATTTTCAACTATGGGTCTATATAAGTAAATAATAATTATGGTTAGTGCTAAGATTTTATCATGGATATTTTTAGTAAAAATCATGGACAGGTCATGGGCAACAAAGAAAAATTCACGGAAGCCCGTGACCTGTCCCTGACTTTTACTAAAAATATCCATGACAACATGGGAAGGGACTGGACAGCTGTGGGAGTGGCAGGGAGCTCTGGGAACCCCACCATCCATAGGGACTCAGAGCTCCAGGGTCCTCCTGCCCCCTCCCCAGTGGCAGGGAGCTGTGGGAAGCCCCCTGCTGCCACTGCAGTGGGGAGCTGCAGGGGTCCCCTTGTCCCACAGCAGCATGCAGGAAGCTGCTAGGATCCCCCTGTTTTGCAGTGGTGGCGAGATGCTGGGGTCCCCCTGGTGGCAGTAGGTGGGAAGCTGCTGGGGTCCCCCCGCCCTGTGGCAGTGGTAGGCAGGGAGCTGCCAGGGTTTGCCTGCCCCATGGCGGGGAGCAGCAGGGGGTCCCCCTGCTCTGCAGTGGTGGCCAGGGAACTCCCAGGGGCCTAAATGTATGGTAAGTAGTGGCTGAATTTATATGTGGGGCCTTAAAAGAATGGCTTCCAATTTCCACTGTTATGTTCTGTACTAATGTAAATTCAGAACAACCAGAGAATCCAATAAATCTTAGAAGAAAATAAGTGACCTTAGGGCTGGTCCACACTAGCTCTTTAAATCGAATTTAGCAGCGTTAAATCGAATTAAGCGTGCACCCGTCCACACCAGGAAGCCATTTAATTCGACATAGAGGGCTCCTTAGTTCGACTTTGGTACTCCACCTCGACAAGGGGAGTAGCGCTAAATTCGACATGGCTATGTCGAATTAGGCTAGGTGTGGATGCTAATCGATCTTAGTAGCTCCGGGAGCTATCCCACAGTGCAACACTCTGTTGACGCTCTGGACGCCAGTCGGAGCTTGGATGCTCTGACCAGCCGCACAGGAAATGCCCCGGGAAAATTTGAATTCCTTTTCCTGTATGGACAGTTTGAATCACATTTCCTGGTTGCTCATCGGGGCGAGCTCAGCAGCACTGGCAACGATGCAGAGCTCTCCAGCAGAGGAGTCCAGGCAATCTCAGACTAGAAAGAGGTCCCCAGCATGGACTGACCGGGAAGTCTCGGATCTGATTGCTGTGTGGGGCGATGTGTCTGTGCTTTCGGAGCTGCGCTCCAGCAAACGGAATGCAAAGACCTTCGAGAAGGTCTCCAAAGCCATGAGAGACAGAGGATACAGCCGGGATGCAATGCAGTGCCGCGTGAAAGTCAAGGAGCTGAGACAAGGCTACCAGAAACTCAGAGCGGCAAACGGATGCTCCGGAGCCCAGCCCCAGACATGCCGCTTCTACGAGGCACTGCATGCCATTCTCGGTGGGTCTGCCACCACTGCCCCACCAGTGTGCGTGGACTCTGAGGATGGGATAGTGTCGACGGACTGTTCCTCGGAGATGTTCGCGGACGGGGAAGATGAGGAGGACGAGGCAGTCGACGGCGCTTTCCCCGACAGCCAGGATCTCTTCCTCACCCTCACTGAGATCCCCTACCAACCCTCCCCAGCCGTTACCACGGACCCTGAATCGGGAGAAGGATCAGTCCATAAGTGCTTTAAACAAGTTAACATTTATTTATTAAAAGCAGCTAAGAACAACGAGTTAACATTTTTTTTAGTAATTAAACAGGGAGAGACATTAGGAGAACAGAAGGTCTACATACAGGGGGATGGAACTTTTATCTTCATAAGATATCTCCAGGAAACTCTCCTGGAGGTAATCTGAAAGTCTATGCAGGAGGTTCCTTGGAAGAGCTAGCTTATCGTGTGCCCCGAGGTAGCACACTTTGCCTTTCCATGCTATAAGCTGGAACTCCGGGACCATTGCCCTCACGAGCATGGCAGAGTAGGCCCCTGGGTTGTGGTGGCTTTCTTCCAGCATGCGCGCTCTCTCTGCCCGTGAGACTCTCCTCAGGGTGAACTCTCTCGCACACTCCTGCATGAAATTAGAGTAATTGGGATACTATTAGTAATGGGAGCGCTTAACTGTTCCTTTGCATAACAAGAAGCCTCACTTAACAGCCACGTGCTGCAGTCTACAGAGTGGCAGCATACAGGGATCTTTCCCAGTGAACAGCCGCGAGGGGGTGCAACAGGGGCCGAGTTTATGCTTTCAGGATTGCCTGCATCAAGAGGACAGAGCTGTACATTCACTTCTATTAATCCAAAAGTGTTTGGCTTACCATGCCTTGCTGCTACACGAATTCTTCTTTCCTGCAAAGGTTCTCTGATCTGCAGCCCAATACCCCAGGCAATGAAAGCGCATTCAGAGAAATCGAACTTTCCATTAGTGAGTGCGCATGAGACAGGTGTTGTGCATACTCTTGTTCACAGACAATGAGTAGACTATGTTTCTTTGTTTAAAAAATGTATCATTGTAAGAAATTCACTATCTTTTTGACATCACACAGGTGCAACTGTATCACGACCTGATGCACCATGCCCCTCACAGATGATGGCGCAAACTAGAAGGCGTAAGAAAAAGACAAGGGACGAGATGTTTGCTGAACTTATGGGCTGCTCCAGAGCCGAGGCGGACCAGCAGAGCCAGTGGAGGGAGAACCTCAGTCAGCAGCACCGCTCACTCTGCGAACGGGAGGACAGGTGGCGTCAGGAGGACCAGCAGGCGACTCAAACGCTGCTTGGACTAATGAGGGAGCAAACGGATACGCTCAGGCGCCTTGTCGATGTTCTGCAGGACCGCAGGCAGGAAGACAGAGCCCCCCTGCACTGTATCTGCAACCGCCCACCCCCGCCTCAAACTCCAATCCCCCCCTCATCAAAAATAACAAGAAGGAGGGTCACCAGGGGCCGTGAAAACTGTCACTGCACCACAGGACAGTGTTAAATTACCCAAAAGCTATCAGTCACTACATTTTGAAAAGTCCTTCCCTTACTGTGTTGTTGATTATTAAAAGTAGTTTTCTGTTACTTACTTTTTCCGTCATGGTTTTTTACACAACGCTGTGTTAGATGTCTTGGGTGGGTCGTTGGGTGGTTGAGGGGGTAGTGTAATGCATAGGACAGTCACCTTTAGCAGGGTACAGAGACGGGGGCTGGATCAGCAGCATGTCACACACACAGTGCAGTCAGTAGGCAGTTAGCTGGTATGGGAGGTG